>NC_090737.1:144962915-145015415 GCF_036898095.1 Palaemon carinicauda
ATTGTCAGACACGAATAAAATAATCCATGTAAATGACTATACCAATAGGAATATTGTTGAGTCCTTTTCAGTTTCAAATACCGAAGGTCAAAATTTGAATCTAAGCCCTGGTCTGTATTCAGTTAATCCGGTGTTATCCTTTTATCTAAAATCTGACTTTTCTGGAATTATAAAGAAATTGACAGCTATTGGAGCACCTTCTCCTGTATAAATACGATGTCTTTGTGTATGTATTCTCATTGTTGAGTCTGTTGGTGTCCCCAATGGACGAAAGTACTAACTCTAATCAAATCTTTTCATTTTTACTTCTGTGACTATACTACATTTTATACTCATCATGTGTTAGCTTTCATGATTTTTACATATATATATATATATATATATATATATATATATATATATATATATATATATATATATATATATATATATATATATATATATATATATATATATATATATATATATATATATATATATATATATATTTTTTTTTTTGGGCTCAAGCCATGGCGTCCTGATGGAAGGTTCCTTTTTGGTAGCTTCCTTGGGTAAATAACTACTAAGATATTCCCAGAGAATTTAACCACAGGTTATCACAGAATTCTAACTTCTGGAGCGAGTATCCTAAAGGTTTCCCTTTTAAGACATCATATATCAACAGGGGACGCATGTATTAACGCACCACATAGCTATCTACACCCCGAACAGAGTTAATGCTTCGGTGTGTAAGGGCTGAGAATAGCTGGGAGCCGTTCCATAGCTAATCTCGTTCGTGGCTACTTCTGGTACTCGAGACGTAAACAAACGGGCGCCATTGCTTAAATGACGTCACGTCCGTCTTCATCCTTTGTTCAGTAGCTCGCCCTACTTAGACGGATTTTCCCTGTGCTTTACTTATCGCTTTGCATCTACGTACTGTCGCTACCTTCAGCCTCGCCTTCTTCTGGAAAGTTGAGTACAAGGTTCCAGTATTGTTTAGTTAAGCTCTGACCGTAAAGTAAATATTACTTTCCGAGATAATTGCTGTTTTGTGGCAGAGCTGTGCCTCTACCGGACCCGCCATTTTATGGCGTCGTTGTTGTTATGCATGCCTTATTTAGTTAGCCACAACAACGCTTCCGGCCTTATTTACTAATCGATTACATTAGTTTATTTAGTCTTCATAGCTAGGAACTTTTATATCGTGTTTCGACGCTTTTTATCGGTCATCGATTGACCTCATACCAGTCGGCTTCTATAGCCCCCAGGCCAGAGCGCCTATTTATAAGTGTTCATGCATGATTTTTTAGTGATCCTAGACTAAGTTATGAAGATAGTGGCATTATTTTACAATACTTTCGACCGTGATGCAAGTGTTTTTTCGCCTTCAGGGACCATATAGGGGATAGGTTAGTTAGTGTCCCTTCCTAACCTAACCTACTTGTAGGACCCCTATATGCTTCCTTCATCCCCTGCCTTGGCATTCCCTCTGTTTAGCCTTGATTCCCTTTCTAAGTAGAGGGATCAAGTGTCTAATGGAGTATTTATCGCCTCTCAGTCCTCCCTAAGGGAATGAACCCCCCTTAGGGTTGCCTCCGAGAGTGAGGAAAGGCTAGCCCTTCCTCTATGGCTAGGAATAGTCTATGACTATCCTGCGATAGCGATATGTCTTCTATCTTTCCTAGTTCAGGGCTCTTAGCCCTGCTCTAGGTTAGGTTTTGGAAGGTTACTCTGTCCCCTGCTGAAACTGTACCCATGCACCGTTTCAGCTTGGCTGCCTTATCTTAGGTTAGGGAGTGTCCTCCCTTTCCCTAGTGGCCGCTCTGGTACAGAACCCCTTCCTTGGAAGACTCTTCTCTTCTCCCCTCCCCACCTATCTCTTGTATAGCCTAGCCTACACTTAGGTTAGTCTATACCCATCTGTCCCCTGTCCTACAACTCCTCCTTAGGGTGGAGTGATAGGGCTACCCTGAGCTTCCATGTGCAGTCCGCTCTGGTACATATACCCTTCATAGTGTCCTATGGGGTTAGCCAATGGATGTGTTCTGCATGTGGAGGTCTCCCCCCTCTTTGGGTGTCCCCTAGCCCTCCCTTGGGCTACCCTAGCTCCCGGTCTTCTGAGACCCCTGCTCCTGGGTGATAGAGCCTGCCTCTATCATGGGTACACCCTCTCAGGGGGGGATGTCTGGGAGTCCATGACTGGACTTCTTACATCCCTCCCCCTGTCTCTCTCACTATCCGGGTGCCGGTCCCTTGCCGCCTCCACTGTCGGCGATACCCGCCTCCTACCTTGGTGACTCTCCCCTACCCTCATGCCGCCAGCCCCCCGCGTGCCGGGGGACTGTCGACCGCCGCCGGCTCCCGCCGATGGCTCTCCTCCTTCCTCCTAGCTTCGCCGTCCGCCTGCCGGTCGGCCACCGGAGTGCCGGCATCCACTGCCGGAAACCTGGTTCAGCTATAACCATCCTTGTCCCAGTCACCAATCCAACATCCTCCGACTGCCGGAGCCGCCGCTCCTCTGCCGGCGTGCCGCCGTTGTGCCGGCGGCCGCCACCCTGGTATTACTCTTGACCTACATATTGTCTGTTCTAATGCCAGAAACTCTGCTGGAGCGGCCTCCGGCGTGCCGGAACCCCCCGGAGGCGTCAAGACTACTTGCACCCCCTTCTACTAGCTATCATATGAATACTGATAGCCCTACACTGCAAACAGATGGCCTGTTTACACTCTTAAGATCAGTGCCTTGGTACTGTTCTATTAGTAATCATGCTGTCTCTTTGCATTCTTCAAAATTCCAGCATGCTGCGTGCATCTAGCGCGGCTGGTTGCCGGAAGCAGTTACCCTAAGGGACCTGTTAGCTCCCTCATTTGGGACTGAGAGATCTCGGTCCCAAACTTATCCTTGGTTTTTTCCATGGAATTCCATTGCCCTGTGGAATTTTAAGGAATACTATCCTGTGCCTTCGGCCATCTCGGATTATCTAAGGATAAAGCTTGCGGTAGCCGGCCGGGCGGGATGCATGGAGTATGTTTTCTTTACTACTTCAATCTCTATGCATCACACCCTTCATTAAGTTAAAATTAATGATTAATCTTAACTTAGCTTAAGAACCACTCTTATGACTCCCCCCATACTCATTTTCTCTTTCTTCCACAGGAGGAGCAGATGAAGTGTGACTTCGACTTCTGCGCTGTGAAACGCCCGCACTTCTACGGGCATACGGCTTGCAGGACTCACGCCCCTTGTGCTAACAAGAAAGGGGATCTGAAATTCTGGGACCCACTGAATTGTACGGTCTGCCAGGCTCACCTAGTTGATGCCTTCCATAACCCTCCCTCAGCGGAGGTCAGGGACACTTCTCGGGAGAAGCTACGCAAGTGGGTGCGTGGCTTCCAGAAGAATGCCACCGGACCGTACCTGGCCACTGAAGAAATGAGGTCACTCCTGTTCCCTAAGGCCTCCCCTGATTCAGTGGTACCCAAGGATTTGATTCCCACTGTCCAAATTACAGTGGAACCTGATGTTGTCATGGCCCAGTCCATGCACGAGTGCCGTTTGGATTCCGAAGATGACGAACATATGTCGGATGTCTCGGAAGACACGGAGAAGACCCTTATGGCTCAAGGAGCTGAAGATGACGAAGACCAGGTGGAATACGCCGAATCGGAGCAAGAGGTCGCTCCTCCTTCCATCTCCGCCCCTACTCCTACACCGACGGAAGTGTCTATCCCGTCTACCTCCACGACCCCGGATCCCTTTTCATCCACTCAAGAAATGATCCGGTTGATTAGAGCTGTCATGGACGACAGGTTAAAGGAGAACCAGGAGTTCATCAGGTCCATGATGGGATCCAGAGAACCGAAGCGGATTTCGGTTAAGGATCTCCCCGCTTGCTCACATGCCAACCCATGGAGGTATGCTGAGCATATGGTTATCGCGACCGGCAGGATCTTCGTCAGCGACAAGATCGGCACGGTCCCTTTGGAAGACGTGGAGTTCTTCCCAAACTTCGAGGCCTACCCGGACTGTTACGTCCGACTTCGTTCTGAACCTGCCTCTAAAGAAGAGACCGAACCGAAGGAAGAGATAGTGTTCGATCTCGCGAAGGCCCAGGCTATGCTAGCCAACACTTTCAAGAGTAGGGGTTTTACCTGCTCTAAGCTTCCGGCCCTGAGAGAGAAGCACCCTACTTATGTCGCACCTGAAAATGCGGTACTTCCATTCTTGGAAAAGGCCTTCGCTGCGTGCCTTAAAGCTGTGGAAGAGGGGAAAGCCTGCCCTGCACTGGAGGAGTGCAGACCCTTCTCCATAGTTACTCCCCCTGACGCTCGACACTGGAAGGACATCCAGCATACGTTCGTCGTGGGAAAGCTAGATCCTGACGTCGCCGGACGTCAGTTTAACGAAGACCTCCCGAAGCTCAACGATCACCTCCTTCGTCGGGAACAAGATACGAAGGAGAGGCTTGCAGCATCCATGTCCCACCAAGTCCAACTTGAAATTATGGCCTGTGACACCAGAGTACCAGACCACTACATGGTACTTGCCAAATCCCACATGGCAACCCTGATGAAGGACTTATACCACTTCATGAAGGCTCGGAGAGCCTGTCGTGAATTTGTGTTCACAGGTGCCACTGTGAAACACGAACCCCGGAGGCTAATTTCCTCCAACATCTGGGGCAAACACCTCTTTCCTTCTGACCTTGTGAAGGAAATCACCGACAAAGCCGCCACGGAGAATAGGAACCTTCTCCACAAGTGGGGCATGTCAAGAAAGAGGAAACCCTCTCAGGACGACGGACCTCAACCTAAGAGGAAATCCTCAAAACAGAAACCCCAGCAACGTCAACCAAGACATCAGTTTCCGGGACCCGCTACCTCCCAAGTGGCAGCTCAGCCACAACAGACCTTTCAATTGGTCACCCAACCGGTGTTGTCACAGTCACCGGTCTTCACCCCTGCTTTCGAGCAACAGACAACTACCTTTCGTCCCAAAGGCAGAGGCTCAAACAGAGGTGCAAGCAGAGACGCGTCTCGCCGTCCCTCCAGAGGCAGAGGAGGAAAGGGAGCTAGCGGCCGAGGCAGCAAGCCCTCGGGACACCAGAAGCAATGAAGTGCTTCTGGTGGGAGGAAGACTCCGCCAATTCCAGGATCGTTGGACCTTCGATTCCTGGGCACACAGCATCGTCAAGAAGGGTCTAGGCTGGAGTTGGACTCAACCACCCCCAACATTCCAGCAGTTCTTCCAACAATCAACCCCCCTTCTGGAAGAATATGTCCTAGATCTCTTGAACAAGAAGGTGATAAGGAAGGTAAAGTCCACCAAGCTCCAAGGGAGACTGTTTTGTGTCCCCAAGAAAGACTCCGACAAACTCAGAGTCATTCTGGACTTATCCCCCCTCAACAAGTTCATAGCGAACGACAAGTTCAAGATGCTGACTCTTCAACAGATAAGGACCCTTCTGCCTTGAGGTTCCTACACGGTCTCCATAGACCTGGCGGATGCCTACTGGCACGTTCCAATGAACCATCACGCTTCCTCCTACCTAGGATTTCGACTCCAAAGGAAAAGCTACGCCTTCCGGGCCATGCCCTTCGGCCTCAATGTGGCCCCTTGGATCTTCACAAAGCTGGCGGACGCCATAGTACAACAGCTCCGCCTCCGAAACGTCCAGGTGATGGCCTACCTCGACGACTGGCTAGTCTGGGCTCCATCGCCCGAAGATTGTGTAAAATCTTGCAACAAAGTCACCCAGTACCTAGAACACCTGGGATTCAAGATCAACGAGAAGAAATCTCGCCTCTCTCCAGCTCAGAAGTTCCAGTGGTTAGGAATCCAATGGAACCTTCAGTCACACCGCCTTTCCATCCCCCAGAAGAAAAGGAAGGAAATAGCAGGGTCTGTCAAGCGACTACTGAAATCCAAACGAATTTCAAGACGCCAGCAGGAACGAGTTCTAGGCTCTCTACAGTTTGCCTCAGTAACAAACCCAGTGCTTCGTGCACAGCTAAAGGATGCCGCGGGAGTCTGGAGACGTTCTGCATCCATCGCTCGAAGAGACCTCAAGAGACGGCTCCCAAACAGACTTCGACTTCTCCTCAAGCCGTGGTCGGAAGCAAAGGCCCTGAAAAGGTCCATTCCTCTTCAACACCCTCCTCCATCACTCAACATCCACGCGGACGCTTCGCTGGAGGGTTGGGGAGGTCACTCCCACCAAAAACAGGCTCAAGGCACCTGGTCTCCCCTGTTCAAGACGTTCCACATAAACATCTTGGAGGCCATGGCGGTCCTTCTAACTCTGAAGAAATTATCCCCGCCTCCCTCGATCCACATTCGTCTAACCCTAGACAACTCGGTGGTAGTTCGTTGTCTCAATCGCCAAGGCTCAAGATCGCCCCAGATAAATCAGGTGCTTCTCCCAATCTTCCGTCTGGCAGAGAAGAAGTGGCACCTGTCTGCAGTTCACCTACAAGGATTCCGCAACGTGACAGCGGATGCTCTATCTCGAACAAACCCGATAGAGTCGGAATGGTCTCTAGACGCAAGATCATTCTCCTTCATCTCTCACCAAGTCCCAGAACTCCAGATAGATCTCTTCGCAACGAGCGACAACAATCAACTTCCTCGGTATGTGGCCCCGTACGAGGACCCCAAAGCAGAAGCAGAGGATGCCATGTCACTGGACTGGAACAGATGGTCCAAGATCTACCTGTTCCCTCCCACCAACCTTCTGCTGAAAGTCCTCTCCAAACTGAGAACCTTCAAAGGGACAGCGGCCCTAGTGGCTCCCAAGTGGCCCCGGAACAACTGGTACCCCCTGGTCCTGGAGCTGCAGCCCAAGCTGATCCCTCTCCCGGGCCCAGTTCTCTCCCAACAAGTACAGAAGTCGACTGTGTTCGCTTCATCATCGAAAATCAAGGACCTTCATCTCATGATTTTCTCTCCCTAGCCGCAAAGAAGAGGTTTGGGATCTCGAAGAAAAGTCTGGACTTCCTAGAGGAATACAAGACCGACTCCACAAGACGGCAATACGAATCATCCTGGAGGAAATGGGTCTCCTTCGTCAAGACAAAAAATCCTAAGGAAATCACAATTGATTTCTGCATGTCCTTCTTTATTCACCTTCATGGACAGGGATTAGCAGCCAATACGATTTCAACCTGCAAATCGGCCTTGACCAGACCAATTCTGTATGCCTTCCAAATTGATCTGTCCAGCGACATCTTCAATAAACTACCGAAAGCATGTGCTCGCCTACGTCCAGCACCCCCACCGAAACCGATCTCCTGGTCATTAGACAAGGTGCTCCATTTCGCCTCCAACTTGGATAATGATTCATGCCCTCTCAAGGATCTGACTCAGAAAGTTATATTTCTCTTTGCTCTTGTTTCGGGAGCCCGAGTCAGCGAAATAGTGGCATTATCAAGAGAGGAAGGGCACATCCTGTTTACCGATACAGGAGACATTACCCTCTCCCCTTATCCGACGTTTCTCGCCAAAAATGAATTACCCACCAAAAGATGGGGCCCCTGGAGAATATGCCCCCTGAAGGAAGATGTCTCTTTATGCCCAGTAGAGAGCCTCAAGGTCTATCTTTGCAGAACTTCGAACTTTGGTGGAGGCCAACTCTTCAAAGGAGAAACATCGGGCAGCGACCTGTCACTGAAACAATTAAGAGCGAAAATCACCTACTTCATTCGCAGAGCGGATCCTGACCGTACACCCGCCGGTCATGATCCTAGGAAAGTTGCATCATCTCTGAATTTCTTTCAGAGTGTGGACTTTGAAAGCCTTAAAAACTTTACAGGCTGGAAGTCCTCGCGCGTTTTCTTTAAACATTATGCGAAACAAGTGCACGAAGTCAAACATTTTGTGGTAGCAGCAGGTAGTGTTATGAAACCTGCACCAAACTCTGCATAGAACAGTGAGTTACTTGGGACTCTAACTCTTCGGGTGCCTATGTTGACCCTCGAGCGATACATAGTGATGTCGAAAACACTTAGTGCTTTTATAACTGTTCTTATCCCAGGTGAAATGTCATAGTTGTCACACAAGTGCCGCATGCCCTGAGCATGATGTGTTTTTAATCAAAGACTTACGTTCCTCGAGAACGAGTGCCTACTAATAAACTTGAAATTCCTTTTCAGATTCAAGAGCAAGTCTTTATTACTATGTACATTATAATTACTGTAAATGAACTTTACTTATTGCTGCAATTCATTTAATTTCTGCATTTGTGAAATAAAATTTCTATTTTATTACCTGTGCGTCTCAATCAGCTCCTACTTACTATGAAATACATGCCTGTCATAGTTTTATTATCCCCTTTTTCCTTATGGTTATTGAGAAATTAAGATACTAACTCTTAATTTATATTCACTCTGATTATGTAATGTTCCAATACGAATACTTACTCTTCATACCCTGGAGATGAATCACCCTTCTCAGCACACAGTGGCCAACCACCACTGGTCTGCTTTTCAGAATGTTCCTATACGAATGCCAAACATTCAGCTTCGTCTCCAAGTTCTTCAAGTTCTTCTATCAGGGTGAATAGCCCTTCAATACCACTTTGACGTCGGCATGGCCCGTGGGAACTTCACTGCCAAGGGGGGCAGGATGATTCTTCCCTACGGTTCTTTTACCAAGATTACTATGCTATTTTGTCAATGCCTTGGCACTTACTAATAGGGGAAAATCTACCACGATACATTGATTCTCTGGTATTCTTCCATCAGGACGCCATGGCTTGAGCCCAAAAAACGGATTTTGAGCGAAGCGAAAAATCTATTTTTGGGTGAGATAGCCATGGCGTCCTGATGGACCCTCCCTGCTACTTCGTCCAGTTTTTAGGTCCCACCCTGCTCTGCTGTATCATGGTGATCGGCAAGCAACTGGCTTCAGGATGAAGACGGACGTGACGTCATTTAAGCAATGGCGCCCGTTTGTTTACGTCTCGAGTACCAGAAGTAGCCACGAACGAGATTAGCTATGGAACGGCTCCTAGCTATTCTCAGCCCTTACACACAGAAGCATTAACTCTGTTCGGGGTGTAGATAGCTATGTGGCGCGTTAATACATGCGTCCCCTGTTGATATACGATGTCTTAAAAGGGAAACCTTTAGGATACTCGCTCCAGAAGTTAGAATTCTGTGATAACCTGTGGTTAAATTCTCTGGGAATATCTTAGTAGTTATTTACCCAAGGAAGCTACCAAAAAGGAACCTTCCATCAGGACGCCATGGCTATCTCACCCAAAAATAGATTTTTCGCTTCGCTCAAAATCCGTTATATATATATATATATATATATATATATATATATATATATATATATATATATATATATATATATATATATATATATATATATATATATATATATATATATATGTATATATATATATCTATATCTACATCCATATATATACAAATATATATATATATATATATATATATATATATATATATATATATATATATATATATATATATATATATATATATATATATCTATATATAAATACATATATATATATATATATATATATATATATATATATATATATATATATATATATATATATATATATATATATATATATATATATATATATGTATATATATATATCTATATCTACATCCATATATATACAAATATATATATATATATATATATATATATATATATATATATATATATATATATATATATATATATATATATATATATATATATATATATATATATATATATATATATCTATATATAAATACATATATATATATATATATATATATATATATATATATATATATATATATATATGTATATATATATATATATATATATATATATATATATATATATATATATATATATATATATATATATATATATATATATATACATATATATACTGTATATATGGCTAAAAATCACAGGGAGACGTGATGCTCAGATGTAAAAGAACCACAGGGAAAATGAGAATATGAAATATAGGATTTAGTCCTGACCAGTTTTGTGATACTTCTTCAGAGGACTGATTTATTGAGCGAGGTTTCTTTACATTTTATAGGTACAGTGGTACCTCTACATACGAATTTAATCCGTTCCACAACCGACTTCGGGTGTCGGAAATGTTCGGATGTAGAAACGAATTTTCCCATAAGAATACATTGAAATAGGATTAATCCGTGGTTGAGCCCAGATACCTATGATAACTCTTAATAAATTACTACACATAATTACACATGACAATATGCACTCTAAATTAGATAATAGACATGTAAAAAAGAATAATTATCAAGAAATAATAAAGAAACTGATTTTTAGCATCACTTTACCTTAGAAAGTCCAGCCATATTCTTTGGAAGTTCACTCATGCTTTTCAATAATTTCTTGCTTTACTTCTAAAAAAAAGCATTTCCTTCTTCCTTTTCTCACCACTACCACTACCACTTGCGAAACTAAGCCTTTTAGGACCCGTGCTTTACGTAAAAAACCGTAAAAGGATGTACGTAAAAAATCACGATTAAAATACAGTTAATAGCAGAACGCACAGGGCACAACCAAACAAAGCCGACGAGAACAGAGGAATTACCCAAGCTACGCTAATTGAGGGTCCCTCCGAGGTCGAAGTGCTGCCTTCTATCGGCGGAAATAAAAAATACATCCGGCGCTATGAGTACCATCTACGCGTATGGGTATTGTTTACTTCGGTTGTTGAAAAAAAATTCGGGCGTAGAGTAGGAACGTGTTCGAATTGTACCTCGTGTGTTGAAAAATTTGGATACAACTGGTACGACGAAAATTGCTTACTTCGTGTGTCGAAATAAAATTCGGGTGTAGAGTCGAAAAATTGCTCGAATTTTACTTCGGATGTTGGAAAATTCGGATGTAGATACGTTCGTGTGTAGAGGTTCCACTGTACAGTAAACGTACAAACATACATACAGAGACTTATAGAACAATGACACTCCCATACGAGCTACCTGCTCTGTTATCATGTGTTTCCTAGGCGGAGATCAAACCTCATTAGACGCCTGCCAGAAGGGGTAATTTCTGGTGACCGGTAAATTTTTTTTTTTTATTTTCAGTACAATTTCTTTATATCAATAATGGTAGCCTTATCCATATAAATACATAAGTAAAATTATATGTATATATAAAACATATCTATACATATAAATATATACATAGTCATACACATATGTATACACATACAGGCATTCATATACAGACACATGCATAAATATATGCATAGACATATACATAAGTGTATGCATACAGGTATATATATTTACAAACACATACATAGACTTACATATACATGTTTGTACACATGATTAAAATGTATATATATAGTTATGCACATATAACCTTATTGCCATAAACATACAATTACGTATATATCAGTACTTATATCTATCATAACAATATATAGTGCCAAAGCACTTATGTATACTATATGAAATAATTGTACCCATCAGTGAATGGTAGCTTAGGTCTAAATATTAATTTTACAGCAGTGTTAATTACCACTGGTACATTCAGTTCTACATTAAGTGGTTAATGGGTTTTTTATATATAGCGTGCAAATCTCTTTACATATAAAGATGTCGAGTTTATACATTCCATGTCCAATATTAAAGTTGTTGTCAGATATTTCTTTTATTAAACTTGACTCTATGATGTTTCTTTTTCCAATAAGTTATTTGAATGAACCAATTTCTTTGCACATGGACAATTAGTAGTGTCATTTTTATCTCTTAACGACGGCAAAGAGGGCAATATTATCTTGAGCATATCTGACACTTTTTTATGTTGTTCAATTCTGTTTTCTAGGGCTTTACCAGTTTGACCAATAGAAATTTTTTCACATGAATTGCATCGAATACGATATACACATCCCGTGGTAATGTCAGGAGAATTCATTATTAAGGCATTTTTCATTGTATTGCTACTATTAAATGCTACATTTACATAGCAATTTTACAACAGTTGGGGAATTTCTTTAAAATAATTACTATAAGGCAGTACAAGTAAATTTTCTGTATTGTAGTTCTTCCTTTTATCATTACCGAAAAAGGTCTTTTTTTTGCTGTTCTTATTGCATCATCTAGCACAATTTCAGGGTACTTCAGTTTCTTACCTATTGCTCTAATCTCATTTATTTCATCATCAATATATTCAGGGCTGCTTACTCAAAATGTTCTTAAAGAAGTAAATACTGATTTCTTAACCTTGTTACTTTGATTTGAGTAGTAATGGACATTATGCTGAGATATTTGTTGGCTTTCTATATACACCAAACTTGAGTCTATTATTACACCTATGTATACGACAGTCCCAAAAAGGTAGGGTAAAATTATTCTCCAACTCCTTAGTGAAATTTATTTACGGTACCAAGCTATTTAATCTATGAAAAAAAATTATCTGAATTCTCATTTCCGGGCCACGCACATATTATGTCGTCAATATAGCGAAACCATTTTGCATCATTAGGTATGATGTTACTTAAGATTCTACTTTCGAAAAATTCCATATACTGTATAGATTACCGAGTACTGGAGATATAGGGTTTCCCATAGCCACAACAAAAGTTTGTGCATAAAATTTCCTTTTGAATTCAAATTTCCAATATTTTATACATAGTTTAATTAATTCTATTAAGGTGTATTAGGAAAGTGGTAGATTCAACTGCCTATTATTTAAGGTTTCAGATAAAAATTCCAACACACCATCAATAGGTACTCTAGTGAATAGTGAGACTACATCAAAACTGACAAGCCTACAGGTACTGTTAATCTGTGCATTATTCAATTTGTTAATCAAGACTACAGTATTTCCTTTTTACATTTGAATCTGAGATGGTGCCAACTAAAGGGTTGAGAATATTCACAAGGTACTTTGATAATTTATATGCTGCTGAACATACAGAGCTAATTATTGGCCTAGCAGGATAATTTGGTTTATACATTTTAATAGTCCTATACATATATGGCAACGTTGGTGGTATTGTACAAACCTTTTTTTTAATCAGCTCTTCATTCCCTTTTAGTAACTCTTTCACTTTTTTATTGTAATTACTATTCACAGACTCAATGGAATTTTTTCTTAATTCCATGTATGTGCTTCCATCACTCAAGAGGTTTTCCATTCTTTCTATATAAGGGATTTTGACGAAGGAAAAATCTATTTCTGGGGAGAGACCTGTGGCGCCCGGTGAAAAGTCCTTCTTTTCTAATATAAATCTTCCAAATATACTAGAGAAAGATAAAAGCATGGAATGCAGAGGTTACTACCCTCGCGCGAGCACCTTGTGGGTGTCGTGTATAAAGCAAAGGCGCGTGAAAGCCACTATTCACAGGCTGTCTTCCATTTAGTTAATTCCTTCGTCAAAGGGATGGGCCGATACAGAGGCACCAGCCAAGCTACCAGAGCCACGCCACCCACGCCCCGATGCGAGCACCATCTGAACAACATCCTTCTGTATTGGACATGGCTTGGAAAGGAAAGGGTGGGATCGTGTAAAAGAAAGGGGAAGTGTTTCACCGGGCGCCACAGGTCTCTCCCCAGAAATAGATTTTTCCTTCGTCAAAATCCCTTTTCTGGGTCGACCTGTGGCGGCCGGTGAAAATGTACCAGAGAATGCCTTCCAAGCTCAATAATAATTAGTAATGAGGGGAGAGAAAAAACACCATGTAAGGAAAACCATATATTATATTAAGGTTAGTAAGCATGAATCATAAACTTATCACAGGACATAGTGAGCATAAGGCTAAACAAACATGATAACAAGGAAGCCTCCGAGTATCAGAGCACAACAAGCAACAAAACTGACATGGCTAAGAATATCCCAACACTAAATTACGGTAAACACATTAAAAGTTAAAATCATCTTAACCTAATATGTAATAAACTAGGGCTAACGAACCACCAAGGAAGCGGCGTCGTGGTGCGAGTGGCGGGTAGGAGGGAGAAGAAAAGAGATGGATGAAAAGAAGAACAAGAGATAACTAGGGAGAGATACGGCTCCCAGCTGCAACCGTTGGATATTTAAGGGCCTGTAAGTTCTTTACATAGTGGCGTTTGAAAACCATAGGAGATTTCCAACCCGTGTACTTTTTAAGGTCATCAAAATCCATATTTTGGGAATAATTGATGGAGGTAGCTACTGACCGGATATCATGAGCATGGGGAAATGATCCCGGATTGGCTTGTTTAATGAAGTATAGGATCTGTTGCCTAATACCCTGAATGGAAATGGTACCTCCTTGTTCTCTGATAAACAAGGGGCCAGACGATCGGGTAGCAGTCCTAGCTAAAAAGGCCCTGAGAGTAGTGACTGGACATAGAAAAGTATCTTGGAGAAGAGGAATAATCTTCCAAGGGGACCACCTATTTTGGGGGTCTTCATTTTTAGCTAGGAACGCCCTGTCTGGAGAAAGAAGTACTTCACCTGAAGGGAGGAAATCTATGTTTTCTGAGTTTCGTGAGAGATCTGCTAGTTCTGAGATTCTAGCACCCGAGGCCAAAGCTGTTAGATATAAAGTCTTCCTAAGAAGAGTGATATAGGAGCAGGATTCGTTGTCCTTGTCGGAGGCAAGTTTGAGGATATTATTCAGAGACTAAGAGACCTTTTGTGGGCGAACCGAAGGTCGAAGCCTAGCACATGCTTTTGGAATAGATGAGAAATAAGAATCTGCCAGGTTAATGTTAAACCCAACCAGGAAGACCTTCTTCAAAGCCGACTTAATGGTGGTTATAGTGCTAGCTGCTAGGCCTTTGTCAAATATGGAGCTAAAGAAGGAGATGGCTGAATTAGGAGTCATAACAGAATGGTCTGAATTCTTTAAGAAATCTGCTAGTTTCTTAACTGCCGAGTCATATTGGCGAATCGTAGAGTCCCTTTTGTCTGATTCTATAAAGAGGACATTATCCGGGTCGATGTTTGCATCCTTACGAGCCGCAAACTTCATGAAATCCACAAAGTTAGGGTTTTGGCTATCCTTGAGGAATCTGACACAGTCCGAGTTTGGACCACTTGGGTCAGTATGGGGAATGGGATCCGGAAGGGATGGAGTTTCAACTCGAGGAGGAGAGGAAACCAACTGCTCTTTGGCCAGTGAGGTGCCACTAAAGCCACTGCCCCGTGGAAGGAGCGGAGTTTGTGTAAGACTTTCAGTAGAAGATTCACTGGAGGGAATAAGTAGATCTTCTGCCAATGGTTCCAATCCAGGGTTAATGCGTCCATGGCATAAGCCTGAGGGTCCAGGTTCGGGGTCACATAACATGGGAGTTTGTGATTGAGTTGGGTCGCGAATAGATCTACCTGGAGACATGGAACCAGCCTGAGTATCCACTGATTCCAGTGGTTTTGTCCTGGATAATGAGTCTGCTATCACATTCTGGACTCCTGCTAGGTGAGTTGCTGACAGGAACCAGTCTTTGTCGGCTGCCAAGGCGAAGATAGTGACCAGGATCTGATTCAGGTTGGGTGACTTGGATCCCCCTCTGTTGAAGCAGTGGACTACTGCTGTGCTGTCTGAGACTACTTTGATGTGGGTCGACCTCGGAGGAGAGATTCTCTTCAGGGTCAAGAACACTGCCATGGCTTCGAGAACATTGATGTGGAACGGCTTCATGGCGGGTGACCAAGAGCCCTGAAACATCTGATGTTGGGAGTAACCCCCCCATCCACTCAGAGACGCATCGGTATGAATTGTCACTTATGGAGAGGGGAACTGTAGAGGAACCGATTTGGAGAGGTTCCTCCGTTCGGACCATGGTCGTAGTCTCATTTTTAAGACAGAGGGGATCTTCAAGATCTTGTCTCTTAAAGGTATTGTTGCTCTTTTTCTTCAAACTCGATTGATGTCTTTGAGTTTGGCTTTTAATAGGAGATCGGTCAGTGAGGCAAATTGGAGAAGGCCGAGGATGCGTTCTAAAGCTCTTCTGGACACCTGTTTGTGTTTGAGAAAGTTCCTGACCTTGGAAGCTATCTCTCTCACCTTCTTGGGAGGAAGGGAGACTCTGTGCTTTGAAAGGTCCCACCAGATGCCTAACCATTCGAAGTGGCTTGATGGTTGTAGGCGAGACTTTAGGAGATTGACTTGGAATCCCAGTTTGGCGAGAAATTGAATTGCCTTCGTTGTAGCTCTGTTGCATTCCTGGTTCAACTGGGCCCAAATGAGCCAATCGTCCAGATAGGCGATGATCTGTATCCCTTGGTTTCTAAATAAGAGCTTGGTCCATTTATTCAAATGTCTTTATTATTGAACATAAAATATATTAAGAATAAATGATGAACAATGTATATAACTCAATGTTTATAACCCTCTACCTCCCCCCAAGTTTTTAAACGGCCTTTTAAAATGTCTCTCGTGGAGGTCGGTTTAAAACTGATGTCAAAACATTGGGTGGCAATTAAACGTCCAAATTATAGGTTCATGAACACTAAACTCCTGTTAGCATGTGAAGGAACGGAAACTTGAAAAACAATTATTGTCATGTGTTGATCATGATGACACTATAGCTAGTTCATCTCAAAATCACAGTGCCATGCTGGCGGTCGACGGGTACGACTGGACTTGCGTTGCTCCAAATTTGGCATGGCAGGAGTTAACTGCGATGGAGAGTTTGTGCTATCATTGGGAGGCGGAATCTCTGCTTGATGATTCGCAGTGTTACCGAGGTCGTTGGGATAGCATTCTGGAGCAGCAACATCAGAATGAATGTTAGGGGTAGTACCACTTGGTAACGGCAAAGTGGTCAATGGAAGAGTACCATGTGTGTCCAGATTTTGGGTTGTAGGAATGGTGTACTTCGCAATGGTCTCAGACGTTTTAGTGGTCGAAGGATTGGCAATAGGTACAATCTGATTCCGATTATAGTCATCTCTAATTGTACGGACTTCTGGAATACTCCTGACAGGCACGTATTGTCTCAAAAACTTCCGGTTCCTTAGCGTGACCCTACCAGAGCCATCAACTCTGACGACGTATTGGTCGAATTGGCGGACTTCTATGATAACACCGGTTTTGTCCCATTTCAGGGGGTGATTTCCTGTTTGATTTTGGATGCGAACCCGGTCACCTACGGACAGTGGGGGTAGTCTCTTAGTGTGCTCTGATAAGCGCTCTCCCTGTTTAAGGTGTCGATGTCTTAGGGCTTCCTCTCTTGCATCGAGTGTTTCCTTCCACGTGTCGTGGGGACGGTACCTGCCGGGTGGGACAGGTATGAAGTCTCTGATGGGACGACCAAATACACATATTGCAGGAGATAACTTGGTATCTCTGTCAGGTGTGTTCCTGTATTGGAGCATTGCACGTTGGAATTCATCAGTGTTGAGATCACCGTTACTGCCCGTGTTGTCCGCTATAAGACGCTTGACAGTTTTGACGCCTATTTCGGCTCTGCAATTACTATGTGGGAAGGCCACAGAGGAAAGGCGGTGATGGACTCCCCAATCCTTTAAAAACTGCATAGTTGCCGTCGCTGTAAATTCAGGTCCACCATCAGGTGTCAATTCATCCGGAATCCCAAATGTAACAAATGTTCGGCTATGTGAAGTTATAAGACCCTCTGCACCGTTCGAAGATCGTTCAACTATGGGCCAATTCGAGTATCGATCAACTATAACTAAATATCCAACTCCTCGGTAGTGAAAGTAATCTGCACAAACACATTGGAACGGGTAGTCTGGAGATATAATGGGTGTAGGCGAAGCACTAGGATTCGAAGGCGCGATGCGATTGCAGTGGTTGCATTCAGCTCGAAGTGCTGTTATAGCGGGTGTTATCCCTGGCCAAAACACAGATGACTCTGCTCGCGATACCATAGAGGTAATTCCTTGATGTGCTCAATGAAGAGATGTGAGAATTTCCTGACGAAGGGCTGGAGGAATAACTATACGCTCCTTGTATAGTATCACACCATCAACAGTGTAGAGATGCTCGCGGAATTGAAAATACTCTCGAAGATGTACAGGAAATTCTTGGCGAGACTCTGGTACTCCGCATTCTATAAGGCTGAGCAGTTCATGCATGTTATCGTCACTACTTGTGGCAGTGCGAACTCTGTCCCAGGTGACTGCTCTCACGTTAAGTGAGTCAAGTGAGCATACTGCTGATGCGGTGATACAAGTATCAATATCATTGTCAGTGGAAACAGAATATGCTGATGGCAATTTGTGTAGGGGAACATTTCTCACGGAAGGTACACTGTCAACTGATGCAATGTCATCTTGAAGCGATAGCTTTTCAGATTTTCCAGTTGGGTGGCGCGATACTCCATCTGCAGCGAGATGCTTGACCCCTGGGATATGAATCATGCGAAATCGATAGCGGAGGGACTTTTCCTTCAAGTTTCTGAGACGTGAATTTGATATGTCCTCCAATGATCTGTCACCAAATATTTTCAACAGGGGTTTATGGTCAACTGCGACCACAAGATCTTCACAGCCAAGAACAAAGTATCTTGCCTTATCAAGAGCATTGATGACTGCCAACGCTTCACCTTCAACTGGTGCATATCGAGACTCAGCTGCATGTGTGAACCTACTTCCGACAAGTGTGATCTTCCAACCAGTGCGACAACAAAACGGTCGGTAGTCTGGACAGTCGCAATGTTTCTGGAACAGCCAGAATCCAATTCCTGATTTTGACCAATTGGTGGCGAGACAGGTAGGTTTTGTCTTGTCAAAGATTCGCACACCTTCTTCAATTTCGTTGATAATGGCAGTTTTAGACTCCTCAAAGAGTGCATTAATGTTGTCATTCCAGGTGAATGGTGTTCCTGGTTTCAATAACTGTCTGAAGGGTAGCATTTTGTCGGTCATGCTGAAAGCATACGATACTTGGTTTACTAAACCTAACCAAGATCTGACGTCGGTGATATTTCTTGGGGTTGGAAAGTCCATTGCACTAAGATATCTTGCACATGGGCGAACTGTGTCTGGGGTTATTTCGAATCCAGCGAATTCAGCTGTGTCTTCTGCGAAACAAAATTTGTCAGGGTTGAGTGTTATGCCATATCTTCCACATATGTTGAGCCATTGTACAGCTTGGAAAAAACTCTCCTCTATTGAGTCAGACCAAAGAAGAACATCGTCGACACATTTAGTTTTGTTGGGTATCTCGGCAACTATTTCATCATACCGTCGAGTATATCCGTCGCCAGAAGCAATATACCCTTGAGGGGCTGTTTTATAACGATAGCATCCCCAAGGAGTGATAAACGTAGTTAAGTGACGGTCAGATTCCTGAATCGGTACACTGTGGTATCCGTTCCAGGCATCAAAGACGGTTTTCTTTTTTCCTTGTGGTACTGACCTTGCTTGGTGAAATGGAGAAGGCGTATGATGCGTTTCTCTCTTAGCGTGCACATTGAGAGGCTGAAAATCAACTGTTCTTCGAGGTGTGCCATTTTTCTTAGCACATACAACCATCCGATGGCACCAAGTTACTGGTTCTCCGATTGGGACAGGTTCAAGGACACCAAGGCGGACGTCCTGGTCAAGTCCAGCTTCAACTTCCTCTTGCCAGTGTAACGGCACTGGCACTGGTGTGTGACGAGCAACAGGATCAGCATTCGGATCGATCGTCAGCTTCATTGGGGGTCCATCCATTAGTGGTAACGGTTGGTGGTCACATACGTTGAATGTACTTGATTCGTAGTACTTCAAGAGGTAGTCCTTTAGTTTAGACCGGTTGGACTCGGTTGCACTGAACGATAATTCTGTAGGCGGCGGAGGTGGTAGGTGACATTTTGGGCAGTCACACTGATTGGCTAGTCCACTAATGCTTCCTACTCCATTGTTGGTGGCATCTGGAGTTTCCGATTGTGTGTCATAGATTTCACCAATAGTCGGAAAACTATCCGATATCATGCCAAGGGCGATGCAGGCTTCCTTACTGATGAAGAGCTTATCCAAGTTGTTGGTGACATATGTCATTTGTCTAGTCTCAACAAGGTTCCCCTGCTCATCTGTTCCTGATATACAAAGGATTGTGGCACCGAGGATTTTAATGCCTCTGTTATTTGCAGCGTGCATTTTCATAGTTACAGGAATGAGGTCACTTTGCTTGAGGCCAAGTTTGTGGATGACCTTGATACCTGCGAGACAGCTTTGGCATCCAGTGTCTGCCATTGCAGATATACAAACAGCATGTGTACCAGCTTGAAGGTGGAAACCAAAGGCTTCGTAATCCTTAGGTGACATTCTGATTGTCAGATTTATGAAAGGTTGAGATTTGGAAGGTCTCTTTATCCAAGTATCAGATAAGTTGTCATACAGATGGTGGTCCAAAGCCAATGTCTTGTTGGTGTGTTGTTTAGAGATTGATGATACGCTGCACAAGGTGTTGAACACCGCATTCTCGTAGTCATTGGCATTGTGAACACTGGGTTTCACTTTTGGTTTGCCCTTACTACGGCAAACACTCTCGAAGGGATTTTCTCGGTTGCAGTGTTCACATCTATGACCGTAAGCTAGACATTCTGATTTTCTTGCACGTGCAGGAGTGTTTTTACCATGTCCTTTCTTGCCACAGTATGAACAAACTTCGTTTTTATCTTTGACAGCGGTTTGTTTTGCCTTTCTGTATGAACTACTGGCCGCTGCTTGGACCTCATGAGAGTCTAATAGTCAGGAGGCAGATCGTTTACCAGATTTTTTAGCTTCGACAAACTGTGCAACTTCTTCCAATGACATGTCCTCATTCTTATCACCAAGTAGATCTAATTGTATTTCAGGGTCACATATGCTGCGTGCTAATACGTCTCTCACTATTGTGTCAGTATAATTTACATCAACGTTGCATCCTGGACATTTATCAGGAATTTGCAAACACTAGCCTGTCCTATAAGTCGTGCGCAGAAACGTCGTACAGGCTCATCACGGTCTTAACGCATGTTATGTAAAGTCACTCGAGCTACCATGGTGTTTTCCTCTCGAACTGCCAGTTTTTTTATTGCTCCCATCACTTCTACTTAAGTCTTGTTAGTAAGACCGCCACCAGCTGATCGTGTTAAGTCTTTTCAAAGTTGTTCTTCGCAGCATTTTAGAAGCTGTACCACACGATCACGGCCCTCAATTTTAGTTGCGTCTACATAGTCAGACCATCGTGATTGAAAATATGCCCATTCTTCACTTGTTCCCGCTGTCGATATTATGGGTCTTTTAACTCTTTCTACTTTGACAGCTTGTCCAGGAGCATGTGTGGTGCAGTGAGCAGTTATGAGTGCAGCTACGATGGCGGCCTCAAGGTTGTCCGTGACGTAATCACAGCCTGGTATTGGACATCCTACTGCTGGCATTTTGATTAGTTCTTAGGATTTAGTCATTCACAATATCTGTTATCCTGAATCCATCTCTGGCCGTGGTCATAAATAAGAGCTTGGTCCATTTATTCAAATGTCTTTATTATTGAACATAAAACATATTAAGAATAAATGATTAACAATGTATATAACTCAATGTTTATAACCCTCTAGTTTCTGAGTTGTTCGAGCAACGTCTCTCCCAGTTTCGTGAATATCCTGGGGGCAATGCTGAGACCGAAGGGCATGACTTTGAATGCAAAGGCTTTCTTGCCGAGACGGAAGCCTAGGTAAGGAGAGAAGTTTCGAGCTACTGGGACATGATAATAGGCGTCGGTAAGATCGATAGAAGTGGTGACGGCCCCACGGGGAAGTAAGGTCCGTACCTGAGAGATAGTCAGCATACGGAACTTGTCGCAGAGGATGTAAGAGTTTAGTTTCGACAAGTCCAGAACTACCCTCAATGCCGACGAGTCTTTCTTTTGGACTGTAAACAGGCGGCCTTGGAATTTCAGTGATCGAACTCGTTTGATCGCTTTCTTCTTGAGTAACTCTGTGGTGTACTCTTCCAGGATGGGAGTGGGTCTCTGGAAGAAGGTCACTGGTGGAGGAGGAGATCCCTGTGACCATTTCCAACTCAAGCCTTTGGATATTATGCTGTGAGCCCATGGACTGAAGGTCCAATGGTCTCGGAAGTGATAAAGTCTCCCTCCTACCGGCATCACATCATTGGGAGGGAGTGAACCTAGGTCCCCTCCCTCCACAGGCACCCCTTGCTTTAGGTCCGCCTCGTTGGCGGAACTGTCCTCTACCTCTGAAGCTTCCTCTCTGGTGTCCACGAAAGGAACCGGAGGATTCGTAGGTAGGGTTGTATGCAGGAGAGGACATCCAAGAGGGGTTGGGCTGTGTACCAGGGGGAGCAGTGAGGTAGACTACTTGCTGAGGGGGAGCCGGTTGTTGAGAAGTCGAAGCAGAGGAAGACTGTGTCGACGAGTTACCCCGGACCGTCTTGTAAGGAATAAACCTCTGCTTCTTCTTGAAGAATGTCTGTTTTTGGGATTCGATCCTCCTTTTGGTTGAGAGACCCCACCTTACTTGCAAATTTTTGTTTGCCCTCGCCGCGTCCTGAAGAACCTTATCAACTTCGTTCTGAGGGAAGAGGTTCTTACCCCAGCAGGAGGACGCTATCAGCCTGTTCGGTTCATGTCTGATGGAGGCCTCAAACAGAACGAACTTCCTGCAACTAACTCGAGCCAACCAGAAGTCATGGAGGTCTATTTGGTAGGACAGCAGCAGGTTCTTTGTGACGACTCTGAACAGTGTTTCCTCTGGAGGTGATGGAGTGGAGGGACATAGCTAGTCTATTACGGGTCTCGAACTCAGTTTTGAGAAGACTCTCTAGTAATCTGGGGAGCTTCTCAGAGAAAAGAGTAGAGGCACAGTCCAGGTCTAGCTTCCCCACTGTGAAGGTAGAAGACGCGTCGTCCCAGGTTGCACAGGTACCCGGAATAAGCAATGAGGTGGGGTCCGTCTCCTTGAGAGCCGGCATGGAAGAGCCTTCCTTGATGGCCTGTATTGTCAGCTCTGTGATTTTGTCTATGAGCGGCAAAGAGATGGAGGCCGCCGTCGTAAAAATAGTGTAGGCACCTTTGTGTGGGGTGAGCTTGGAGTTGGTACACCCCCATTCTGATAGAGTTCTGGCCCAGATAGCCTGGGCCTGCTCTTTCGGAAATATCACTGTTTCCTTTGGTACCTTGTCCATACGGACCAATGCATGTTCCTTTAAACGTATGAAGCCATTGAATGGGAATTCTAGCCCCTGGGGGTAGAACTCCAGGTCCTCTAGAGGGCGGGTGCCTATGCCCTCTAGAGTTAGGGAACCATCTAAGAATGTGGCATGCAAGGCAAACCGCCAAGGATTGGTTTTATCGAAGGGAGGTAGCTTCGATGCGTCTGGGGCTGAAGGAGGAGAAAGCTGAGTTCCGGAGCGGATCAGAGTAGCCACCATATCCTTAATCTCTGTCATCGCCCCAGACTGATGTTGAATTTGTTCTCTGACGATATCCCTGACCAGTTCGACGGGGAAGAAGGGTACCTGAAAGCCACCCGTTGGTGGTGTCTTGGATTTGGTAGACTTGGACTTTTTAGGAGTCGCGGTTTTACGGGGAGCAATATAAACATCAGGACCCGTCGAGAGTGCGGGGACTGGTGACGTTGATACTGGCAAAGCTGAAGACTTATAAGTGCGTAGTGGCTTCACCTTGGGTCGTATGGGGACAGAGGGATCCCGAGGAGAAGCCTCAGGCTTATCAAAACCGAGAAAGGAAGAGGTAGAAGAAGGAGTAGGAGAGAAAAGGGTTTCCACCAACTCGGCACCACTTACCTGCTCGTCCATGGGTTTTACGTCTATATCTAGA
Organism: Palaemon carinicauda; assembly: GCF_036898095.1. NCBI lineage: Eukaryota > Metazoa > Arthropoda > Malacostraca > Decapoda > Palaemonidae > Palaemon > Palaemon carinicauda. Next base: position 144,986,646 of record NC_090737.1, read on the forward strand.
TCTGCCACGTCCAGCGGTACGAGGGGTTCGTCCTCCGCGGAAATGGTTGCTCTGACTTCTTCAATTAAGGGGGACGCAACTTCCGGAGAGACTGCTGCAGTTGTCGAGCCTGGGAAGAGACGGGAGGCCATGTCTCCATCGAGGAGATAGGGTGCGCCAGACGGGGCATTCCTGCCGAAGCCCGACACCCAAGGACGAAGAGCAGCCCTTGCTGACCGAAGAGAGTCATCATCGGCCTGAAAGATTTGTAGTGATTAGTGATGCAGGAGAGGGATCGCTCTCCAAAATATACCATGTATGTAATATTAATGGTCAAATTACTGTCTGCCAAAGATAAACCAGGAACAAAAGGAAAACCCACTTACATTATCGTTCAGGAGTATTGAGGACAACTCGTAACAGAGCGAGCACAAATCCGGGAACCAAACCATATAAGAGGCTTGTCCCGGTTCCCGGATAAAGGAGATGGCGCAGTGTGCGTGTGACCGACAGAGGTCATGCCCAACGGGGTCGTTGAACGAGGCAGGGCATCCTTGGGCAGTACAACGGACCTTCTGTAAAAGAAAGGAGACATAAGTCTGGATGTTCCTTGAAACTCTGGTAAGGGATTAAAAATCTACTAACAGAGCTTAATTTAATGCAACATGCGTGCTTAAGGGAATTCAGTGAATGAGAGCCGGAGCTCCATATTAAAATACATTAAATATAAAAGTTCCAGCAATGGTAATGGGACTGTATCATTATAAAAGTGATAATAATGAAATAAGAATAAATAATCTAAAGCAATCTGCCGAACCTCTGAGGGTCTTGGAAGCAGTGACAGGCCCGTAAAATAAATATAAAACACAAGCCGTAGCTAAAGGCAAGGCTAATATAAGCGTAAAGCGTATTGGCGATCTCCGGTGAAGCCGGAGGTCGAGGAAAGGTCCTGAATAATTCAATTGTGAATAATAATTCAATTGTGAATAATAATTCAATTGTGAAATTTATAAAACACAAGCCGTAGCTAAAGGATAAGGCTAATATAATAGTAAAGCGTATTGACGATCTCCGGTGAAGCCGGAGGTCGATGAAAGGTCCTGAATAATTCAATTGTGAATAATAACTCAATTGTGAATAACAATGGATATTTGTGTGGATATGGCCGTGGCCTGAGACCGGAATAAGGGCCACCGGAGGGTCGTATCTAAACAATATGAAGGCCGTCCCAGAGGGTTGTATTTAAACAAAATATATATAACAATAGTTCCAAACTCATTGAGAATCCCTCAGGGCGGAGTAGAACTCAAGGCGGAGTGGAAAAATGTTCAGAACTACTCCCAAGCCGTAACGGGGAGAGGACGGAACTCGGGACTTAATAAATAACGCTAACTATTGAAAAGTAACCAAAAACTAAATAACTCGTAAGCTATCATACACCCGTAGAGGGAGAGGTGGGGGAGGGAGAACTCGTTGAATGCACAAAACGGAAAACAGGAAATCCGCTCACCCACCAGAGATGAGAAAGAAAACGAGAGAAAGGGGTAACTCGTGACTGAGAACAGAAAACGGGAACCCCAATCTCTCGCTCCCGTGGTTACAAAATCAGGACTTAATAAGCACACAACACTGTTATAAGCGTATAATAATAAAATTGTAACATCAAAAATAAGACTACGAACGAAGAATAACGTCTGCTAAAACCTAAACTAAAGGGAAATAGTCGACTGACGAACGCCTCGGGGGAGGGGCGGGTACTAAACTATAATAAAGCTAGAACGTTATTCTTGTTCGCAGATTGGACTTGCTAGTAAAAAGTACCAACGGAATAATAACGATAATAATAATGATGGTTCAAAAAGGCATAAGGCCAGGGACTTAACCAAGAACCTAAGTGACAGAGTACCAAACGGGCAAGACTAAGATGAACTCCCAGCAAGATAAGGGAACAAACAATGGCCGCCGAGGACGCGGACGGGCCCAGACGGTAATGATAAAACAGACTATACTGGTTAGATGACAAAAGCCCAGTGCTACCAAAAGCTGTCAAAACATGGTACTTAACATTGGAATGGGTGAAGATGGAGCTTCGGTCATGACGAAATAAATCCACAAGATTGAAAAATGCCGAGAGCACAACAAATTACACACACTTGAGCAAGTCCAAATAGAAGGATGTTGTTCAGATGGCGCTCGCGTCGGGGCGTGGGTGGCGTGGCTCTGGTAGCTTGGCTGGTGCCTCTGTATCGGCCCATCCCTTTGACGAAGGAATTAACTAAATGGAAGACAGCCTGTGAATAGTGGCTTTCACGCGCCTTTGCTTTATACACGACACCCACAAGGTGCTCGCGTGAGGGTAGTAACCTCTGCATTCCATGCTTTTATCTTTCTCTAGTATATTTGGAAGATTTATATTAGAAAAGAAGGACTTTTCACTGGCCGCCACAGGTCGACCCAGAAAATCATTTTTATCCAAGATTACCAGTGCTCCAGATTCATCTGCTTTTGTCAGTTTAATATTAATATCTTGCTTTAATTTGGCAATTGCTTTCCTGAATCTTTTTGGGCAATTTGGAACCACTGGTTTTTGCATATTGCTGTATATAATGCCCTTAATCATATTTACTTCTGGCCTGTTCAATAACTCTGTCCTCTGAAGAAGTATCACGAAACTAGTCAGGACTTATTTCTATATTTCATATTTTCATTTTCCATGTGGTTCTTGAGCATATATATATATATATATATATATATATATATATATATATATATATATATATATATATATATATATATATATATACACACACATATATACACACATTATATATATATATATATATATATATATATATATATATATATATATATATATATATATATATATATATATATATATATATATATACACTGTATATATATATATATATATGTTTGTGAAATGCTTGTGAAAAATTCTATATTGGTCAAACTGGTAAAGCCCTAGGAAAGAGAATTGAACAACATAAGAAAATTGACAGATATGCTCAAGATAATAATGCACTCTTTGCCCACGTGAGAGATAAAAATTACATTATTAATTGATCAGGTGCAAAGAAATTGGTTCATTCAAATAACTCAGAGGAAAGAAACATCATAGAGTCCAGTTTCATAAAAGAAACCTTTGAAAACAACTTGAATTTTGGACATGGAATGTATAAACTCGACGCCTTTATATATAAAGAGATTTCTGGATCGACCTGTGACGGCCGGTGAAAAGGGTCCTTCTTTACACTTTTCTGATATAAACCTTCCAAATATACCAGAGAAAGATAAAAGCATGGAATGCAGAGGTTACTACCCTCGCGCGAGCACCTTGTGGGTGTCGTGTATACTGTAAAGCAGAGGCGTGTGAAAACCACTATTCACAGGCTGTCTTCCATTTAGCTAATTCCTTCGTCAAAAGGGATGGGCCGATACAGAGGCACCAACTACGCTACCTGAACCACGCCACCGACGCCCGACGCGAGCGCCATCTGATCAACATCCTTCTGTTTTGGACTTGCTAGCTTGGTCTTAGATTTTTGTGTTCTCGGTGTTTTCACGTTTCGTGGATTATTTTCATCTTGGCCGAAGCTCCAACTTCACCCATACCAATGTTAAGTACCATAGTTTGTTTTGACAGCTTTTTGCAGTACCGGGCAGTTGTACTCTTCCTAGTATTGTGTTGTTTTTATTTCGACCGGCTTGGCCTTCCGCGGTGTCGGCAACCATTGTTGTTTTGATTTGCCTTGCTGGAAATTCATGTTAGTCATGCCCATTTGGTACTCTGTCAGTTAGGTTCTTGGTTAAGTCACTGGCTTTATGCCTTTTTGAACCATTATTATTATTATTATTATTATTATTATTATTTCCTTTGGTACTTTTTGCTAGCAAGTCCAGTCTCGAACAAGAATAGCGTTCTGGCTTTATTATAGTTTAGTACCCGCCCTGAGAGGAGTTCGTCAGTGGACTATATCCTTTTAAATTTTGTTAAAGCAGACGTTATTCTTCATTCGTAGTCTTGTATTTGACGTTACAATTTTATTGTTATACTTATATCATATTATAGTGTGCTTAATTAGGTTCTTTATAGTGTAACCCCGAGAGCGAGAGCATGGAGTTCTCGTTTTCTGTCGCTACAGTCACGAGTTACCCTTTCTCTCGTTTTCTTTCTTAGCCTCGAGTAGGAGAGGTGGATTTCCCGTTTTCCGTTTTATACGATCACGGGTTCTCCCTCCCCCTCTCCCTCTACGGGTATATGATATTTATGATTTATTTTATTATGTGGTTACTGTCAATATAGCTAGCGTTATTAATAGGTCCTGTTCGAGTGTGAGTCATTGTTTTGGGCCAGCCTTGTGACACCACCTGTTCCCCTCGTAGTTCCGTCCTCTCCCCGCTACGGCTTGGGAGTAGGATCTGAACATTCATCCACTCCGCCGTGAGTTCTACTCTGCCATGAGGGATAGTCATTGAGATTGGAACCTATAGTTATATATCATTTGGAGTGCAGCCCTCTGGTAGGGCCTCATCCCCTCGGTGGTCCCTTGCACCCAGACTCCGGCCACGGCCATATCCACACAAAATATTCATTATTAATTACAACTTATTTATTCCGGACCTTTCACCGGACATCTGGCTTCACCGGAGATCACCAATACGCTTAGCAATGATGTTAGCCTTAGCTTTTAGCTACTGCTTGTATTTTATAATTTATTTGGTTACGGGGCTATCACTGAATCCTCGACCCTGTCGGAGGTTCCGCAAATTACATTGATTTATTTTATTCTTATTTTAATAATATTTATAGTGATACGGACCCATTTTAGATTGCTCCGGCACACTCTGGCGCAGGAAAATTTTATATTTAAAATATTTTAATATGGAGCTCCGGCTCTCAGTCATTGAACCATTCCATGCACACATACTTCATGCTATCTAGGCTCTGTTAGTAGATCTTAATCCCTTACCAGAGTCTCTAGGAGCATCCAGAATTATGTCTCCTTTCTTTTACAGAAGGTCCGCTGCGCTGCCAAGGGCTGCCCCGCCTCTTTCAACGATCCCGTTGGACATGACCTCTGCCGATCGCATGCACATTGCGCTATCTCCTTTATTCGGGAGCCGGGACAAGCCCCATACATGGTGTGGTTCCCGGAATCGTGCACGCTCTGTTACGAGTGGTCCTCCTTACTCCTGAACGATGACGTAAGTTGGTTTTCATTTTGTTCCTTTTATCCTTTGGCGATGATTTAATTTGTTCCTTAATTATGTATACATCGCTTATTTCGGAGAATGATCCTTCTCCTTCATCACTAATCCCCTCAACTCTTTCATGCCGATGATGAATCTCTTCGGTTGGCAAGAGCTGCTCTTCGTCCTTGGGTGTCGGGCTTCGGCAGGAATGCTCCGTCTGGCGCACCCTATCTCCTCGACGGAGACATGGCCTCCCGACTCTTCCCAGGCTCTACCACTGCAGCAGTCACTCCGGAGGCGGCTGCCCCTTTAATTGAAGCGGTCAGAGCGACCATCCCCACAGAAGACGAATCTCTTTTACCGGTGGACGTGTCAGCTCTGGATCTAGACATCGAGCCCATGGACGAGCAGGTAGGTGGTGTCGAGTTGGTGGAAACCTTTTTATCTCCTACTCCTTCTTCTACCTCTTCCTTTCTCGGCTTTGATAAGCCTACGGCTTCTCCTCGGGATCCCTCCGTCCTTGTACGACCCAATGTGAAGCCACTACGTACCTATAAGTCATCAGCTTTACCATTGTCTACGTCACCGGTCCCCGGACCCTCGACTGCTCCTGATGTTCCTATTGCTTCCCATAAAACCGTGACTTCTAAGAAGTCGAAGTCCGCCAAGTCCAAGGCTTCGTCGGCGGGTGGCTCTCAGGTACCCTCCTTCCCCGTCGACCTGATCAGGGATATAGTCAAGGAGCAAATTCAGCAACATTCTGGGGCTATGACGGAGCTAAAAGATATGGTGGCGAATCTGATCCGCTCTGGAACTCAGATTCCTCCGCCTTCAGCCCCAGAAGCGTCGAAGTTACCCCCCTTCGATAAAAACAACCCTTAGAGGTTTGCCTTGCATGCTCCTTACTTAGATGGTACCCTAACTCTAGATGGCATAGGCACCCGCCCTCTAGAGGACCTAGAATTCTACCCCCCGGGGCTAGAATTCCCATTCAACGGCTTCGTCCGCCTAAAGGAGCATGCCTTGGTTAGAATGGACAAGGTACCGAAGGAAACGGTGATATTTCCAAAAGAACAGGCCCAAGCTGTCTGGGCCAGGACTCTATCAGAATGGGGGTGTACCAACTCCAAGCTCACCCCACACAAAGGTGCCTACACTATTTTTACAACGGCATTGTCCATTACCTTGCCACTTGTAGATAAAGTGACAGAGCTGACAATACAGGCCGTCGAGGAAGGCTCTGCCATGCCGGCTCTCAAAGAGACGGACCCCCACCTCAATGCTCATTCCGAGTACCTCTGCCACCTGGGATGACGCTTCTTCTACCTTCACGGTAGGGAAGCTAGACCCAGACTCCGCCTCTACTTTTTTTTTCTGAGAAGCTTCCCAGATTACTAGAGAGTCTTCTCAAGACCGAGTTCGAGGCACGTAATAGGTTAGCTAGGTCCCTCCACTCGATCACCTCCATAGAGTCCCTAGCCTCTGTTTACCCGACTGAAACTTTGTTCTGGGTTTTCACAAAGAACCTGCTTTTGTCCTACCAAGTTGACCTCCACGACTTCTGGTCGGCTCGGGTTAGCTGCAGGAAATACGTTCTGTCTGAGGCTTCTATCAGACATGAACCGAACAGGCTGATAGCATCCTCCTGCTGGGGTAAGAACTTATTCCCTCAGGGTGAAGTTAATAAAGTTCTTCAGGACGCTGCGAGGGCAAACCAAAATTTGCAAGTAAGGTGGGGCCTCATGACCAAAAGGAAGATCGAATCCCACAAACAATCTTTCTTCAAGAAATAGCAGAGATTTACCCCTTACAAGACGAACCGGGGTCACTACCACCAATCGGCAGTTCCCCACACGTCAACACAGTCTTCCTCTGCTTCGACTTCTCAGCAACCGGCTCCTCCTCAGCAGGTGGTCTACCTCACTGCTCCCCCAGGTACACAACCCAAACCCATGTCTTCTTGGATGTCCTCCCCTGAATACAACCCTAGCTACGAACCCTCCGGTTCTTTTCGTGGACACCAGAGAGGAAGCTACAGAGGTAGAGGACAGTTCCGCCATCGAGGCGGGCCTAGATCAAGGGGTGCCCGGGGAGGGAAGGGACCTAAATTCACTCCCTCGCAATGATGTGATCCTGGTAGGGGGGAGACTTTATCACTCTCGAGACCATTGGACCTTCAGTCCATGGGCTCACAGCATAATATCCAAAGGCTTAGGTTGGAAATGGTCACAGGGATCTCCACCTCCACTAGTGACCTTCTTCCAGAGACCCACTCCCATCCTAAAAGAGTACACCACAGAGTTACTCAAGAAGAAAGCAATCAAACGGGTTCGATCCCTGAAATTCCAAGGCCGCCTATTTACAGTTCCAAAGAAAGACTCGTCGGCGTTGAGAGTGGTTCTGGACTTGTCAAAACTATACTCTTACATTCTCTGCGACAAGTTCCGTATACTGATTATCTCTCAGGTACGGACCTTACTTCCCCGTGGGGCCGTCACCACCTCTATCGATCTTACCGACGCCTATTATCATGTGCCAGTAGCTCGAAACTTCTCTCCTTACCTAGGCTTCCGTCTAGGCAAGAAAGCCTTTGCGTTCAAAGTCATGCCCTTTGGTCTCAGCATTGCTCCCAGGATATTCACGAAACTGGGAGAGACAGTGCTCGAGCAACTCAGGAACCAAGGAATACAGATCATCGCCTATCTGGACGATTGGCTCATTTTGGCTCGGTCGAACCGGGAATGCAACAGAGCTACGACGAAGGTAATTCAATTTCTTGCCAAACTGGGATTCCAAGTCAATCTCCAAAAGTCTCGCCTACAACCATCAAGCCGCTTCGAATGGTTAGGCATCCGGTGGGACCTTTCGAAGCACAGGCTCTCCCTTCCTCCCAAAAAGGTAAGGGAGATAGCTTCCAAGATCAGGAACTTTTTCAAACACAAACAGGTGTCCAGAAGAGCTTTAGAAAGAATCCTTGGCCTTCTCCAATTTGCTTCAGTAACAGATCTCCTATTAAAAGCCAAACTCAAAGACATCAATCGAGTTTGGAGAAAGAGAGCTACAATACCTTTAAGAGACAAGATCTCGAAGATCCCCTCTGTCTTAAAAATGAGACTACGCCCATGGTCCGAACCGAGGAACCTCTCCAAATCGGTTCCTCTGCAATTCCCCCCTCCACAAGTGACACTTCATACAGACGCGTCTCTGAGTGGCTGGGGGTGGGGGGGGGGGGGTTACTCCCAACATCAGATGTTTCAGGGCTCTTGGTCACCCGCCATGAAACAGTTCCATATCAATGTTCTCGAAGCCATGGCAGTGTTCTTGACCCTGAAGAGAATCTCTCCTCCGAGGTCGTCCCACATCAGAGTAGTCTCAGACAGCACAGCCGTAGTACACTGCATCAACAGAGGAGGATCCAAGTCACCCAACCTGAATCAGGTCCTGGTCACTATCTTCGCCTTGGCAGCAGACAAGAACTGGTTCCTGTCAGCAACTCACCTAGCAGGAGTCCAGAATGTGATAGCGGACTCACTATCCAGGACGAAACCACTGGAATCGGAATGGTCCCTAGACATAAATTCCTTCCGGTGGATACTCAGGCTGGTTCCGGGCCTCCAGGTAGATCTATTCGCGACTCAACTGAATCACAAAACTTCCTTGTTATGTGACCCCATACCTGTACCCTCAGGCTTATGCCATGGACGCATTAACCCTGGATTGGAACCATTGGAAGAAGATTTACCTATTCCCTCCAGTGAATCTTCTAATGAAAGTTTTAAACAAACTACGCTCCTTCCAAGGGGCAGTGGCCTTAGTAGCACCTCACTGGCCAAAAAGCAGTTGGTTTCCTCTCCTCCTCGAGTTGAAACTCCGTCCCTTCCGGATCCCATTCCCCAAGCTGACCCAAGTAGTCCAAACTCGGACTGTGTCAGATTCCTTAAGGATAGCCAAAACCCTAACTTTGTGGACTTCATGAAGTTTGCAGCTCGTAGAGATGCGAACATCGACCCGGAAAATGTCCACTTTAGAGAATCAGACAAAAAGGATTCTACAATTTGTCAATATGATTCGGCCGTTAAGAAACTAGCAGATTTCTTAAAGAATACAGACCATACTTTTATGACTCCTAATTTAGCCATCTCCTTCTTTAGGTTCATATATGACAAAGGCCTAGCAGCTAGCACTATAACCACCATCAAGTCAGCTTTGAAGAAGGTCTTTCTTGTTGGGTTTAACATTAACATAGCAGATTCCTATTTCTCATCTATTCCAAAAGCATGTGCTAGGCTTCGACCTTCGGTTCGTCCACAAAAGGTCTCTTGGTCTCTGAACGATGTCCTCAAACTTGCGTCAGACACGGACAAGGAATCCTGCTCCTATATCACTCTTCTTAGGAAGACTTTATTTCTAACGGCTTTGGCCTCGGGTGCTAGAATCTCAGAACTAGCAGATCTCTCACGAAACTCAGAAAACATAGATTTCCTCCCTTCAGGTGAAGTACTTCTTTCTCCAGACAGAGCTTTCCTAGTTAAAATTAGGACCCACAAAATAGGTGGTCCCCTTGGAAGATTATTCCTCTTCTCCAAGATACTTCTCTGTGTCCAGTCACTACTCTCAGGGCCTTTTTAGCTAGAACTGCCACCCTCTCGTCTGGCTCCTTGTTTATCAGAGAACAAGGAGGTACTATTTCCATTCAAGGCATTAGGCAACAAATCCTATACTTCATTAAACAAGTTAATCCGGAATCATTTCCCCATGCTCATGATATCCGGTCAGTAACTACCTCCATCAATTATTTCCAAAATATGGATTTTGATGACCTTAAAAAGTACTCGGGTTGGGAATCTCCTATGATTTTCAAACGCCACTATCTAAAGAACTTACAGGCCCTTAAATACCCAACGGTTGCAGCTGGGAGCCTCATCTCTCCCCATTAATCTCTTGTTCTTCCTTTCATCCATCTCTCCTCTTCTCCCTCCTACCTGCCACTCGCACCACGACGCCGCTCTCTTTGGTGGTTCGTTAGTCCTAAGTTTATTACATGTTTAGTTCCTTTGGTTATTAACTGTTATTGTGTTTACCGTAACTTTAGTGTTAGGTTATCCTTAGCCATGTCAGTTTTGTTGCATATTGTGCTCTGATACTCGAAGGCTTCCTTGTTATCATGTTTATTTAGCCTTACGCTCATTATGTCCTTTGGCTAGTTTATAATTTATCCTTACTTACCTTAATATAATATATTATTTTCCTTACATGGTGTTTATCTCTCTCCTCATTAGGTTACTATTTATTATTGGGCTTGGAAGGCCTTCTCTGGTACATTTTCACCGGCCATCACAGGTCGACCCAGAAAAGGGATTTTGACGAAGGAAAAATCTATTTCTGGGGAGAGACCTGTGACGCCCGGTGAAACCCTTCCCTGTTATTTTGTACGATCCCACCTTTTCCTTTCCAAGCCATCATGTTCAATACAGAAGGATGTTGTTCAGATGGCGCTCGCGTCGGGCGTCGGTGGCGTGGTTCAGGTAGCGTACCTGGTGCCTCTGTATCGGCCCATCCCTTTTGACGAAGGAATTAGCTAAATGGAAGACAGCCTGTGAATAGTGGTTTTCACACGCCCCTGCTTTATACACGACACCCACAAGGTGCTCGCGCGAGGGTAGTAACCTCTGCATTCCATGCTTTTATCTTTCTCTGGTATATTTGGAAGGTTTATATCAGAAAAGTGTAAAGAAGGACCCTTTTCACCGGGCGTCACAGGTCTCTCCCCAGAAATAGTTTTTTCTTTCATCAAAATCCCTTTTTTAAGTTATTTAAAAAAACTTTAACCACTTAATGTAGAATTGAATGTATTGTGAATAATTAACGTCTCTGTGAAATTAATATTTAAGCCTAAGCTACCATTCATTAAAGGGTACAATTATTTTATATAGCATGCATAAGTACATTGGCACTATATAGGGTTATATTAGATATAAGTATTAATATATATGTAATTTTATGTTTATGGTAATAATGTTAAATGTGCATATATATATATATATATATATGTGTGTGTGTGTGTATATATATATATATATATACACACATATGTATATATAATATATATATATATATATATATACACACATATGTATATATAATATATATATATATATATATATGTATATATATATATATATATATGCACTATATATACATGTTAATTATGTGTAAAAAACATTTATATGTAAGTCTATGTATGTGTCTGTATATGTATACTAGTATGTGTACACATATGTATATGTCTATGCATATATTATGCATGTGAATGCCTATGTATACATATGTATATGTTTTTTATAGATTTATATATAGATGTGTTTTATATATACATATTGTTTAGCTTATGTATTTTTGTAGATAAGGCTACCGTTAATCATATAAATAAACTGTATTGAAAGTAAAAAAACAAGAATTTACCTGTCACCAGAAATGACCCTTTTTGGAAGGTGTCTAATGAGGTTGGATCTCCACCCAGTAAACACCTGATCACAGCCCAGGTAGCTGGTATGGGAGTGTCATTGTTCTGTAAGCCTCTATATGTATGTTCGTACGTTTACTTTCCCTATAAAATCCAAAGAAACCTCTCTCAATAAATCAGTCCTCTGAAGAAGTATCACGAAACTAGTCAGGACTTAATCGTATATTTCGTATTTTACATTTTCCCTGTGGTTCTTCTGCATCTGAGCATCACGTTTCCCTGTGTTTTTTACGCATACATATACATATATGTATATCTATCTATCTATCTATCTATCTATTTATCTATACATACATATATATATATATATATTATATATATGTATATATATATATATATATATATATGTATATATATATATATTTATATATATATGTATATATATATACAGGTATATATATATATATATATGTGTGTGTGTGTGTGTGTGTGCGTGGGTGGGTGGGTGGGTGGGTGGGTGTATGTATGTATGTATGTATGTATGTATGTATGTATTATTATTATTATTATTATTATTATTATTAGCTAAGCTACAACCCTAGTTGGAAAAGCAAGATGCTATAAGCCCGAGGGCTCCAACAGGGAAAATAGCCCAGTGAGGAAATGAAATAAGGAAATAAATAAATGTTATAAGAAGTAACAAAAATTAAACAATAAAGTATTTGAAAAGCATTAACAACATTGAAACAGATATTTGATATATAAATTTTAAAAGGACATATGTAAGCCTGTTTGATATAAAAACATTTGCTGCGAGTTTGAACTTTTGAAGTTCTACTGATTCAACTACCTGAATAGGAAGATCATTCCACAACTTGGTCACAGCTGGAATAAAACTTCTAGAGTAATGTGTAGTATTGAGCCTCATGGTGGAGAAGGCGTTACTATTAGAATTAACTGCATTACTAGTATTACAAACAGGATGGAACTGTCCGGGTAGATCTGAATGTAAAGGATGATGAGAATTATAAAAAATCTTATGCATTATGTATTATAATTTTATCATCAATACTCATTATTTTCATTTATTCAATTAAACCACTCATACCACTTGATATCGAATTAACTCTTCCGAGGGATCATACATTCATAAATTCTTTTTAAGATTACTATTGCCTGGCCAAGGATTTGAGCTTCGGCGGCACATAGAAATAAAGGTAAACATTCAACTTAGCCTGGCACAAGTACTTATCATGAAAAGAATTTTATTTCCTTATGGATCTGTGACCATAGAACAGTTGTGGATGGTGAAGAAGGATTGTAGTGGATTGGTAACAGAAAGTTAGCTGACCTAGACTATGCTAATGACGCTGTCCTTAATAGAACACCACAGCCCACAATATTTGTAAAGCTTGCTTGCCAGAATGCTTGAAATATCATATGAGGTTGGGTTCAAGATGAATAGAAGAAAGATGGAGATGGTGAGAATAGAATGTGTAATGGAAGATGACATATCATTGGAAGGAGATAGGATTAATGAGGTGGAATCATTTCAATATTTAGGAACTATGATGTCTAATACAGGATCCATAGAATTTGAATTTAATGAAAGAGTGAAATTAGCAAATCAGACAATGCCTAGGTTAAGTAAAATCTGGAAACCAAATTGCCTGAAATTACATATAAAAATCAGGCTATACATCAGTTTAGTGGGATCGGTGTTACTGTATGGATATGAGTTGTATTATAACAATGAAACAATATCTAATAGATTTTGCAGATTTGAGAACAAAGCCCTCAAAAGAATATTGGGAGTTAAATGGCAGAACAGGATTAGAAGTGAAAGAAACTATAAGAGATATTACTCGAGGGTCATATGTGGACCAGATTATAGTGACGGGCAGATGGGGATGGTTTAGTTCACCAAACTTTCAACTGGGCTCCGCAAGGTACCAGGAGAGTTGGAAGACCCAGGCCTACATGACTGATGACTATGAAGTGTGTAGTAGATGATGATGAATGGAGAAATATTTATTTAAAAGCTCAAGATAGAGACGAGTGGCGAAGTCTAACCGAGACCCTTTGCTTCAATAGGTGTAGGAAGAGATAATGATGATGATGATGATGGATCTGTAATTGGCAGAAGGAATTCTATATGAAAAGGTAATTAAATTACACACATATGTGCCACCTCTCTCAGGTGCATTCACCTATAGGAGTAAGATGATGATTTTGTGGTGCACTTTCTATTTATTGATGGTTTGATATGAAATTTCATTTGATGCAGGTGTTAATGCACATTCGAAATGTATAGCTTCATATGTACCCCTAAAATTAAGGATGAAAAAGGAGATACCATGAAACTATATATTATAATTTTATTATTCACTCTCAATGCAGATTGTACCATATACTGGCTATTCTTTAGGTTCCAATGTACCTGTAACTATTCATAGATTGTAGATTGTAACACTATCTTCAGTATTAGTCAATAGCTTTCAAGTGTATAGTATTGGATGAGTGTTTTGGCTTATCTCTGCAATAGTTTTATTCGGGATGGTATTATCCTATTAGGTTCTTATGGTTTTGAGACTGGAACTCATTAACTGATTGCCATGGTGGGAAAAGTATATTAAAGCCTTGAATATAAACACAATGTTTCAAATTGGTGAAAAGACTTGCTCGGCTCCCAAATTTTATTTCAGGTCTGATTATTATCATAACTCGAAAAAATTCAATCTAAATTGGAGAAACAGCTAAAAGATCCCTAGTCATGATTTAACCCCCGCAAAACTTTTGTTAAATTATTTCATTAGATTCTTTTATAAACATTGATGAAATAGTATACAACCATTCCATCTACTGACTGACTACATTAGAAAATCGAAACATAATTGAAAGGAGAAAGGATTTTCTCATTGGAGCTTTATGTGATCTTACTTACTATTAATGAGATAGTTAGAAGTTTATTAAAGTATTTTATTATCTTTTGCTGAAACCAAAAACTTTTTTTTATCATTTCCAGGCTGAAAAAAAGTTAGCTGAGATAGAAGCAGCTGATGCTGGAAGGGAAACATCACATCAGCAACAGGGTACTCCAGTTACTCATCAGTATCCTCCTGTTGGGTGTAGACCATTCCCCAGTAAGATATTTTTCTGCTGTTCTTATTCTCTTTATTAACAATAACAGATACTTTTATAGTTGTGGTCTTCAAGTACCCATATTTTGTAAAGATTCATTCTCATTTTTTTTCTACTTTTAAGTGGTAACGAAAAAAAAAGATTAAAGAAAGCAATTGTGAAGATTTTTTTTTTTTCAACGAGAATTAAGTTATTCCATGCAAATCCATCAGTCATTCTCCTAGTCTAGTTTATAACCTGATCCCTTTATAATCAAAAGTTACTTAGACTGTAAAAACAAACTTGACCTTTCACATTGTGTGTCCAATGATAACAAATATGGTGGTGTTCAGTACTCTTTACCATATATCATATCCTTATACCTCCTGTCTATATATTGGATGCATAATAAGAAGGCATGGATGACAAGTGACCTGTTCCTTAACTGGTTTCACTATTATTTCCTGTTGGAGACTGATTGTACGTTGTTGGGGTATTAAAGCCAACACTTGTTGTTGGCACGGCCTGCAAAAGCTAGGGTTATAATATTAGGCCTGCTAACTTTTAACATAAGCTAGTTACAACTCGGAGAGGTATGGAAAGAATTATGATGAGAGCAACACTAAAGAGACAGAAAAAGAGTAACATGGATACGAGAGCAAACTAAAGTAGAGGATATTTTAACAACTTGTAAGAAAAAGAAATGGACATGGACAGGACATATAATGAGAATGACAGACAAACAATAGATGGACATTAAGAATAACAGAATGGGTCCCTGTTCCTTAACTGGTTTCACTATTATTTCCTGTTGGAGACTGATTGTACCTGCAAAAGCTAGGGTTATAATATTAGGCCTGCTAACTTTTAACATAAGCTAGTTACAACTCAGAGAGGTATGGAAAGAATTATGATGAGAGCAACACTAAAGAGACAGAAAAAGAGTAACATGGATACGAGAGCAAACTAAAGTAGAGGATATTTTAACAACTTGTAAGAAAAAGAAATGGACATGGATAGGACATATAATGAGAATGACAGACAAACAATAGATGGACATAAGAATAACAGAATGGGTCCCTAGAGATTGTAAAATAAACAGAGTAAAGAAGAGAGCACAATGGATTGTCAAACTAATGAAGTTTGTGGGGGAGGACGGGCACAGAAAGAACATAAACAGGCGTAAGTGGAAGGACATGTCTGAGGCCATTCTTCTGCAGTGGACTAGTGATGGCTGATGATGATGATGATGAACCTTTAACCAAGCTCCCGGACATCCACTATGTCCAGGTACTACATGACAACATGGAGGTGGTTTTATTTCCTTCCAACACCTTATCACTTATCTAGCCAATGGACTAGGGGATCATTAACCTGTAACTTTACTTTAAGGGTTGTTTTTCTGGTCCTATACAGCAGGGGAACCTTCACAGTCATTTAATTATATACATATACATTCCAAGGTATTCAGCATTTCCCACTGCATATTGCTCGTTTATTTTAAAATTCGCAATATCAAATCACTCAGAGAACAAAAAAGTCTTCCGTATCCTCTTGAAAGCCTTAATATCTTCAGTCTTTCAGATGTCTAGTTGGAGCTTATTGTATAGTCTTGGGGCTGCATATTTGCAGGCTCTAGATCCTACAGTAGACATATATGTAGGTTCCAACAATTTGAAATCATCTGTAACTATTCTTGTTTTATTATTATTATTAATTGCTAAGCTACAACCCTGGTTGGAAAAACAAGATGCTATAAGCCCAGGAGCCCCAACAGTGAAAATAGCCCAGTGAGGAAAGGAAACAAGGAAATATAATTTATTTTAAGAACAATGACATTTAGATAAATATTTCCTATATAAAATATGAAAACTTTAACAAAACAAGCGGGTGTATCCTTAAGCAAGAGAACTCTAACCCAATACAGTGAAAGACCATGAAACAGAGGCTATGGCACTACCCAAGACTAGAGAACAATGGTTTGATTTTGGAGTGTCCTTCTCCTAGAAGAGCTGCTTACCAAGAGGAAAGTAGCCACTGGAAAATTACACTGCAGTAGTTAACCCCTTGGATGAAGGAGAATTGTTTGGTAATCTCAGTGTTGTCAGGTCAATGAGGACAGAGGAGAATCTGTAAAGAATAGGCCAGACTATTCGGTGTATGTGTAGGCAAAGGGAAAGTGAACCGGTGTAGTGGTTTGCGGACTGTGGCCAGAGGTAGCACCCGAACTGCCTAGTGTCCGAATGCTGACCACAACCCGACGTTCACTACACAAAAAATATACAACGGTGGAATACCCAAAAACCTAAGTAACAGTTCAAAGCACTGGGCACCACCCCTTGATTTATAATGGGCAAGGGGACCGAGCTAGATCCTGACTTAAACCTTTGCTTCTCCAGCTTGCTGATCATAAGTATAAGAACATTAGGTGAAAGGGATTATCATAAGTTACTTGAAAGATTAAAAAACATTGGCTGAGTAGGGGAGCCGTGGTGGGAGGTTTCTAAAATTAAAGGCTTTATACATAAAAACAAAAAAAATGTTTATTTGGAAAAACTAATAGGAATAATATTACAGTATATCAATTAGAATAAATAATCAAAGGAAAAATTAGCATCCCTTTCGTAAAACTTCAGCATCCGGGTAACAAAATAAACCCATTACACAAACAAGATTTCCACTGGGGGGACACTCATAAGTGTTCCTATACAGTTCAAGTATAACCAGGGGCACTTCTAACCGTGTATCTATTTGGGCAAGTACCAGTATGCCATCTATAAAGAACATATAATGGTGAAAAATACAGTACCACAATTTTCGCTAAATCAATACTGTTCTCATCAATCTCCCGTCCACCATTGGGATGCAAAGTCACTTAAACAGTCCTAATTTCTGAAAAGTACAGCCGCATACTATGTCGTACAGGTCTGTGCGGGCCCACCATTACAATGTCTTGAAAAGTTTGTCAACAGCACATTTGAAATCTCTCAATCTTGGAAGGGGTTTTGAATAAGTCTGAATTCACACTAAACTCAAAAGTCACCCTTTTCCTAACCTCGGAATTCACTTCTTGGGCCTCTGACCAGATATGCCATTTCCATAGCTCATGTTAACTATTTAATGTTCATGACACACTCTCATATAGCAACACAGTAGCTTACTTCTAGTTACAAGGTATGGATATAGAACAGCATCATAGACTAGTACAGACTGATAACAGGAAATATTCTAAATTTGCTCTCCCTTACACTCCCTACTGAGTGTAGGGGCTGCTGTCAATACCTGGAAAGGAACAATAACACATTAAGACATTTTTGGAAAAAGGGGGGCTTGAGGGATACAAAAGGAAAAAATAAAATCAAATATATTTCATACACACAAACCACTAAAGTTTTCTCAGTCACAAACCCTTATATATTGCACCGTGACTAGAGAGAAGGATCCAATGCAGTATTGTCTGGCCATTCAAAGGACCACGTAACTCTCTAGCGGTAGTTACTCAACGGGTGGCTGGTGCCCTGGCCAATCCACTACCTACAAACACAATTTGTTGGCTGCACCATATGTAGCAATTCTCTCGGATATTTAGGACATTGTACATATGTTAGACTCATTGTTTGTATTAGTAGGCAGTCAGTGTAAATCATTTAGTGTAGGAGTGATCCTTTCTTGGGGTGGGAGACCTTTTATCAGTCCTGCTCCTCTAGCTATTTTGGTTGGTAATTTCTTTTAAGTTGCATTTTGGTAAATTGTAGTAGATGGAGTTTCAGTAGTCAATCCTGGTAATAACACATTCTTTGTGCACAAATACAAACCCTTCGCTATTTATAGGGGTATTACTTATGTCAAAGCTGAAAGACGAGTCATGTTAATTTTTAGTGATAAATAACTACCTTAACCGATAGTTACTGTGTGGGAGTGAGGGTAGCATAGCTACGTTGCTCACTCACACCTGGGCTGAGTAACCACTTTACTTTCTGGCTCGGTATAGAACGGACACACTCCGCTCTCTCCTGATTTGACTTGGGTTGATAATTCTTTTTCTTTACTCTTCAGATTGTGTGTGCGTGTGGTGTCGCATGCGTACTTGTCTTGGTCTCGAATGCCATCCATGCGGTACCTTTATGTCATTTGTTAAAACGGATCCTCACCTGCTGTGTCCAGCTTGGCGGGGCCGCCGGTGTGTCTCGGGCACGACACGTGGAAAGTGTGAAGAGTGGTCTACCTCCCAGTGTGAAAGGTTTGGGCAACGGTGTAGTGGTTTGTGGACTCTGGCTACATGTAGCATACAGATTGCCTAGTGTCCGAATGCCGACCACACTCCAACTTTCATGACACAAAAAAGATAAAACAGTGGAATACCCTGAAATCTAGGCAAAAGGTAAACAGTCAAGAGAACTGGGCACCGGGCACCACCCCTCGATTTTTTATAATAGGTAAGGGGACCCAGCCAAAACTGCAAATTTCCCTATTATCTTTTCTTGTCTTAAGCTTGCTGAATAGACAGTTAGTATGAACATTTGTATAATTCTGGGAAAAATCAGCAATCTATATTAAATAGCTCTATTTTCCTTGGGTAAGATCTCTTCAAGTTTAAGTAAACTTTAAGAACATTAGGAGAGAAAAAAAAACTGTAAATCAACAGTCGGATGTTGGACAGGACACGTGGGAGGAAATGTATTGAAGAAAAAAAGATTATTAAAAAATATATTTGCAGAATGAAAAAAAAGAAGTAAAATGAGGATAACATTCAATGTGAATTTACAGTCCTACAATAACTAGACTAAAAATGATAGGAAAAAAAAAACTGCTCACACATTGGACACTCCCATAATATTACACACAGTACTCACAACTAGTGATTGATTGATTGATTTAAGGTTTTCAGGCTTCCTGACATACACAACTAGTGATAATTTAAAGATGATTATCTATATGCAAATGCAAGCTATTGAACAGTATTAAACTGAAGTTACAACCAGTTATCCCATAATAGAATAAACATTGGGGATGACTCTGAATGCAGCTTTTAACATGGCTGCGGGCTAAAAAGCAATGAGCATTTGTTGACTTGGAAACTATTAATGCTCAAATTTTTCCAAACCTCATCCAAGGAATTATTTGCATCTTCTCTCTAGGCTTCTTTATCCTGAACTTGTTCTGCAATTAACAAATTTTCAATACTATTTTGTAATATGTTACCAAGAGGAGACGAAATTGGTGACATCTTGGTGTCTTAGAATAGATGTGCAGAAGTCAAAGTCATATGCTGAGTGCAAAAATGTTCCATGACTGAAGTACTTAATATGGTCAGTTCAGTGATGTGCCTTCGAGTGAGTGAGAACCCATTTCATTTTCACACGCTGACACTTACTTACTTACTGGAAGAATAAACAGAGTCTTCACAAGCATCATTTCACAGGACCAGACGAAAACTGCAGTTCACAAACAACATAAGTTGAGTGTTAGATATAGGGGCTATTTTCTACCCCTGTCAAGTGAGGATTTCGTGTCGGGATCAGTAACTCTACTATGCCCAACTTTGAATAAATAATCATATTCATTGTCCCTGTTCCCCATTTTTTCACAGACAAAAATTACCACTCACTGTAATAAAACTGGTAATAGGTAACAAATATATCAGTATAAAACAGGTTACGGAAGGCCCACTTTTTAGCAGAACATTTGAAGTCTCCACTCGTTCTGTTCAGTTTCTGGGCAGAGGTTTGACAAATCATTGACTAGTCTTTTATGATCGACCAGTCTGAAATACAGCAGGATCATAACGGAGATGTTCCTTACGATCAACTAAGATGGCAAAACTGTACGCCTCTACTTGACTCCCTACTGAGGGTTAGGCATTATTGCTATTACCTGTTAAGAGAAACAATAACAGATTAAAACATTATGAGTTGCTTGGGTTCTTTAAATAATAAAAATGACTAAAAAACAAATATAAGTAATTTGTATTTTTCCTAACACACAAAAAATCATGATTAGACTCCCCCCCCCCATTAGCCCTCAAGCCCATCTAAAGATGTCTTGTAACTGACAACAATACGCTACACCAACTCTGTACATTTCAAGTGAATATATTTTACGAAAAAGAAGAAGAAGAAGAAGAAGAAGAAGAAGAAGAAGAAGAAGAAGAAGAAGAAGAAGAGATATTTCAATAGGAAAGTAGGATGATTAACTAAAAGAAATTTCGTTCATCATCCGTCCCTTCAACCACTTATCCAATTATGCAATCAGGTACATTATTTGACAGTTTCATGGTATAAAAAATGTGTTAGGATTAGATGATAAACTATGAGACACAATGGAGATACAGTACATAAAAATTAAAGATTAGGTTATCATCCAACTGTTCCAACAATGCTCCGATGACACAGTATAATAAATCACAGTTATTATTGCAGGAAACATTACAGTATTACAGGCTTACATTCATAAAACAATCAAGGAAAAAAGAGAAATGACATTCATTGTAGTCCAAAATCAATTTCATAGAATACAAAGCTTATGGATTTTGGACTTTACAGGAAAATAAAAATGTACAGTCGGCGTCAAAACTGAAGCAGCTAATCTCAAAGGCTTTCGTTCAAAATTCACTAACTGGCAACTACACGCGTACCTCAAAAACTTATTTTTTCCTACATTGAAAACTCTATCAAACAAAATATCAAATTATGATATTTAAAAGAATCATACAAAAAGATTGTAAAAGTAATTATTTCAAAGAATAGTAATTCAAACTATAGAAACGAAACGATTTAGAATTTTTTGTTTAAAACAGGATGACCAACATCATCTATTTATATTTCAAGAAGTTTTGAAACAAATATTTGTATTATACCGTATTTTCAATTATTTAGCGAAGATGCATAAAACCATGCAAGTATCAGTAAAATATAAAGGGAAAAATCTCCGTAACATTGAACACAGTTGACCGTGAATGCACCTAAATTCTACAGAGAAATTGGGTGAGTTGGTCATTCTGATATTCGCATTTATGAACCGACCGTTCAGACTCAACTTCAGCTTTGCCTCAGATTTTGACCTAAGTACAAACATAACGTTATTTACCCAACTAAGGAATTACAAGCCATGGCCTACTAGTGGGAGGATTCCTCCTAATATCCAGTCAGTGCCTACTAAGGCAGGGGCTATGACACAGAGGCCCCCAGCATCAGCCATAGTCCCAGCTTTCTGACGAACACAGTGATCTTTGAGAGAAAAACATTTTGCCACCAAATTGTCAGTTAGTATATTTAATTCCAAGTATTGTCATCCCATTTATTTGATAATAACTATCAGTGATGAACTGTAGAGCCACAGATGACATTTTCCTGGTGAATGGTCAATGTTAGTTGCAAAATATTATGATACACACACACACACATACAAACACACACACACACACACACACACACACCCTATATATATATATATATATATATATATATATATATATATATATATATATATATATATATATATATATATATATATAATATATATATATATATATATATATATATATATATATATATATATATATATATATATATATATATATATATATATATATATATATATATATATATGTGTGTATGTGTGTGTGTGTATTATATACTGTAGATACACACACATATATATATGAATATATATTATATATATATATATATATATATATATATATATATATATATATATATATATATATATATATATATATATATATATACTGTATATATATATATATATATATATATATATATATATATATATATATATAAACATATATTATATATATGTATATATATACAGTATATATATATATATATATATATATATATATATATATATATATATATATATATATATATATATATGTATATATATATATATATATATATATATATGTATGTACGTATGTGTATGTAAGACTAGAATATCTCCCCTTAAAGATTTACCATTGTGTATCAACAAAAAGACATTGCCCACCAGTATCCAACCATTATCCCCCATTACAAAGGATAATACTAACCTCTCCCAGGCCTTGTCCTTGCCTGATTTAATGGAGATTCCACTTGAAACCAAGTTATCAGGTACACCTGTATGGGAAGGTACAAAAACCTTTTAGCTCACATCCTATTAATCGGAAAAGAGAGAGACCGCCGTGTCTCTCACCCCCTTCCATAAGAAATATTAGAGATATGACATCAAATAAATATGAAATTTTGTCTGTTGATGTTTCTGATCAACCAGAGGACAATTTGAATAAATCAGAAATTCAAGTTGAGGTCCACCATCCCCCTCAACAATTAGATCAAAAGGAGAAAAAGAAAATAACAAACAAAAACCAATTCATCAAGACCTTCTCTAATAAAACCACAGGGAAATAGTGTTAAATCAAAAATTGCTAATGGGAAGACTTCATCCAAAAGTTCTTGCAAAAAATAAAGCATAGTTTTTTCCTCCTTTTTGCAATGGGATTGTCAGGGTTTAAGGGCCAAATATGAAGCTCTTAATTCACGAGCATTCCCCCATAAATATATGTCTACAGGAGAGCAAACTTGATGCTAATACCCCTTGTCCTCGCGAATGTATTAGCTATAGGACACCATATGATCACCGAGTAGGGAGCCATGGCGGAAGTCTCATATACGTTCGTCAAGATGTTCCTCAAATATCTTTGTCTATTCGTACACCTCTGCAGGCAATGGTTGTACCGAGTGAAGGACAAACCGTGGTTCAATGATGATTGTAGGCGTGCTTTTTTGGAGAAGCAGGAGGCCTATTAACTTTGGAAGGGTAACAGATCAGATTTGACCTGGAACAACTATACTCAGCTTCGAGCTTTTGCTCAGAGAGTTTATGCCTCAACTGAAAAGGAGTACAATTTAACCATAAAAGAAACACTTTCTGGTACAACTCAGGAACATAAATGGTGGTCTACCCTTAAATCTGCACTCTTTGGTGTCGATGAAACAGTTCCTCCTTTACTTAAACCAGATGGCTCAGTCACTCACTGTCCCAAGGAAAAGGCAACCCTTTTGGCTGATGTTTTTGACAGTAAACAGAGTAATGAAAAACTTGAACTTCCTCATTCCTGTTTTCCTGAGGCTAAACTAACTAGTTTAGCTTTTTGATCTTGTGAGATTAAAGCTCTGTTGGTGGACCTTGATGCTTATGGAGGTGTAGACCCAAATGGCATTTTTCCTTTGTTCTTTTATAAAGACAGCAGATTTCTTAGCTCCAAAGTTATTTTGCGCAAGTTATCAAGAAGAGGAGCTTTTAGCACTAGTTGGAGAATTGGTAATGTTACTCCTCTATGTAAATGTGTTTGTGGTAGCTCAAGTCCCACTGATTACCGTCTAATTTCCATAACTCCCATATTATCTAAAGTTTTTGAACGTCTTCTGGCAAAACGTCTTAATAGGTTTGCTGAAGGTAATCATCTACTCCCTAGTTTGCAATTTGGTTTTCGTAAAGGCCTTGGAGCATGTGATGCCCTTCTTACAATCTCCAATGTTGTACAGAAATCCCTTGATTGTGGTCGGGAAGTTCGTATGATTGGCCTTGATTTTAGTGCTGCCTTTGACCGTGTTAATCATGAGGCCCTTGTTTTCAAACTGAAACAGTTGGGAGTGGGTGGGTCGTTTCTTAGCATTATTATTGATTTTTTAAGTAATAGATCTCAAAGAGTTGTTGTTGATGGGCACCATAGTGATTATAGGAATGTGATATCCGGTGTTCCACAGGGTAGTGTTCTTGGCCCATTACTTTTCATACTATATACACATGACATGTGGTTTGGCCTAGAAAACAAGCTTGTTGCATATGCAGATGATGCTACTCTCTTTGCATCAATTCCATCCCCTGAATGTAGATCTAGGGTTGGTGAATCCCTTAATAGAGATTTAGCTAGAATTAGTGCATGGTGCAAATTATAGGGTATGAAGTTGAATCCTAACAACACTCAAAGTATGATTGTAAGTAGGTCAAGGACGGTGGCTCCTCAACATCCGGATCTCAGTATTGATAATGTTTCTTTAAATATGTATGACTCTTTCAAAATTTTAGGTGTGATTCTCGACAGTAAATTTACTTTTGAGAAACATATAAGGTCTGTGTCTTCTTCAGTTGCACAAAAAATAGGCTTATTGAGAAAGTCTTTCAAGATTTTCGGTGATCAATCTATTCTGAAGAAGTGTTTTAATTCTTTCATTCTACCTTGTTTTGAGTATTGTTCTCCTGTCTGGTGTTCAGCTGCTGATTCTCATCTTAATTTGTTGGACAGAAACTTACGGTCTATTAAATTTTTTATTCCTGATCTAGATATTAATCTCTGGTACCGTCGTTCAATTAGTTCATTATGCATGTTGCATAAGATTTTTCATAACTGACCATCCTTTACATTCAGATCTCCCAGGACAATTTTACCCTGTTCGTAATACTAGGCAGGCAGTTAATTCTAATAGCCAGGCCTTCTCCATCACGAGGCTCAATACTACGCAGTACTCTAGAAGTTTTATTCCACCTGTGACCAAGTTGTGGAATGATCTTCCTAATCGGGTGGTTGAATCAGTAGAACTTCAAAAGTTCAAAGTTGGAGCAAATGCTTTTTTGTTGACCAGGCGGACATTAGTCTTTTTATAGTTTATTTATGACATATTTGTTTTTGTTGTTGTTAATAGTTTATATATGACATGTCTGTTTTGACGTTGTTACTTATTTTAGAATGATTTATTGTTAATTTGTTCTCTTCATTTATTTATTTCCATATTTCCTTTCCTCACTGGGCTATTTTTCCCTGTTGGAGCCCTTGGGCTTATAGCATCTTGCTTTTCCAACTAGGGTTGTAGCTTGGATAGTAATAATAATAAAAATACAGATTGATATAGGGAGAAAATATACAATCTGCTCTATGTACTTGCTTGCAAATGATAACATATAATATGATAATTTAGTGGCGGTGATTCAATAGCTCCCTTAACCTTTTCTGTTACTTGGAAATTTTAATGGTAGACATCCTTTGTGGGGTGATGTTTTAGCAAACACCAGGGGCAATATATCATCAATTCTGGAAAACGAGGATGTCGGACACCTTAATACAGGAGAGCCCACACACTTCCATGTTCAGACAGGTACCTTGTCATGCATTGACCTTTCAATTGCAAGCTCTAACTGCCTTCTTGATTTTGATTGGAGGACATTAAAAGATTGCCATACTAGTTATCATGCACTAATCAATATAAACGCCAAAAATGGTCCACCTTTTAAAAGATCTCCACGATGGAATCCTGACAAGGCAAACTGGATTAAATTTTGTGAGCTAAGTGAAATCAAGGGGAATGCAGAACAGTTTGAAAGTATTGATGATGCAATAGACCTACTGAATGGAACTCTCCATTCAGCAGGAGGCAATTCAATTCCCAAAACCATAG
Organism: Palaemon carinicauda; assembly: GCF_036898095.1. Taxonomy (NCBI): domain Eukaryota; kingdom Metazoa; phylum Arthropoda; class Malacostraca; order Decapoda; family Palaemonidae; genus Palaemon; species Palaemon carinicauda. Next base: position 145,012,875 of record NC_090737.1, read on the forward strand.
GATTATTCAAACGAAAACCAGTCCCGTGGTGGTCTCCAGAATTAACTATCTTGCACAGAGCCACCATGTATATATGAATATATATATATATATATATATATATATATATATATATATATATATATATATATATATATATATATATATATATATATATATATATATATATATATATATATATATTTATATTTATATATTATATAAGGATGAAGAGGAGAGCAAGAAGACTTCGGATCATCTTACATATTTATTCTACACCAGCATTTCAGGAATCAATTCCCATCATCAGCGCTACATAAAACACGAAATTATGTTCACATTAGAAATTAATGATAAATTTTTTGCTTAAAATTGCTTTGGTATAAAAAAAATATTAAAAGAACAGTTAGAAGAATAAAAGTACAGAAACCTAGACGGTATATAAAAACATGTGGTTAACTGAGGTCCTTTACAATTATGATAATAAAAACACTTGTGATCAAAATAGATTGTCAAAAAACAAAAATATACATATATATATATATATATATTTTTTTTTTCAAAAAGGCCCATAAAAGAAACACAGGAAATATGAATAAATCACACTATATTTCGGTCAATAAACATCGACCCTCTTCAGGATGTAAAGTAAAAGTGAGGATTACAGTGGAGAGTTACGGTTTATATATGAAAGCAAAAGGGTGTGTTCAATTGTTCTATAGTTGTTATAATTGCTGGAAGGATTAGCCAGATTTAATTACATCCAGGTGCGTCTTCTTATTGTTGAGCCGCTCGGAGGAAGTCTTGACCTCTGATGCATGTCTGGTGGTCGGTCTCCGTGGATTATCTTCTTAATGATAGGGTTGAGAAGAGTATTGTCCACTGTGTCAGCTTTCCATTGGCCCCCAGATAGGTTCATTGTGTTTGATTGATTTATGATGGCTGATTCCAGGATTTTCCTTCTGTACGGACAGGTACTCTTAAAATGCAAAGACGACTCACTCCAGTTAATCTGGTGCCCTAAATCCCTAAGGTGAACGAAAATCCGCGAGTTTTCATAGCCATATCTAACAGATCTTTTGTGTTCGGATAATCTTTGAGATAGCGAACGGCCCGTTTTCCCAACGTACACTTTTTCACAATCCCCACATGGTACTTTGTAAACGCCGGATTCTATATCTCTTTTATTTTGATAAACATTAATAAGGGCGCTTCCTATGGTCTTTGGATATGAAAAAACAAAGGGGTTCACAGTTTTGATATGATTTGTTATATTTTTAATACCTTCTATATATGGGAGTTTTATCTTATTTTTAAAATCTCTTTGGTTAGTAACATCATGATCTTTATAATATATCGTGTTAGCTTTGTTGATGGCCTTTTCTATGACATACGTCGGGTAGAATAGCTGGGCGAGTTGTTTACGAATGATTTCAAATTCTTTATTTAGGTAGGCTGGGGAACAGATTCACAAACCTCTAAGAAATAGATTGCAAGCTACTCCAATTTTTAGAGAAATGTCGTGATAACTAAAGAAATGAATGTAGGAAATAGAGAAAGTTGGTTTTCTATACACAGTGAAATTATACCCCGTCGATTCCCTTATAATTAGTATGTCCAAAAAAGATAATTTTCCATCTTTTTCCCATTCAGTTTTAAATTTTATGCTAGGGACTAGGGAATTTAGATTATTAAAAAATATATTGAAATCTCCCCAGCTATCATCCCAATATGTGAAAATGTCATCAACATAGCGTTGCCAAACCATGTTCGTGGGTTTAATTGTTGTTAAAATTTCTGTTTCAAAGTATTCCATGTATAGGTTAGCTAAAATTGGAGATAACGGGCTGCCCATACTACAACCAAATTTCTGTTTGTAAAAATTTCCATTGAAAGAGGAAACGTTATTTGACACGCTTAGTTTAATTAACTTAATTGTTTTTTCAATACCGAGGGGGGAAGTGATCTTCATAAGGGATTAATTTTTCCCTCAAGAAACCTAATACATCGTTGATCGGGACCTTTGTAAATAGGGATTCTACGTCAAGACTCAAGAGTTTTACATTGTTTACCGGGATATTAAATCTATTGAATTTCTGGATGAAGTCCTCTGCATGCTTAATATGAGCTGAAGAAAAGCTCCCTAGAAAGGGAGACAGCAAGTCTACTAACCATTTTGATATATTATATATAAATGACCCTTTACATGAGACGATTGGGCGTAAGGGAATACCGTCCTTGTGAGTTTTTGGGAGCCCGTAAAAATATGGCAACGAAGGGTTCATGACTTTGAATTTTTCTAAGACCTCGATGTCTTTTTTATTATTTCCGATTTTTCTTACGGATTTGAAAAACTCCGGAGCAATAGAGTTACGGGGATCTTTTGTTAGCTTTTCATATGTAGTGTCATCGTTTAAGAGTTGTTGAACTTTGTTGACATACGTCTCTTTTTCGAGAATGACTATTTTTCCGTCTTTATCCGATTTTGTGATGATGATATTATCGGTTTTGTTTAATGAAAAAATTGCATTATGAAACCTTCTGGGAAGCGGATTTTTACTG
>NC_090737.1:145020415-145025415 GCF_036898095.1 Palaemon carinicauda
TCTGCATATGCAACAAGCTTGTTTTCTAGGCCAAACCACATGTCATCTGTATATGGTATGAAAATAATGCGCCAAGAAGACTACCCTTTGGAACACCGGATATCACATTCCTATACTCACTATGGTGCCCAACCCCCCAGATGCTGAAGCCTTGATGAGTATGGGGGGCTTAGGGATTAGCAGCTGGGCTCTAATGAACAGTGGGAACTACTTCCCACTGGACCTCGGTGCCCAGCTGTTGATCCAACTAAATCAGTCAACACTTTCTCTTTTACTTTTTGGTTGTTTCGTTTTTCTCCCATCTCTTCCTTTTGGGCTGGATATTGTTGACGACTTTGGCATGTTCGATTATACTTCGGATGCTGCTCTGGATTTGGCACAGTGTGGGATGGATGGCATTTCATCTCAGCCTGTGCCAATTTAGACGCCATCGCCCTCTGGCAGACCCCATTGGGTGCAGACCAAGGCTGTTAAGAGTCGGGCTTCAGTGATCCGGTTTTAAGTCACCCATATTTGCGGGTAATAGGTGACGCCAGGCATTGGAGTCGACGGTGGCGGGGGGGGGGGGGGGGGGGGGGGGGGGCTAACTACCTCACTGACCAGTGTACGCCCACCTAAAGGGAGGCAGCCCCTCTCTAATAGAGGACTGGTCCCCACTGAAGCCTCTTCTCGTGTTGGGCCACATGGGATAGGAGGACTGACATCCTCCGATAAGAGGTGGATAACCCGGCTAGCTCATACCAAAAACACCTACCCCTCTGTTGACGACCTGGAAAATACAAACGTGGACCTCGGTACAGACAGCTCCAACTCGGGTTCTAATATTGTATCGTTGGAACCTTATATGCGTTATGGAAAGAAGGATAAGAAAACAATAGAGAAGAAGAGAGAGAGAGAGAGTGTGAGAAATGATGACAGTACACAAAGATATAGAAAAGTAGAAGTATTACCTGGTCACTATGAAGTAGTGAATTATAAAAATTTTTCATCTTAGAATTTGAAAACGGAAGAAATGAGCGTTTAAATGTTTTCAAAGCTAACAAGGAAATAGTCACTATGTGGAGGGCAGCCAAAAATTCTTCCCCAAGGAAATGGAAGTCTCTTAGAACATTGAAAGGTCATAGTGTAAACGTGTCTCGCACCCTACTTTCAACCAGAGTAGAGGTGTGGTATATGCTCCAGAATTGCTGGATATAGAGGAAAAAGAAATTGAGGTTGAACTGAAAAGTCAAGGAGTAGTTAAAGTAGTCAGAATGAGAAAGAGAGTTGGAGAACAATGTATTCTTCTTGCTACTTTGATTATAACATTTGATCATTGTAGATTACCAAATGTTATTAAGGCTGGTTGGCTATCTTTGAAGGTGAAACCTTAATCCCTTCACCATTACGATGTTATCATTGCCAAATGTATGGCCATTTAAGCGAGAAATGCAAGGAAAAAGTAAATAATAAGCCAGCTGTTTGTGCCAACTGTGGAAAAAGTAGTCATGGAATGTGCAGAGAAAACCCTAATTGCATACATTGTGGGGAAACACGCCCAGCCACATCCAAAAGCTGTGTTAAGTTTATTTTTGAAAAAGAAATTCAGGCCATTAGACCATGGAAAGGGCTACTTTTAAAGAGGCTCATAAAAGAGCTCTTGAAAAGCAGATAAGACCAGGGCAACCTTTTTCAATGGTTCTGAAGAAAAACTTGCCAAACCACACAGACGAAAATTATATCTCTACATCTAAGATGAAGAAACAAATGAAAGTAGTTAAAGACATTGAAAGTTCCATTGAAAATCTATGTCCAGAAATTGTAGAAAAATCAAAACAGATACTTAAAGATCTGAAAGTTATTCAAAAGCCAACTACTCCGATTCTAAACAGTAGTACAAACCTCTCTCAGGCTGTGTCCTTGCTCGATCTGATGGAAGTTCCACTTGAAACTAATTTACCTGGTAAACCTGTAGTGGGGACGGTGCAAAAAACCTGACAGATCACAACCTTTTAATCGAAAAAGAGAGAGACCTCCATCTCTCTTGCCTCCTACCATAAGAAACATTAAAGTCACGACTTCAAATAAGTATGATATCTTGTCTGCTGAGGTTTCTGATCAACTGGAAGGTAAATTGAACCAATCGGAAATTCAAGTTGAGGTCCACCATCCTCCTCAACAATTAGATCAAAAGGACACAAAAAAAAAAAAGAGGAACACAAAACCCACTATATCAAGATCCTCTCTAGAGATACCACCGGAAAATATTGTTAGATCAAATATTGCCAATGGTGTCTTCCAAAAAATAAATCATAGTTTTTTCCTCCATTCTCCAATGGAATTGCCAGGGTTTAAGGGCGAAATATGAAGAACTCAAGCTCCTCTTACGTGAGCACTCCCCTGTAACTGTATGTCTACAAGAAAGCAAGCTTGATGCTAATACTCCTTGTCCTCGAGAGTATGTTAGCTATAGGACACCATATGATCAACGAGCAGGGAGCCATGGGAGAAGTCTTATATACGTTCATCGAGACGTTCCCCAAATATCTTTGTCTATCTGTACCCCTCTGCAGGCAGTGGTTGTACAGATTGATATAGGGAGAAAATACACAATCTGTTTTCTTTACTTGCCTCCAAATGATAACATCTCATATGATAATATAATAGATGTGATGAAACAACTCCCACAACCTTTTCTCTTACTAGATCTTAATAGTGGACATCCTTTATGGGGTGATGTTTTTGGCAAACGCAAGGGGTAATATTATATCATCAATTTTGGAGAATGAAGATGTCTGGCTCCTTAATACAGGAGAGCCCACACATTTTTATGTTCAGACAGGTACCTTGTCCTGCATTGACCTATCAGTTGCAAGCTCTAACTGTCTTCTCGATTTTAATTGGAGGACATTGGATGATTGGCATACTAATGAGCATGCACCAATCATTGTAAACACCAACAATGGTCCACCTTTACAGAGATTGCCTCGATGGAATCTTGATAAGGCGGACTGGAATAGATTTCGGGAGTTAAGTGAAATTGAAGGAAATGCAGAACAGTTTGAAAGTGTTGATGATGCCATAGACTTACTTAATGGAACTCTTCACGCAGCAGGAGTGAATTCCATTCCCAAAACAACAGGGATATTCAAACGACGACCAGTCCCCTGGTGATCATCAGAACTAACTGCCCTGCACAGAGCCACAAGAAAGTCTTTAACTCGATTGCGCATGCACTGTACTGAGGAGAATTTAGTCATATACAAGAAATGTAGAGCACAGTTCCGTCGTGCCATGAAAGAATCTAGGCGCCAGTCTTGGATGTCATTTGTTTCCTCCATTACAGTAGAACACCAATATCATCTGTATGGAGGAAAGTCAAAATGATAGTAGGCAAATTCACCCAAACCCACCACCAGTGTTAAAGGTAAATGGCCAGTATATGACTGGAGCAACCAAAGTTAGCAATGCCCTGGCTGACCATTTTTCAAATGTATCGTGCAAGTGTGAAGCAGCTCCTGGTCACCAGTATAGGAGCATTGAAGAAAAGAAAGTTTTAAACTTCGCAACAAGAAAGCAAGAGTCATACCATTCTCCTTTTACTGAATGAGAATTTGATTCTGCTCTTGCTACGTGTAACGATACAGCCCCTGGACCCGATGGAATTCCATATGCAATGATTAAACCGGTACCTTTTAATACAAAGTTATTTATTATAAGCATTTTTAATAGAATATGGCATGATCATAGTTATCCAAGTGTTTGGGAACTAGCCATTATTTTAGTCTTTTTAAAATCCGGTAAGGACAAGTTTTTAGCAGCAAATTATAAACCAGTTGCATTAATATCTTGTTTGTGCAAAATCATGGAGAAGATGGTCAATGTAAGACTGATGTGGTACCTTGAGAAGAAGGGTATTTTATCACCCATTCAATGTGGATTCAGAAAAATGCACTCAACGACTGATGTGCTGATACGACTTGAGTCCTCCATTTGTGAAGCGTTTGCTTCCAAACAACACCATGTGACAGTCTTTTTTTATCTTGAAAAGGCATAGGATACCACATGGAGATACGGTATACTTAAAAGAATCCATGAGTTTTGATTAAGAGGAGAGCTACCATTATCTATTCAGTCATTTCTTTCACATAGAGTTTTCCAAGTGAGAGTTGGGGAAGCTCTATCACAGAGTAAAGGCCAGGGAGAAGGAGTTCCTCAGGGGAATGTGCTGAGTGTAACCCTTTTTGCACTAGCAATTAATGGGATATCCTCAGTCATTCCTGGGATGTTCTCGCAACTTTATTTGTGGATGATCTCTCCATATCATTTGCTGGAGCTAGAATAGCAATGGTTGAGAGAAAAACACAACTCTCTATTGATAAAATTATCCATTGGGCCGATATAAATGGATTTAAGTTTTCCACAAGTAAAACTACAATTGTCCATTTCTGTCGTATCCGAGGAGTATATCCAGACCCGGATATGTACATCAAAGGTCAACGGATCCCATGTGTAAGTGAAGCTAAATTTTTAGGGTTGATATTTGATTGTAGGCTTACATGGGTTTCTCACTTAAAAGTATTAAAAGCTAAATTTCTTGAAGCTATGAATCTTTGAAAAGTATTGTCCCATACATCATGGGGGGCAGACCTCTATACTATTTTGAAATTATACAAGGCCTTGATTTTTTCCAAAATTAGTTATGGATGTGAAATATACTCCTCAGCCACCCCAAGCCAGTTCAAAATATTAGATTCTATACATCATGCTAGTATTATATTGTCCACTGGAGCCTTTAGAACCTCACCTATCGCAAGTCTCCTTGTTGATGCGGGGGAGTTGCCTCTAGACCTTTACCGAATGTCCTCTATTATTCAGTATTAGTTTAGACTGCAAGCCTTGTAAGGAACTCAATATACTCTGAGTTGCACCCAAAATCTCCCCAACCTTTTGGGTTTCGGGTGAAACAATTATTAAACAATCTGGATATAATTAGAATTGAAAGGAGATTCCATTCAAGG
>NC_090737.1:145030415-145092915 GCF_036898095.1 Palaemon carinicauda
CCAAGTGGAGATGTATTTCCCAAGATAGAATTCGGTATTAAATGCATTTCGTGGGTGATATTTACATATATATATATATATATATATATATATATATATATATATATATATATATATATATATATATTTATATGTATGTATACATATAAATATATATTATGTATATATATATATATATATATATATATATATATATATATATTTATATATATATATATATATATATATATATATATATATATATATATATATACATATATATATATATATATATATATATATATATATATATATATACATATATATATATATATATATATATATATATATATATATATATATATATATATATATATATATGATTCTTCCTAGAAACATCTGCAGCAAAGTGAAATCTACCGTCTTCCTTGATGGCAGTAGTCTCCAAGCGCATATGCAAAGGATAATGTGATTTTTTAACTGACTCTCTACTTTTATAGCGTCATATCGGAAGTTATTATGATTTCTTTTGATAAAAAACAATGGAGTTTAGCATCTAATTAAATGAAACATAAATAAGACATGAGTGTTGGAAAATACGAAATCCTAGTCATGTGTGCGTTTAACTAAGAGGGTAGGCCTATTTCACTAATCAAGTTAGTATATTTTCCCTCTTGTTATTTAATAACTTGAGTTGTTTGAATATCTAGATGGTTGTAGCTTAAACTTGGTTTTCCATTAATTAGGTTTCATTATCATAAGCTTTATAGATATGTGCTTGGTTTACCACAGTCTATAAACTTTAGTAGAAATACGTTAAAAACGTATTGTTGGATTTTACTCCCGGATGTCAGTATATAGGTGAAGTAAAGAGATATACATTTCATAATCTTTTCATAAGATATATATATATATATATATATATATATATATATATATATATATATATATATGTATGTATAATGTTTATATATATATATATGTATATATTTAAATATGTATATATATAAACATATATATATATATATATATATATATATATATATATATATATATATATATATATATATGTGTATGTATATATATATATATATATATATATATATATATATATATATATAAAATATATATATATATATATATATATATATATATATATATATATATATATATATATATATATATATAAATATATATATATATATATGTATATATATAAATATATATATATATATATATATATATATATATATATATATATATATATATATATATATATATATATACATATATATATATACATATATATATATATATATATATATATATATATATATATATATATATATATATATATATATATATATATATATATATATATACCCAAAAGAATCATAGGGAAAATGAAAATAAGACATATAACATTTAGTCATAACTGGTTTCTTATATATATTTTCCTTGTGGTTCTATTGCAACTGAATATCTCATTACCCTGTGATTTTACACACGTGTGTGTGTGTGTGTGGCGACTCTGGCACATGGGCATAGCTTGAGTATTAGTTTTTAAAAAATTTAGTCAAATGCTCATGTAACTTGGATCTAGAATTTATATTTCATTTAATCAGATGCTTTATAAAAACAATTAATAATATTTTTGGATATAGCGCCAAAAAAGTATTTTACAAACATATTAGGCCAATGGTCATTCATTCCCTGTTTCCTGCGGCCAATGAATGGTGAACACTCGATATCACACATTGAGAGCCTCATGTGTTTTTACGAGGAAAAGCTCTTTTTTTTCTTTCCTTTCAGTAAGCATTATTGAACTAACATTGACCATTCACTATGGAAAAGCCTTCTGTGGTTCTACAGTTAAATTCTGAGGTGATTCAGGAAAAGAGGACAGTTCCCTCTCTTTAGTATTTGTCTGATTAGTGAGACGAGGCCTCCACTCCATGACGCAAGGCGGAACTAGAGGTAAGTCGTAGGGCTGGTGAATCTCTTCCCTTAAAATAAATTATCTTGACTGGATATCAATCTGAAATACCGTCTCAGAGAAGAGTTGTCCAACCAGTTTGGTGCTTGACCAGGAACCCTGGCATAGGTAGGCTGACCTTCTCTAATTCCCAGCAAGGATTTCCAGGAATTTCTTCCTTCCAAAGGGGATGGGTTCTGCCCCTTCTGTGCTCTCATACCTCCTTCCAAGGGTAGTTTTAGAAGGGTTGAGGATGAAGACGTTGTCTCATGCTGTCAGTAGGGGTTCTCTGAATGTCTCTTTACCTCTCCATGCCCAATTCTGATTAAGTCTAGAGTCTAGACCTACTGTCCAGGTTCTATCTTGTGCCATGGCAATAGAAATGAAATGATCATGGATTCTCGCACTACAAATTGGTTACGATCATTCTCCTGTCCTACTCCCAGCAGCTAAAGATGTGCCACAATAATGATAAATGGGGTCTTACCCTTCTTAGAAGCAGCTCATTCCGACTTCTGATGAATAATCTTCTTCTATTGTATGGATTGACGTGTCTTACTCTCTGACTGTTGCCTTAGGTTTGGAGAAGTTAGTCCGTTAGCCAGATTAGAATGAGCATATGCCCTCGGCATCATCATTCCAGTTGGAACGTAGGAATTCCTGACCCCGAGGAAGCTGTTTTCCCTCTCTCTTAGATAGTATCAGGTTTCAACCTCTGGCAAGTATCTTTGGTTCCAGTTGTATGGATCATGAACCTGATATAAACGGTGCTTTTCAGTGGCTTAGGTTCTGTTCCACTGGGTCCCAACACTGTCTCCCTCACCTCAGTTCCTGCCTTCACAAATGAAAGCCCATGCCCTGAGGCCAAATGCACCCATCAATCAATTTCTTAGACTCTGTTGTGCGGAATGTGAGGCCAGTATAGATATTGCATTTGGGCAAGTTAGCTGTCCAATACGGATTGATCACTTATAGGTAGTAGGTTGACCAAGGCACTAGCCACCCATTGAAATAATACCACTAGAGAGTTATTGGGTCCTTTGACTGGACAGGTAATACTGCATTGGATCTTTCTCCGGTTATGGGTAATTTTTCCTTTCCTACACTTACAATAAATAGTCTGTCCTATTCTTTACACATTATCCTTTTTCCTCATACACCTGACAACATTAAGATAACTGAAAAATTCTTCTTCACTCAAGGAATTAACTACTGCACTGTATTGTTTAGTGGCCACTTTCCACTTGGTAAGGGTAGAAGAGGCTCTAGCTATGGCAGGCAATTCTTCATTGTAAAGGAGACTAAAATCAAACCATTCTTCTCTAATCTTGGGTTGTGTTATAGCCTCTAAACCATGGTCTTCCACTGTAGTGGTTTGCGGACTGTGGCCAGAGGTAACACCCGAACTGCCTAGTGTCAGAATATCGACCACACCAACGTTCACTACACAAAAATATACGACGGCGAAATACCCCAAAATCTGGTTAAAAGGCAAACAATCAAGAATGAACTGAGCACTGGGCACCACCCCTTGATTTTTATACTGGGCAAGGGTACCCAGCAGGACCCTTACTTCCTTCTTATCTTCCCTTGCCTTGAGCTTGCTGAATATAAGTAAAATATCAGAACATTGGGTGAAAGGAAACAAATACAGTAATACTGAATATATAATCGGTGGCTGAAAGGGGAACGCAACGTTGTAAGGAAATGGACTTAAATGATGTCTTCATAAAAACAAGAAAAATATTTATTTGAAACCAAACAAAAAAAATTTATATCATTCGTACAGTATAGTATGAAAAGTTAGATCCTCAAATTACATAAGCAGAGACCTAGATATATCCATGGCAGAGCCTCATAAGAATCAACCCTCTAATAGTTAACAAGACAAAAAAAAATGATTTGAATAATAAAAAAAAAAAAATAAAGAAAAACAAGAACTATTCACATGCTGGACACTCATAAGTGTTCCAATACGGTACAAGTATAAGCAAAGGCACACCTAACCGTGTATCTATTTGGGATACATTCAAATACAAGTAGCTTGCCTCAAGATCAAAGGGACTATAAAACAAGGTTTGCAATTCATGCAGCAAAACTAGAAGATCCCGGCAAACTTGCTTTCAACTGTCTTCTCCAGGCTGACTAGCAACATAATCAGGTGGATCATGCACTTATTGTGCCTATGCTTGACTCCAATTCCAGGTGCCTCTTCAAACCCTACAGGGAGCAGGGTGTGCTAAATAATTCAATCACTGCCATGGTGTAAAAGCAAATAATGCATAAACATTAACAAACTTTAGGATTCTCAAGGTAACTTCTCAGATTTGGCACGAAAACTGTCCGCAAACACTCTGTGTCAATATATTACCACCTAGGTCAGTGATAAGACTAATCTAGTTTCATTTGCTCCTATTTTTTTAATCAAGTTACCCATGTAGTAGGACATGCTTAAATCACTCATCAGTGTACGGGAAGATATATGTACAATACAAGTCTTGAGTAACTAGTCTTTTGGCAACTTCATCTATCCTATATACAGTACTTAAAAGAATAGCCTAAACTTCTCTCCCTACAGGGTGTAGGGGACTGCTGTCCGTACCTGTTAAAAGAAATAACGGATTAAGGCATCTTTTTTTTTTTTGGGGGGGGGGTTGCTTGAGGACTGAACAAAATAAAAACAAAGAAAAAAAATTTTTCATACACAAACCATTTAGCTTTCTTTGACACAAACCCTTAAATATTGCACCACTGTCTTGGGTTAAAGTTTTCATCATTGAGCGTACACTCAAGCACACTATTGTATTGTTTCCTTGTTTCCTTTCATCACTGGGCCATTCACCTTGTTGCAACCCTTGGGCTATAGCATCCTGCTTTTCCAGCTAGGGTTGTAGTTTAGTTAGTAGTAATAATAATGATAATAATAATGAATTGGGTGAGGGTAGAGATTATCCTATTAATGATCTCCCAGTCTATATACTCTGTGGGTAGATCACAAAAGAGACACTTCTTGGGCAATGTTTACGAGGAGAGTTGTAGTGAACTTGTGTGTCTGACCAGAGCATCTTTACTAGATCATGAACTCTGGCATGCTTCTGCTGAAGTAACTTCTGTGTATAGTTGTCTACAATATCTATGGGGAACTGATCCATGCTCACACAGAACACCAAGTGATCATATTTATCATGGAACTTAGATCCTAGGGTGGAATGGTAATGTTTCTGGTTAAAGTGGTAATTTTTCTGGTTAAAGGCTAATACGCCTACTGCAAACTGTTAGACGGCATGATATAGAGTATTATCCCTCAAGATTTTCTCTACCTTCTCTGCATTGGCTAGAGGCTCTGTATTGGCTAGAGTTAGTACGTTTACAGGTTCTCATCATGACAACTACAGAGGGATGGGGTTCTGTTGGCTTCATAGTAAATGAGATTTTACAAAGACCTAGTACCTCATCCAGCTTATCCTTCCTAAGGAAATTTGAATCAGAGATGCCTGATTTCCAAGAGAACCTGGGTGTGTTGAATTATAGGATTTGAAATCTCGCACTCAAGTGTTGCCACCTCTGCTTAGCACAAGCAGGAAATAAAAGAAGCACCCAGATGTGGTTCTTTCTGACTATTTGAGACTTCTGATGACGGAAGCACCTGAGGTCAGTGATTACCTCTGTCATCTTGAAGAGGCATTCATGTGTCTACCTCTGTCAGTATCCCCTTGGATAAACTTTCAGAGTACAGTACTTTGATCCAAAAATAGTGTTAGTGTTTTAAGACTACAGGGGAACCTCTACATACGATTGCCTTTACATATGATTGTTCCAACATCCGAAGTAAAATTCGATCAAATTTTCGTCTCGACACCCGTAGTTATGCTCCAACATCTGACATAGACCATATCCGCAGAATTTTCTTGAAGCGTCAGTCGTAGTTTCTTGTTTACGCCGGTAGACGGCAGTACGTCGGAGGGACGCCATTGAGCGTCGAGTCGGTCAGCTCGCTGTTCTTGTGCGCATCGTGTGGTGGTCCTCTGTTCGGTCCGTTATTAACAGTGCTCATTATATTCCTTTTCTCACGTTTCATTTTTTATTTTACGTATAATCATGGGTCCTAAGAAGCTTAGTTTCGGGACAGGTATTAGTAGTGGTGAGAAAAGGAATAATGCAATACTTTCAGAATTGAAGCAAGAAATTATAGAAAGACATGAGCGTGGTGTGCGTGTGAGAGATCTGGCTAAACAATATGGCCGGAATACGTCTACGATCTCAATGATCAACCAGCAGAAGGAAGCCATTAAAGCAGTCAAACCATCGAAGGGAATCACCATTATTTCTAAACGTTGCAGCCCTACCCTGGAAGAGATGGAACCCTTTTTGTTGATATGGATAAAGGACAAAGAAATTGTTGGCGATACGATCACTGAAACGATCATTTATGAGAAGGCTACCGCTATCTATTGTAACTTGAAGGCGGCGGGCTCTGGGGGTGATGCGGGGGAGAATCAACCGATCCTACGACAGAGAAATTCAAGGTGTCTCCCGGTTGGTCAGAGAAATTTAAGAGACGGACCAGGATTCATTCAGTTGTTCAGCATGGAGAGGCTTCAAGTTCGGACACCAAGGATGCTAACAATTTTGTTAAGAACTTCGAAAAGATTGTGGAGGATGGAGCCTACGTAGAGAAGCAAGTTTTCAATTGTGATGAAACCGATCTGTTTTGGAAAAAGATGCCTAGTCGAACATGCATCACCATCGAAGAGAAGAAAATGCCTGGACATAAGCCTATGAAGGATCAGTTGACTCTTGCCCTATGTGCCAACACCAGCGGGGACTGCAAAATAAGGCCGTTATTGGTTTATCATTCCGAAAAACCTAGGGCATTTAAGGCACATAGAGTCAATAAGGACATGCCGCATGTTTTCTGGCGTGCTAATTCTAAGGCTTGGGTTACTAGGCATTTCTTTGTTGAATGGGTAAACCAATTTTTGGCCCTGCTGTCAAGAAGTACCTAAAGGAGAGGAATTTGCCTTTAAAGGGCTTGCTTTGCTTGCATAATGCTCCCGCTCACCCCCCAGGACTCGAAGATGATATCATCGACCAGTTCAAGTTCATCAGAGTGCTATATCTTCCACCGAACATCACCCCTATCCTCCAGCCCATGGACCAGCAAGTCATCTCTAATTTTAAGGAGCTCTACACCAAGCATGTATTTAAGCAGTGCTTTAATGTCACGCAAAGCACCAACTTAACTTTGCATGAATTTTGGAGGAGCCATTTCAATATTGTGCACTGCTTGAATATCATAGATCAGGCTTGGGAGGGAGTAACTCGACGGACACCGAATTCCACTTGGAAGAAACTTTAGCCCAATGCTGTTTCTCCCAGAGATTTTGAAGGTTTTGGCCCCGAGCCTGAACCTGTGCTGCCGTAGAGGAAGACGTAGAAGAGATTTTATCCCTTGGCAAGTCCATGGGTCTGGAGGTTGATGAAGATGACATCACCAAACTCGCCGAGGAGCATCATGAAGAGCTCACCACCAAGGAACTCAAGGAGCTGCATGCCATGCCGAATGATGAGTTTCAAGCGAAGTTGAGTGAGTCGGAGGACATCGAGGAGGTAGAGCACATCTTAAGTTTGGCTGAAATAAAAGAGAGGTTAGCACATCATCAATACGTGGTTGATTTCATTGATAAGTATCACCCACAGAAACTTCAGGTTTTTCGTGTAGTTTTGCAATTCGATGATGACTGCTTAACCCATTTCAGAAAAATTCTGAAAAGCCATACCAAGCAAGTTTCTCTCGATAGTTTCTTTAAAAAACCTACGAAGCGGTCTCGTGATCGTGATGAAGAGAAAGAAAGTGAAGCAAAGAAAATTAAGGTTGAATTAAGTGAAAGTGATGAAAATCAATAATCAAAAAGAAAAAAAAATGTAAAAAAAAAAATAAGCTAAGTTAGATTAAAGTTCACGTAGTGTGAGTAAGTTACGGTACGTTATCGCAGTCACCATCTCTACCTCCTCGCCGACCGTCCGTCTCCTCCTATGTAGCAAAGCCTATGCCTGCGTTGGCCTGTCTCTAAGGTAAAGTAACATTAAAAACCCCTTTTTTATTCATTATTTCTTTATAATTATTCTTTTTTACATCTCTCTTATATAATGCAATTGTATTATTGTTATGTGTAATTATGTGTAGTAATTTATTAAGGAGTTATCATAGGTTTTTAGGCTGTAGAACAAATTATACAAATTACAGTGTATTCTTATGGGAATATTCGCTCCAACATACGATCGTTTTAACATACGAAGCAGGTCCCGGAATGAATTAAGATCGTATGTAGAGGTTCCACTGTAAGTTCCTTTCTGTACTTTTAGGATGTTGCCCACAGGTGCCTGGACCTCCTAAGCTCTCCTTGTCCTGTGGTTACTGATCAGTGATTGTGTAAATCCCCCCAGCTCATGGTTGGGACAACTCTGCATCTTTTCTAAGGTAACACGTTCAGCATAAATCTCGAGGAAAGGTGGAATGACGGGCCCTTCTACCTTTTCTTGTTCTCTTCTTGATTGGATGAAGCAGGTAAAACCATTATATCCTGATCAGTTACGCGATGGAGTGCCTTTCTAGCAGATTATGTTCTATCAAGAAGCATCTCCATTCCCCTTACAAGGGGAGGATGGCTCAGCGTCTTCCAATCACATTCCCCCAGTTGTCTGGTTTGATGCTTTCGACATTGCCTAATATAGAGATGGATGTTCCGTGACCTAATAATTACTTCTCTCTATGTCTGTTGTGGCCTAGGCACAAACAGCTTTTGCATCCGTATGTGGGCCTGGTAGGAGGCAATTGAAGTTACCTTAATTCTTCGTATTCAGGACCAGGAAAGTTTACAGGTCTTGGGAAGGAAAGAGCCCACTAGTCTGATTCTAGGGGACTGCCTCCCACCAAGAGTTAGTCTAATATTTACCCTCATTGGGACAAATTAGAAATTTTAAAAGTAATTTTTATTTTTATAGCTATGCAAACCTGAGATCTTTAAGTTATACTTCCCTCCTCATCCTCCCCTCTCAGTCCTTAGCACAAAAATCAAAAGACACATTATATGGTTGGGCAGGTGGGTTACTCCCACCACTGTCATAGGTAGATGCAATATTAATGAAGGATTATTTTATCAAAAACAACCAACCTATTTAATCTCAAAGTGTGAGCAGTGAGACGAGATTTGACAGTTTGGTCATAGCTGTCATCACTTCACTAACTGAGCCTTGAGGAAGAGGGGTGGCATCGATAAAGGAGTTGTCTTGTTTGGACCAAGACGTTATTGATTCATTCAGTAGAGTCAGCAATATTTTAAAAACCGAGCCTCGAGAGATATCTTTTTATATGAAAATTGTCATTACGGATGGACACGTGCCACTCTTTTGTCATGGCTTACACGAAGTCCAATGTGCATCAGAAATTTGTTGTAGAAGCTTCCATGGTGTGATGGAAATGGGCATTTTTGAGGAAACCAATTACATCACAGAATTGTCAAAAAATGTTGTATATGGAAATGACGGCTGTCCATTGTACAGTAATTAAATCCTTTCATACATGGGTATATAAATTCAAGAAGAGACTGTCCAGAAAAGATAGGATAGTGCAAGAAAGGAGCTATGTGACCAGAAGTCTGGTAAAGCCAGTTTCCAACCTTCCCTTCAGACAACAAACTCCTATCTCCAAAATCCTGTTATGACTGAGAAG
Organism: Palaemon carinicauda; assembly: GCF_036898095.1. Classification (NCBI taxonomy): domain Eukaryota; kingdom Metazoa; phylum Arthropoda; class Malacostraca; order Decapoda; family Palaemonidae; genus Palaemon; species Palaemon carinicauda. The sequence continues at coordinate 145,040,102 of NC_090737.1, forward strand.
AAGAGACAAATTGAAGTAGCCAGCCCTCCCTGCATGTGACGAGAAGTAGCCAACATTGCCTACAGCCTGGCCTTAGTTCTACACTATCATCAAATTCTTGGAGTAGACTTCTTATATCTCATTTTGATGCCACCCTTTCTCTGACGTCTTTGAATCTGAAGTCATCGTGTCAGTTTCACCTGAACTTCAGCTGCCCATTTGCAATGTTTTCAAGCCTGAAGCCTCTGTACCAGTATCATTTCAGCAGCTGTAGAAAACTTTTGTATATTCCTTAAGTATTTTTACCTTACTGACTGTTCCCCTTTTCTATTAATGTTTAGATTGATTTGATTTGTCAGTTAAAGTGATCGAAGAAGTATCATAGATTTTCTTTATAAGTTTGTGAATAAATGTGTTGTGTTTTTTGTGAGTTTGTTTTTATATTCATTTCACATATTTTATTTGGTTGTTGTTGGAAATATTTAGTTTAAATATTAAAAAAACCTGTAACAATTTTAAAATAGTAGCAGTTGGCAACGTTGCCAGGATTTTTGACAACGTAACCAATTGAAACGGAGAATATAAAACGAAGCAGAATGAATGAGATAACTAAAGATTCGATAGGTTCAGGTAAGCCTCTTGGTCTAGATGGCAATGCTCTCCGTGAGTATGTTTTATAGAGGAAAAGGGAAATGTATGAGAGACAAAAGAGCAGCTGACAATGAGAGACAGTAGAAGAAAACGAGAAACAGCGTAAGCATGAGTTAGAAATTGCCCATTTAAGGCAAAATCTTCATAATAGTTTGCTATGTAGCAGACCAGGAAGTATTGCATCAGGTAGCATTGAACGGGGACTATGATAAATTAGGTACTGTATGGGGCTGTGTTGAAATCAATTTCAAAATTTGATGAGGAAGACATAACGAATTATTACATGTCTTTTGAAAAGTTAATGAAGAGTAGGTTGTCCGAAAAACAAGTGGACTTTGTATTTACAGTCAGTCTTAAGTTGTTGTGCACTTTCTGTATATAGTTGTATGTCTGAGGATGAAAGTGAGAACTATGATATTGTGAAAGAAACTGTTCTTAGTGCATACAAGTTAGTACCAGAGGCGTACCATAAGAAATTTAAAAGTTTGAGAAGGGATGAGTGCAGTACGTATGTACAGTAGGGAAAGAAATTAGAAAGATCATTTTGCGATTGCTTGCCTTCCACTGAAGTTGATAATTTTGATGATTTCAAGAACTTATTTTTGCTAGAAAATTTCAAAGATAACATATTCCCAGGTATTAAGCTATATATTGAAAGATAGGCATGAAAAATCTTTTGCAGATGCAAGAAGTTTTGCAGAGGAGTACAATCTTGCTCATAGTTTAAATGATAGTAGGAAGAATTTTTTTTTCTTTTTTCTGGTAAGATGCAACATATAAAAAGTAGTGTTAGCAATAGTAATTCAGGGAAATATGATTATTATTGTTGTTATGCCTGTGGAAAACCTGGTTATACTTCCAGGTTTTGTTAGAGTAAATGGGCAGTTGATAGTTCAGAGATAATTTGTTTTCGATCTAATAGGAAAGGGCAGCTAGCAAGGAATTGTATAGTAGAGGAGAAGAATGTCAAGAAACCAGTGTCTCTAGTTAATATTTGGTCAAGCCGGAATCACATTAGGAAACTAGGAAATTTTTATGGAGATATTTTGTCTGAAGGTGTAGTGTGCAGCTCATCTGTGCCATAGATCCTGTGTGATACCATTCCAACTGAAAGTCAACCTTAGAAGAGGACCCTTTGAGGAAGACTCACTTATATATCTAAAATGTCTTATGTAGAATTCCTACAATCAGCATCATTCCTATTCTATGTAGGAGGCTTCATCCATAGATATTACCCTTCATGTAAGACTAGGTGCTAGTATTTTTCATTTAACACACAGAAGAAGGGTGGAAATCGAGTACAGACTCATTTAAACAATTTTGTATGAAGACTGTTAGGTTGTGCTTTGGAGTTTGCCTGTTATGAAGTATTGAAGAACTGCCAGCCTAGGGTCAATCTTGTGGGTAATTGTACCTCAGGTCAATTTTGTAGCTGTAAATTTTTAACCTTATTAACTTTAGCTTTTCGTTCATTATTTCTCTCTGAGATGTTCTCATCTTCCTTATATTTATTTTTATGTATAATTTCCTGAGGATAAAACATTAGTTTTTTCTTTGCGAAATAATTTTATTTTCTAATTTACGTATTTGTTCATTACAAAACCTCACCCAATCCTTATTCTTGTCATACAGTAACTAGATACAGGGTATATATATATATATATATATATATATATATATATATATATATATATATATATATGGTAATAAGTTTTACATTATCACTTACTTATTTGCATATCTATTTTTTATGACCATTGTTAGATACTTCAGTTGCATCAGACATTCCGAAGCACAGTGAATGTGTGTTACCAATGATTCCATACAAGGAACTGGAGGACGCCACAGCTTGTTGGAGCAAGGACAATTTCCTGGGACGTGGTGGCTTTGGAGTAGTATTTAAGGGAAAATGGAAGAATTCAGAAGTTGCTATAAAGAAAATTTTTCAAGTATGTATGTTTTTTATGTTACTTAGATATTACCATGTTGCAGGAAATTAGTTTTAAGTGGCCATAGTGGTAGTAGCACCAGAAAAAAAACCTAAACTCTTCATATTGAGAATATGAAAAGATCTTTTCTAGGATATGATACAAGTGACTTGTCCCTTTGCAATACAGTACAGCACAAACCTTTCATTCTTTAAATTAAGGGACATGGCCTCTGCGGAACTGGAACATCCATTAAGTCGTTGAAAGGGTATTTTGTTAATGACAGGTGAAGCGATTGAGAAGCCCGGCCTACCCGCTTGTCACAGAATGGGCACTTTTGTTTTTGGCAGCGGTCATTCCTTTATCTGTAGCGACTCGCTACGGTGGTGTTCCCTGTCGATCTGAGATTTTCTATCGATTTCTGGGAATCTTTATGCTTTCTACGACTTCTTTCTCCATCCAAAAAGGTGAGTATTTATTCTTTACAATATGTAATTTAGTTCCAGCCTCACAATCAATTTAGTGTATTTATTGTGTGTGGATCTTTGCCGATCGCCGGTGTTGCCATAGGCGCTGTCATTCTTTGAACATATGCTATTTAGTTAGCAAAACGACATTCCGGTTTGAATAGCTTAATTGTTATTATGAAAGCTATTTAGGCATTATATATTGTAAAGATATTTATAAGCATAATTTTCCCTTTTCCGTGACGATCGTATATGTCAAAGTTTTGGTGATTTAGGTAACCGAGATCTCGTCTTGTCTAGGTAACATAACCTAGACAACATATACTTTCGTCATTTCCCCGGTTACCCTTGTGTTTCGGTTATCATTCCTGGAGATCGATATCTCCTGGAATTATACTAACCGTTTCTAATCTCGCTAGAGATTTATGGGTAATCTCTCTTCCCTCTGAGAGTAGCCTTAGGCTACAACTCTCTGCGTCGGCCTTGAATTTCGAATTCAGGTATGACTAGCCTAGAGTTTTCTGTCTCATCCCTTAACAGCAGACGGCAAGTTTTGGGATTCGATCAGAACCTCAGAGAATTTAGTCTTTGTCGGCAGTTGGTCGGCGGGGTGATTGCATTCCCCTGCCGGCGGAACTACCGGCATAGGAGGCTAGCCCTCCCTAGATTACACCTGAAGTGGTCGAATGTTGCCGCCACCTTCTCCCTGTGGTCTAGTAGACTAGTCCTATGCTCGCCGGCCCTAGGCTATAGAGTCGTATACTCTTGTGGCCTAGGATGGTGCCGGCATTGGAACTCTGTTTCTCCCTTGTTGAGAGGAATGGCATGAGCTGCCGTCCCCTTAACTGTATTAGCACCTCCTAAGCTGGTGAATAATGATTCTCCTGCCGCTTGTGGTCGTGCTGGTACTGAAACAGAGTTTCTTCAAGGTGTGTAGATCCGGCAACATTGCCGGTCCCTCCTATACCTCATATAGGACCCTTTCCCCTCCCCTCTCTGTTCTTTTACGATGGCAGAGTCATTGTCTTTCCTGTGCTGGAGTCCTGCAACCTTACCATTGCCGGTGGGTTGCCGGAGCCGCCCAGACCCCCCCTACTCAGCCGTCAACTGTCGGCGACTGCCGACTGCCGGCGGCCATGACAGCTGTCGGTGACTGCCGGCTTCCAGCGGCCTTAGCGGCTGTGGATGGGAGGTCCCTTGTGTCACCAAGGTTCTCCAGTTCTCCCTTGAACTGCTAGCCAAAGTTTCCATTGTCGGCGCATTGTTCTGGCCGGCAGTAGACCGGCACAGATAGGTACTGACTCAGTAGGTAGCATGCCGACTGTACTCGTGCTGCCAGAGGCTGGCCTACAGTAGTAAGCCGGCAATAGTACTGTGGCTAAATGGAAGTGAACCTTCCTTTCGGAGAAAGGCAGTAAAATTAGACTTTTACATCTTTTATTACTGTATACATATACAGTAATAAATAGCCTTCACTCCATGCTTTCTCTCTTTCTCTCTTATCTAGCTTGCTAGATGCTCCGACAATAGCTAGCTAATCCGGCAAATTGCCGGATGAACTACAGTATATGTCTATACAGGTAGTCAGTATATTAGCAGTATAGTATATACGGAAGATGAATAACTAACGTATATATTATACTAATAGTTATTTCCAATATATCTTGGGTATCCCTGCCCAGATATTTGCTGAACCCCATTCTATATTGATGGAATGATATTTCATCAATATTCTGATTTGAAATCAGTTTCCATTTACCCTGCAATATTGAATTTTGTAAAGGGCTGGTGGTGTGACACCTCTAACCCCTATAGGGTAGAGCCCTTATCCCTGAGTTTCCCTGATCAGGAAACTCCCTGATTCAATATTGTAAGGGAGGTCACAGCAAATAGATTGGTTGGGATGCATAAGTATGTGTCTTTTATTTTCTGCCGGCTGAACTACGGTATAGGCCTATACAGGTAGTCAGTATATTTGCAGTATACTGTAGTAAATACGGCAGATGGACAACTAATGTACAGTATATATTATACAAGTAGTTATTTCCAATATATCTTGGGTATCCCTGTCCAGATATTTGCTGAACCCAGTTCTCTATTGATAGAATAATATTACATCAATATTCTGATTTGAAATCAGTTTCCATTTACCCTGCAATATTAAATTTCGTAAAGGGCCGGTGGTGTGATGCCTTTAACCCCTAAAGGGGAGAGCCCTTATCCCTGAGTTTCCCTGTTCAGGAAACTCCCTGATTTAATATTGTAAGGGAGGTTACAGCAAATAGATGGGTTGGGATACATAAATATATGTCTTTTAATTTCTAATCAACATATTTTGGATGCGAACTTCAGCTGTTACCGCTCCTATTTCAAAAGAATGACATTCCTTCGATACTCTGATTGTGAATCAATCCTCCTTACATCACAGCGTTAAGTATAGAGGGGGACAGTGCTTGTACACTTCCTTACACCTACTATCATTTCCAGAGGCTGTGAAATAGTGTTTTTCCCAAATATCTAACAAATCAGCTTATGAATTTCCATGAAACTATACCAATGAATGTTTCAAACACTGGCCTAATTTTTGGTGATACAATGAATTTACAGATGTGCTTAATTAACCCTTTTACTCTTAAAAAAAGAGGAACTTCTTCCCTTCCTTCAGAGCGTTTCGAAGAAGTGTTACTTAATCATGTAACTGTGACGCAGAGGTTCCCCCAACCCTCCTTTGGTGTTTACACTTATGGCTATCCTAGTACTCCCCCCCCCCTTCCTTCTTGCCTTCTTTCCTTCTTTCCCATAGTTATTAGGCTACCGAGTAAATCCCTGTTAGGAAAGACTGTGTACTGCACATATAAAATGAGCCGGAAGAGCAATAATATTTTTTATGGTGGTAGATAATGATTAGAGGGTTAACACAAAATATCAAACATAATAGAAGAGGTTTAAAACAGGGGTATGGAATCGCACTGAGAGATATTCTACTCGGACTCCTACAAATTTTAGATTTGCGACTAAAAAATAAAATAAAATAAAAGAATAAAATAAAAACATTAGTAGAAATAGAAAACAATTTTTTTCATTGAGAGTGATGATGAGTAAAATGTATAAGTGTCCATTCTTGTTTTTTTTTTTTCATCCCTCATAAATCTATGGTTTCCAGCAATTGGTGATAACATTATTTTGGAAAAGCAAAGTTAATGAATACTTTGATACGAGTATATCAGCTTGGCATGTAGACAATGTCAATGGATTTCTCAAAGTAAAGTTGATTGGTTCATTAATTGAAGTGTGGTATAATTCCAGTGACAAAGTCGCAATGATATTTGTCACATACCTTTTAAGTAACAAAAATAGGTACTGGTACTTATAAAACTATAGGTTGAAATATAATAAATCTTATGTATGTATGAACACACACACACACACACACACATATATATATATATATAATACATATATATATATATATATATGTGTATATATATATATATATATATAAACACACACACACAACACATATATATATATATATACATACATATATATATATATATATATATGTATATATATATATATATATATTTATATATATGTATATATATATATATATATATGATTTCAAAATTTATCAAATGGCCGATGTCAATTGCCCTTAAATGAAACATCTTTTAGAAGTCTACCTTCTAAGGAATTCAAGCTACTCTCTTGATGAAATTGATATGATAAATTATATCAAACAATGCTCTGTCATTTTCTTCCTGGCAATTGATGTATCGAGTAACCTGTGTTGTATGTAAGAATGAGTCTTAATGGCTTAACCTAAAGAAAACTATATTTCTATTGCTTTACCAACATTCGCTTGAAGTGCGAAGTGTAAGGTTAGCATGGCTTCTTTCGTCTCCTGTCATAAGTCTCATTCTTGATCTTCAATGTAAGTGAGTGGGTAAGATATAAAACGTTGGTCTTGTGTTTAGGTAAAGTCTAAAGTCACGAATCACATTACCAGGTATGCTGAACTTTTACTGACAAAGAATTTCGTATTGCTTGGGGTAGGTCTTATGAAAATTATCTATGGAGTTAAACAGGCGTTTAACAATTCGGGGGATGGGAGGTACAAGGGAAGAAACGTTATAACAACGTCACTGGGGGACGTCATCACTTTTGCGAATGTGTGGGTGGCTAAGACTGGCTTTAGACTCATTTTCTTAAGTAAAAAGGTTAATGAAATGTAATTGGCAATGCACAGTATTTCCCAAAATTAGGCCATTGTATGAAGCGCTCCCTGCTTTGATATCATAGAAATCCATCAGTTATTTTAGGAGTTATTTCAAAAAAACACTATTAGACGCCCTCTTGAAACGATAGTAGGTGTTCGAACCCCCTTTTTCTTCAGGGAATTCCCTGGTTGGAGGAATTTCCTTATCTTAATACTGAGGAGAAGTAACAGCATTGGCTCACAAGGGATACACGGGTATGTGTCTCCCACTATCTCTTTTAGCTTTCTGTCCTAAGCTATTTTTGTCAAAAGACGATTTTGCAAATTGTTTATCGGTGCGATAATCAATTGAATACTCATTTCTGTTCCCCCTTCCTTACATGAGGGACATCAGATGATGCATTGCAGTCTTCTGCAGTTATAAAGGTGAGTATTTTCACGGACATAATATATGCAGGTTCACCCCCCCAAGCAATATTATTTCCAAATCCCCAACCTACAAGATAGCAGTCTAGGGCTGTCGAACTGTGGATGGTTTGGTTTCAGAAGTTATCTCATAAATGCGGTTCAGTTGCGAACTCGTAAAAATGCGAAAACTCTACGGGAATTGGACTTAAAATTTCACTACTCATTACGAAAACTGCGAATTTAGTGTTCCTTTTAAAGGTTTATAAGGTCTACCCCCCAACCCTGCCTCTCAAGATGAGGTTGCAGACACTAACGGCACTGGTGAGTCTGAGCGGGGCTCGGACCCCCGACTGACAAACACCGGGCAGAGACTCCACAATCAAGCCACACCTTGTGGTGAAATCAACGACAGCAATCATTGTTTCACTGTCACATTTGACTCCGCCGCCAAGAACCGGCAGTGTGTGCCCTTGGTCACCACCCAGTCAATAGCTGATTACCGGCGGTCTGCCGACAACCCGAGGAGTCGCCTCTGGTTCAGAGATGCGCTGACTATGTGTATAGTTTTCACCACTACCCAGTCACATTGAATACTGGCTAGGATGGTGTGACTTCTGTCAGCGACCCGCTGACAGCCGACAAGTCACTGATATGTCGAAAACCTGCTAGCCATATCGGTACTGAAGTACTGTGCCAGTTAACTTACCCCAAGTACTGGCCTTGACGGTAACATGCCAATTGTATAGGGGTATACAATACCCTGTACATCTGCAGTATAGGACCATATCGCAGACAGAAATCTTTGGTACATAACCTTACAATAGAATGGTTTTCCAGTACGTTGTACTTCTAAGCACAATCCCTTGCTGAGACCTACCTCATTATTAATTCCCTGGATGTAGGACGCTACTGTATCCTTATGGACTAGAATCTTCCATCGGCCCCTTCTTGAATGGGGATGCCCTAGAATCAATAATTAGGAAGGCCGCAGCAGTTGGGTGGAAGGATTTACACTTGTGTGTCTCTCCTCTTTTCCAGCGTACTTATCCTAAGTTTATACATAGAAAGGAATCTTCTATTACAGTGAAACACTGAAAAGCTGATATTGGCAAACGGTCAGGTATGGCCTGAAAGGAGAACGGAAGGGTTTCTTAGTTCTCCTTAGGATGTTAAACAGCATCCTACAGTTACAATGACCGTTGTTCCACAGACGGTCAGATATAAACACCTTCGGATCATACGAAGCAAACAGACGCTCTTGGTAGGAGGGAAGTTCCTCCTGGATCGCCAGACCTTCAATCCCTGGGGTCCAAGGTCTAACCAAGATGAGACTAGAATGGAAATGGACATACGTCCACCATCCTTTCCTCAACTCTTTTTATATTCAAATAGCCCCTAGAAGAGTATACCTTAGAGCTCTAGAGCATACTAGCGGCGAGGAAAGTAGAGTCCATCGATTTCCAAGGAAGGCTGTTTAGTGTTCACGTGAAAGACTCAGGAAAACTCTGAGTCATTCTGGCTTTGGCGCCACTCAACAAGTTCCAATAAAACAGCAAGTTCAGAATGTTAATCCTTCTGAACATAAGGACCTTATTCAGTAAGGGGTGTTGACATTCTAGCCAGACCTGGAAGATGTCTATCAGCAACTTCCAGTCAGTCACACCCTCCCCTCCTACCTAGGATCCAAATTACAGAAGATAACATATATCCTAGAAATATTCTCGTCAGACTAGATTCAGTCCTAGGATCTTCACGGAATTAGCAGACACAGTCAAGCAAAACCAAGCCTAGAAAGAGTTCAGGCAACAATGGCCCTGGACGACAGGCTGGGGTGGGCAGCACCCGAAACGACTGTCTATGAGCATCCATGGAGATGATCCGGCCCCGGAACATCGAGGATGCAAATAACTTCAAGAAGTCTCGATTCTCTCCAGCTCAGGGGCTTCAATGTTTTTAAAAACTCATTGAAACCTGTAGTCACCCTAAAGCTCCTTTCCCCTGGGGATGTAAAAGGAGATTGCAAGGTCTGTCAAGAGACTATTGTAATCAGTCAGGATTCCATGACGCTAACAGGGAGGAGTTTCGAACTCTCTCCAGTTCACGATGATGACAGACCCAGTGCTACGTGCACAACTGTAAGATGCGTTAAGAGGCTGGAGAAGATATGCATCAAACGCTCGAAGAGATCTAATAGGACCAATGATGGTCATTCCCTCTTCGCTTACCCTACAATGACCAAAGGCCACGGACCCGTAGGCCATTTTAGCCCTGTAATGAGTGGATAAACTCTCTCCACACAGATCAGACCTCCTCAGGTTGATCTGGGGCATCGAAGCGATAATGAGGCGTCGAAATTATCGAGGATAAGGGATGTCTCATTTCATTAGGGAATGCTAGCCATCCCTTCCTTAAGGGAATGGCGCCTATCAGCAGTTCTTTTATATATGATCCGCAAGGTGACAGCGGATGCTCTTCTCGGGTTCAACCCAATAGAGTTGGAATGGTACACAGATGCAGACCCATTCCCTCCCAGAGGGGGACAAGTCCCCGAGCTGCAGACTGTTCTCTTCATCGCGAGCGTTATCAAGATACTATCTCGTTATTTAGCCCCATACGAGGATCCTCTAATGGAGGTAACAGACATCATGTCTACAATAGAAGTGATGGACTTAGAATTCCTGTTCAGCCCATCAAATTTCCTCTGGAAGGCCCTCTACATGCTGAGACCCTTCCAGGGAAGAGGGGCTCTGTTGGCTCCCAGGAAGCCCAAGAACACCCCGTTCCCTTTAATGAAGGAACTGAGGCTGAGGCTAGTCCTAGTTATGCACCTAGGATTATCCTTCGATTTATCACAGTACACCTGATCCCTTCATTTTATGAATTCCTTGCCCTTAATGGTAAGGTAAAAGACTGGGATCTTAAAGGCAAATAGAATTCCTAGAAGAATACAAGTCTAGTCAACGAGAAGACAATACGAGTCTTCTTGGGAAAACTAAATTGTTTTGTAAAGCAAAAGGGCCCGAAAGCAATCTCATGATCTTCTGCCTGTCCTTCTCTGTCCACCCCTATATTCAAGGTCTGGCGGCCAACAGCATGATGGCCTTTGAGAAGGAGGCAGTGTATCCTTGGATACTATGAGAACGCTAGTTCTTCGGCCTTGTCCCCATATAAACCCTTGAGTAAGCACCAAGGGTATGGCCGACTTTGCGAGAGAGGTCACTTGATGGGATCTTTCGATCCATGGACCATTATTTCTGTGCAAGTCAGCTCCGACTAGACCTCTTCTATATGCCCTTTAAATGGATCTAACGATTGAAATATTTAATAAATTTCCGAAAACATGTGCAGGCTTAGGCCTGCAACGCCACTAAAGCCCATCTCATGGTCTTTGGACAAGGTCCTACACTATGCCTCACCTGTGAACAATGAGGATTGTTCCCTCAAGCATCTAACCTAAAAGGTTATTATTTCGGTTCGCTATAGCCTCTGGGACTAGAGTTAGTGAAATAGTGGCCCTATCTGGAGATGAGGGCCACATTAAGTGGGAGAACTGCATCTCTTTTCTGATCTAACCTTTCTCATTAAAGACGTCCTACCCACTAAGAGGTGAAATCTGCCCTCTAAAGGAAGATGTCTCTCTAGGTCTGCTAGAGCATCTAAGGTCTATCTTCATAGAACTTCAGACTTCAGGAGGAACAGCTCTTTACAGGAGAAAACTTTGGATCAAACTATCCCTACAACTGAGGGCGAAGCTCACCTACCTTTTTCGCGGAGCGGATCCTGACAGTACTCCTGCAGATAAAAGATCCGAGGAAAGTTGCTTCATCACTGAACCTTTCAGTGTGTGGATTTCAGCCTCTTCGCTCACTTACTGATCGGAGGTTGTCCAATATGTCTTACAGACACTATACTAAGCAAATCTATGGATTGAAGCATTATGTGGTGGCGGCAGGTGCTATTTTGGACCCTGTCGTCTAGCTCTGCGATGAACAGTAAATTGATTGGGACTCTCAATTAAAAGGAGAAGGGGTCAGCAATTTTCGTGTGACCTCCCTCTGAATAAGTGTTGCCAAGGTAACACTAAATCTGATCAGAATCTCAGGTGTGAAATTATAAGGATACCACTAGTGCTGTGTGTACATAGTACACAGTGTTGTTAGGCTATTTCATGTACAGAATTATAAAGAAAAGTCTTGTTAAAAGTGCTTTTCTTCAGTTTGAGAGTGGCACTCATCATTTTCCCCTTTCAAAAAGGGGAACATTAATTTCTGTGTATGTCTCTTGTATAATTTCCCTATCATGCTACATTCATTTAGCATGTAGTCATTTTTTAGGAATAAATGTCTATTAAAATGCAGTTGCGTCCTAATTCGCCCAACAATTGCATGTTTAAAATACCAGAGTCCCTTAACTTACTCATGTAAGTATTTCTCATATCATTGTATGCTTACAGTCAACGGATGAGGACACTGATATTGGTTCCGCAATATATACAATCCTTGAGACCGTTTGTATTCCCAGTGTATACTTATGTTTGTTCATACAATATATGCTACCTTGAGGCCCTTTTCTAACGTCTAAAAATGACTTCCCTGCAGGGGGCAGGAAGCACTAACATTATTATGCTTAGTGATGATGACGGATAACGGTAACGTCATTTGTCTCAATTGGCCCTTTTGGCCGTAGAAATGTTGTCCCAAGGTTATGGCACTGACAAAAAATCCACAGATACATTAATTCTCTGGTATGCTTCCATTAAGACGTCATGGCTTGAGCCCAAAAAACGGATTTTGAGCGAAGCGAAAAATTTCTTTTTGGGTGAGATGGCCATGACGTCCTAATGGCCTACCCTTCTTTTCTATGAAAAGATCTTCACGGTCCCCCCCCCCTGATCTACTGTATCTGTAGCACCTTGCTCAACGCTACAAGGAATGACCGCCAGAGGGAGTTGGCGCGTTTGTGATACGATTGTAGTAGGGGAACCAGGGTAATCTTTGTTGCGGTTACCCTTCTATTCTGCCACGTATTCCCCCTAGAGGCGTAAAGGCTATTCGGGGTGTAGATTGCCATGTGGCGTGTCAAGAATACGTCCCCTGATGATATACAATACCCTTGAGAGTAGTCTTAAAGGTACTCGCGCCAGAAGTTAGAATTCTGTGAAACCTTTGGTTTGATTCTCTGGGAATATCACTGTAGTCATATATACCCTTGGGAAGCTACTAAAGGAACCTTCCATTAGGACGTCATGGCCATCTCACCCAAAAATAGATTTTTCTCTTCGCTCAAAATCCGTTCTTTAAGTCGTGCATATTTTTAACCTTAACTAATTTATAATTCTGTAATACTGTACAATTCATATTCATTGATGATACGTTAAATAACCTAACTGTACTTTTTTCACTCATATTTTTAAGCTATTTTTTTTGTAATACAAGCAAGATTCATTGATATTAATATGTACTGTATGTGTATTTACTTTTGAGAATGAATAAACTTTAATTGTTCAGTAAATAATTTTTTTTTAACTTATTTATTTACCAAAAGGAAAGAAAAATATATCGCTAATGCTTTGATGATATGTGTAGTAACTGTGCATATATACATACTGTACATACATACAATACAGTGATGTTCATTGTGTTTTTTAGTTTGAAAATTTACTTATTCATATGAAATTAATTGTAAATAAATAATCATGACACTAAAAGGAAAAAATATGTTACAATCTGTTATTTATTTACCGAAATGAAAGAAAAATGTGTTTGATATGCGTAATAGTATTGTGCGTTCGTACAATCAATACAGTTTTGTTCATTTTGTTTTTTAATTTAAAAATGTACTTATTGACAAAATTAATTGTAATTAAATAATCATGACATCAAAAGAAAGAAATAGGTTACGATCTTATTTATTTACCAAATGAAAGAAAAATATATTCCTAATGTTTTGATATATGCACAGTAGTAGCATTGTGCCCATGTACATACGATACATACACACAGTACAGTACGGTTCATTGTGTTTTTTAACTTAGAAATGTACTTATTGATATAAGATAGGAGAGCAGGATCATACGGCAGCAACTAGCATCAAGGTAGGGATATAACCAATGGGAGAGCCGGTGTGACGGTCTGAACGATCCCCCGGTCTCAGAATTCTCCTTGATAATCTGCGCATGCGCGAATATTACCGTTTGCCAGTGCATACGAGGTTGATGTTTTATTTTCCTGTAATGTTAGCGTGCGCAGCTCAACATTACCGCTTGCCAGTGCATACGAGCTTGATGTTTTATTTTCATGCGAGCGAAGCGAGCTAATGGCGGAAAAGAACCATTATACAATGCCAAGGAGAATTCTGAGACCGGGGGATCATTCAGACCGTCACACCGGACGATGTTGGCGAGTTTACAGTTTTGCTGGGCGCGAATTTTAGAATTATTTATCGGCGGCCGGGTGAATTTCGTTTCATATCATGAGGGGTTTTTCATAATATCAGGTGAAAAAATCTTCATATCTCTTTACGTATCATGAATTTTTTGTATACAGATACTTTCTTGTTGAGGGCTATTACTGTACAGTAATAAAAATGATTAAAAGAACTTCATATGTACATTTTCTTAAAGTGATATTTGATATTTAATATATAATGCTGATGAAAAACATAAATACAGTGGTACCTCTACATACGAATTTAATTCGTTCCACAACCAACTTCGGATGTAGAAAATGTTCGGATGTAGAAACGAATTTTCCCATAAGAATACATGGTAATTCATTTAATTCGTTCTTCAGCCTAAAAACCCATAATAAATCTTTAATAAATGGCTACACATAATTACACATAACAATAACATAACTGCATAATATGAAAGAAGCATGTAAAAAAGATTATTATAAAGAAATAATAAATAAAAAATGTGTTTTATTGCCACTTTACCTTAGATACAGGCCAACGCAGGTGTAGGATTTGCTACGCCAGGAGACGGACGATCGGCGAGAAGGTAGACATGGTGTTAACATTTTCTTTAAATAAATACTCTCTCTCTCTCTCTCTCTCTCTCTCTCTCTTGTTCTTCTTCACTGTTGGTGTTAGAGACGTCTATTATTTTTTTCTGAGAGAGAGAGAGAGAGAGAGAGAGAGAGAGAGAGAGAGAGAGAGAGAGAGAGAGAGAGAGAGAGAGAGAGAGATTAAACAAAAATGTGTTGTGTACATATGATTTTTAACAGCGTTAACGAGTTGAAAGACGGTTAAATGTAGCTAAAAAAACAATATCAGCGAATCTGAATTCCTTTATTAACTAAAACAAATATTGATACAAACACACTTGTGTGCGTATGCACAATCACACACACACACGAGGAGACACGATCGGCGAGGAGGTAGAGATAGTGACTGCGATAACATACCGGAAATTTTAATCTAACTTAGCTTATTTATTTTTTTCAATATTTCATATTTTTTACATTTTTTTTTCTTTTGACTTTTTATTTTCATCACTTTCAGTGACAAGTTACGGTATGTTATCGCAGTCACCATCTCTACCTCCTCCCCGACCGTCTCTCTTACTGCGTGGCAATTTTTGCACCTGTGTGTGTGTTTGTGCATACGCACATGAGTGTGTTTGTATCAATATTTGTTTTAGTTAATAAAGGAATTCAGATTAGCTGTTATTACTTTCTTAGTTATATTTAATTGTTTTTCAACTCGTTGACGCTGTTAAAAATCGTATGTACTCTAAACACATTTTTGTTTAATCTCTCTCTCTCTCTCTCTCTCGGAAAAAAAATAATAGACGTATCTAACACTATAACAGCGAAGAAGAACGAGAGAGAGAGAGAGAGAGAGAGAGAGAGAGAGAGAGAGAGAGAGAGAGAGAGAGAGAGAGAGAGAGAGATATTTTATTTAAAGAACATGTTAATGCTATGTTTAGAGAGAAACAGAAAAAGAGAGAAGTCTTATTTAAAAGAGCTTGATAATGCTATCATGGTTTTCTTCGCTTCACTTTTTTCTTTCTTTCTGTTCATCACGCTGGCCCTTCTCACAAATGATCGCTGCCAACAATCTCTTTGTCCTTTATTCCTATCAACAAAAGGCTTTCTATCTCTTCCAGGGTATTGCTAAGATGTCTTGTAATAATGGTGATCCCCTTCGATGGTTATTTGCTTTAATGGCTGCCTTCAGCTTGATGATCCTCGAGATCATAGGCCTATTCCGGCCATATTGTTTAGCCATACAGTATCACTCACATGCACACTGCTCTCATGTTTTTCTATAATTTCTTGCTTCAATTCTAATGAAAGAATTGCCTTCTTCCTGTACTGAAACTTAGCTTCTTAGGTATCATGATTATAGGTAAAATCAAAAAGGAAATGTGAGAAAAGGAAGAAAATAAGCACTGTTAATAACAGACCAAACAGAGAACAACCACACGATACACACAAGAATAGAGAACTGAGCACTCGACGCTCAATGGCGTAATGTTTACTTCGTGTGTCAAAATAAAATTCGGGGTAGAGTAAAAAATTTGCTCGAATTTTACTTCGGATGTTAGAAAATTCGGATGTAGATAGGTTCGTGTGTAGAGGTTCCACTGTACAGTCAAACCTCTCGATACGAAAAAATCTGCTTACGAAATTTTCACTCTGTGAACCGAGATGCGAAGAATTTTTCAACTCACGAAAAATGTTTCGGACAACGAAAGGAGGTACAGTGCGAAAGCCCGACCGTGTCCGAGAATGATTTTTAAAATTTGCGAGGTGCCAGCTCGTAAACTTGTTACCATCCTCCCGCACTCCCATTGGTTATCTCCCTACTCGGATGCTAGTGACCACCATGAGATCCTGTATCTCATTATGCATCTACGCATTGGCATTCCTACGTCTTTTAGTTTCGGCAGTGGTATCGTACCCATTAACTCAGTGTTTGTGATTTCACTTTCGTAGTAATTGTACTATATTGTGTGTGATATTACATTACATCATTAGCCATGGGTCCCGAGAAATTCGCTGATGTCAAGGGCAAGAAGATGGTGCTGGATATGAAGATAGAGAAATAAAGGAATACGAGGCTGGCATGCGGTTAAATGGGCTCATGAAGGAATATGTCCAAAATCTGTCTACGATAAAACGATCCTGAAGGAGAAGGAAGCTATTAAAGCAGCAACACCTTTTGAGGGCATGTCTGTTTTCTCCAGCAAGAGGACCCACATCCACGATGAGATGGAGAGGCTGCTGCTTGTCTGGATAAAGGACAAAGATATGGTGGGAGACACTATCACCAAAGCGATAATCTGCCAGAAAGTCAGAGTCATTTTCGGGGATCTCGTGCATGCTGGAGTCGAAGGCGATGCAGGAGAAGGGACATCGAAGCAGGCACCCCCAGAGTTTAAGGCTTCTCTTGAGTGGTTTGGAAAATTTAAGAAATGCCCAGGCATTCAATCGGTGGTGCGTCATGGGGAGGCTGCAAGCTCGGACACGAAAGCGGCCGAAGCCTTTGTTAAGACGTTCGATGAGTTGACTGTCCGGGAAGGCTACAGTACCCAACAAGTCTTGAATTGCGACGAGACTGGGCTTTTGGAGAAAAAAATGCCTCGTCGAATTTACTTATCAGCAGAAGAAAAGAGGCTACCTGGGCATGAGCCTATGAAGATCTGGCTTACCCTTGCACTCTGTGCAAATGCCAGTGGGGATTGCAAGGTGAAACCCCTGCTGGTGTATCACTCCGATACTCCTCGAGCCTTCAAGACCCACAAAGTCACTAAGGAAAATCCTCATGTGTTGTGAAGGGCTATTGGAAAAGCCTGGGTAAGAAGACAATTGTTCATCGAGTGGATAAATATTTGTTTCGCCCCATTGTGAAAAAGTATTTGGAAAAGAAGCACCTCCCTATGAAATGCCTTCTAGTGCTGGACAATGCCCCTGCTCACCCTCCTTCTCTCGAGAACTCTGCTTGGAAGAAGCTGTGGCCTGATGCCGTCTCCACACAAGATTTCGAGGGCATCCACTCAGACGAAGCTGAAGCCAATTCCGAAAATGTTGACGATCCTGAACCTGTTGTTCAATCTGAAGTTGCAGAGATCATTATACTTGGAAATCCTTGCGTTTGGAAGTTGATGAGGCCGACATTGATGGGCTTATCGAGGAGCACCAAGAGGAACTCACAACGGATGACCTGAAGGAGTTGAAGGCCATGCGAGTGAACGTTGTTAAGTAAGAGTGCAGCGGGGGGAAGGAGGATGACCCACTGACAACGGCAGAAAATAAGGAGGGTCTAGATAGCTACTTGAAAATGGTGGCTCTCGTAGAAAAAAGACACCCAGAAAAAATTCTCATTGGTCGTGCGATTGAGTACTGTAATGAAGTTTTTCACTGTCATTTCAGGAAAATTTTAAGAAGCAGGCAGAAACGAGCTTCTTTGAACGATTATTTTAAAAAGAGGCCTTCGGTAGAAGCAGACCAAGCGCCAGCTAAAAAACGAAAGAAAAGTGGCAGTGATGAAGAAAATACGTTTTGTAATTGAATTTAGAAAATACAAAATATTAAGTAAAAAAAAAAAGATAGAAATTTTTTTTTTTTATTTTAAGTTTATCTTAAAGTTAAGTGTTAATATTTCCTGCCATTTGTAAATGTGTTTCCTAAAATTAAGTGTTTGTTTTCTGTCATTTATACATCTTTTGTAAAGTTAAGTGTTTCGTTTTCTGCCACTTGTTAAAGTTTTCCTCCGTTTTTCATCCTCCTCTACCAACCCGCACTTCGCTCTCGGATATCCCCTCACTTCAAAGGTAGGGTTTCACATTTATGTTAGTGTATTTTTACTGTTTTCTCTAAATATAAACTTCTTTTGTAGGTTGCCAATGGTTAATTTATTATTAAATTATCAAAATAAAGTACTCTTCATACATTTAGTACTGTTTAGTGTTGTGTATCCTTTTTATATTTATTAATGTGGAGTTTTGTAGGGTCTGGAACGAATTAGGCTATTTAGATGTAAAAGGCAACTCACAAGACAAAAAAAATCACTTTACGAAAAACATACGAAACCAATTAATTTTGTGTTGTGAGGCATTACTGTATGCATTAGGTCAGGAAAATTTTAAAGATTTTGAAATTGGGTTATTTTTATTTGATTATTAAATGCTTACGTAACTTTCTATCATAAAAATTATTATGGGTTATTTTTATTTGATTATTATATGCTTACATAACTTTCTATCATAAAAAACGGATTTTGAGCGAAGCGAAAAATCTATTTTTGGGTAAGATGGCCATGTCGTCCTGATGGAAGTTCCTTAAAGGCAGCTTCCTAGGGTATATTACAACTACGGCGATATTCCCAGAGAATTTACCTTAAGGTAAGGCATCTCTCCTCCCCGTTTCGTAAGCGTGCCCTGCGCCGCTCGCGGCGCCATCTGTATTCCTTGTAGCGATACACGAGGTGCTACAGATACTGTATGTAGGGAGGGGTCCTACAGCCCTTTTCTTTTCTTTCCTTTTTTTTTTTTTTTTTTTTTTTTTTTTTTTTTTTTTTTTTTTTTTTTTTTTTTTTGAAAAGGGACAGGGCGGGTCCATCAGGACGACATGGCCATCTTACCCAAAAATATATTTTTCGCTTCGCTCAAAATCCGTCTTTTGGGCTCAAGCCATGTCGTCCTAATGGAAGTATACCAGAGCATTACTGTATCTGTGGATTCTCAATACGTGCCGTACTCCTCAGGAATGTTTCTTAGTCAACTCGACTGAAAGACCTAAGATGTTACCGTTATACATCTTTTCACTAATCATAAGCCATGAAAGCGCTTCCTGCTCCCTACAGGGAGGAGTCCTACTAGACTCTAGAAACGAACGAAGAGTACATATACCTATGTATGAATCACTCGCAAGCCAATACAATATAGTGGTCTCACTCTATATAAAGTAAAGCATAGTCCTTACGGAACTACAGCATCCAAGGGAAAAACCCCGACCAGCACCCTGGTCGAAGTAGAAATAGACAAAAAGGTTATATCTGCGTAGGATTAAACTTGCTGCCGCCACCGTCCTCAGAGAAGGATGGAGCCCTTTATGCTAAGGAAAGTATAAACCAGTGCAACAAGGCTTGCATTAAGGAACAGGCTATTATAGATATCCCCGATTAATATACATAGGCTGAATGCTCAATAATTAAAATGAAATCAATATAGGTGAAGGAGACACAAGGTTCCCGAGAACAAGTTTATTGATTAGCAATAAATAGACATGGTTACCACAATTATATACATATGATAGGTGGATGACCAACAATTTACACAAGTACTGTAGTGCATGGATGTATGGTTATCTGAAAGAAAACAATCAGGTCACTTGTCACATACCAAGGTATCAAAGTTAAACGTCCATGTTACTATCCACTGACATTAGCGTCAGAAACGCTCGGCACACCTGTCTGTACTTGTGCTACAATCACCATAACGCTGGAACAGTCATTGTGGGCTCCCAGAGCCTTCACTACTAGTTATAGCAACGCATATAACTATACACTCACCCAAGAATCAAAGTCCCAATTAAATCCACTGTTCCTCGCAGAGTTAAACAACAGGGTTAACGACGCAACCAACTGCTACCACAGACCTCTTTAGCTGCTCCACTTGCTTAGCATAGTGGCGAAAGAATACCCTGGAAGACTTCCAGCCAGTGTATGAACGAAGGTGTTCAAAATCCATAAAGTTAAAGAAGTTTAAGGATGAAGCAACTTTCCTCGGATCATGACCTGCGGGTGAACTGTCAGGATCCGCTCTGCGAATAAAATATGTAATTTTCGCCCTAAGTTGATTTAAAGATAAATTCGAGCCCGATGTTTCTCCTCTGAATAGTTGGCCCCCATGGAAGTCTGAAGTTCTACGAAGATAGACCTTTAGGCATTCTACGGGACATAGAGATGCATCTTCTTTCAGAGGGCAGATTCTCCAGGGACCCCACCTGTTGGTGGGCAACTCGTTCTTAGCGAGAAACGTAGGGTCCGGAAACAGGTTCAGTTCTCCCCCACCCAGGAACTGAACCCGGCCCTCCTCTCTCGAGAGGGCTACAATCTCACTAACTCTGGCCCCAGAAGCTAGGGCAAAAAGGAAGATCACTTTTTGAGTCAGGTCCTTCAGTGCACACTCCTCATTATCCAGTAATGAGGCAAAATGAAGGACTTTGTCTAAAGACCATGAAATAGGCTTTGGAGGAGCTGAAGGTCTAAGCCTAGCACAGGCCTTCGGGATCTTGTTAAAAATCTCGTTAGCGAGGTCTACCTGGAAGGCATACAGAATGGGTCTTGTCAGAGCTGACTTACATGTAGAAATCGTGTTAGCCGCCAGCCCCTGTTCGTGGAGGTGGATGAAGAAGGATAGGCAGAACTCCGTAGAGATCTCGTGCGGATTCTTGTCTTTGACAAAGGCTACCCATTTCTTCCATGCTGATTCGTACTGCCTTCTAGTAGACTTGCACTTATATTCTTCCAGAAAGTCGATGCTATCTTTCGAGATTCCGAACCGTTTCTTCACCGCTAGGGAGAGAAAATCATGAGCTGCAGGGTCCGGGTTTTCTGTAATGAAGCGTAGACAGTCGACTTCTGGACTTGCTGGGACAGAACTGGGTCCGGGAGTGGTAGAAACTCTAGTCGTAGTTCCAAAGCTGGAGGGAACCATACACTGTTCGGCCACTTGTGGGCCACTATTGCTGCTACTCCCTTGAAGGATCTCAGTTTGTTGAGGACCCTCAACATCAGATTGTGAGGGGGAAACAGGTAGATCCTGGACCATCTGTTCCAATCGAGGGACATCGCATCTACTGCTTCCGCCAAGGGGTCCTCGTACGGGGACACATATCTCGGCAGCTTCTTGTTGTCCTTCGTCGCGAAGAGGTCTATCTGCAGTTCTGGGACTTGACTCGAGATGAAGGAGAATGATCCTGCGTCTAGGGACCATTCCGACTCTATCGGTGTAACCCTGGATAGAGCGTCCGCGGTCACATTCCGGACTCCTTGAAGGTGAACTGCTGACAGGTGCCACTTCTTCTTCTCCGCCAGTCGGAATATAGCTAACATTACCTGGTTGAGAGGTGGAGATCTCGATCCCCGCCGATTCAGACATTTCACTACCACCTCGCTGTCCAGTACCAACCTTACATGGATCGAGTGACGTGGGGATACTTTCTTCAGGGTAAGAAGCACTGCCATAGCTTCTCTAGAAAGTTTATGTGAAAAGTCCCAAATAGCTTGGACCAGGTCCCTTGCACTTTTTTCCCATGGGAGTGACCTCCCCACCCTACCTTTGAGGCGTCTGTGTGGATTGTCACTGACCTCTTTAGACGACTGGCTTGAGACCACGGTCTGAGAAGAGAACGTAGCTGAAGTGGGACCGGTCTCTTCAAGTCCCTCCGCTCTCTTGATGCAAAGGTTCTCCAAACTCCCGCTGCATCTTTTAGCTGTGCTCTTAGCACTAGGTCTGTTACTGATGCGAACTGAAGAGAGCCCAGAACCCTCTCTTGTTCGCGTCTTGATATCCTCTCGGAACCTAGAAGTCTCTTGACAGACCCCGCTATTTCCTTCCTTTTCGACATTGGAATGGAAAAATGGTGTGACACTAGATCCCAGTGAATTCCCAACCACTGGAACCTCTGAGCTGGAGAAAGACGAGACTTCTTTCTGTTGATCATGAAACCTAGATATTCCAGGAACTGAATCACCTGTAGGGAAGCTTGCAAGCATTCCGCTCTGGATGCTGCCCACACCAACCAATCGTCCATGTAGGCTACTACCTGGAACCCTTTTAGGCGTAACTGTTTGAGCGCTGCGCTCGCAAGCTTCGTAAAGATCCTTGGAGCTATGTTTAGCCCGAAAGGCATCGCTCTGAAAGCATAAAGTTTTTGTTGTAGCTTGAATCCTAGGTAGGGGGAGAGACGGCGACTTATTGGAACGTGCCAATAGGCGTCTGACAAATCGATGGAGACGGTATATGCCCTCTTGGGCAGTAAGGCCCTTATGTGTTGTAATGTTAACATCTTGAACTTGTGGTTCATTATGAACTTGTTGAGTGGTGACAAGTCCAGAATGACTCTGAGTTTCCCCGAGTCTTTCTTGGGAACACAAAACAGCCTCCCTTGGAACCTGATGGACTTTACCCTCCGGATCACCTTTTTCTCCAACAGTTCTTGAATGTACTCCTCCAAAACGGGGGTGGAGTGTTGGAAAAATTGAGGGCACAGGGGCGGAGTACTGTACCAACTCCAACCCAGTCCATTTTTGAGCAGGCTGTGGGCCCAGGGAAATACTGTAGTCTCCCTCCTACCGGCGACACTTCACTTTGACTGCCCTGCAGTCTTGCCTCCCTGGCTGCGACCACCTCTGAATCCTCTTCCCCTAGAGGGGCGTCTTGCCGAACCTCTGGCTGCACCTCTGGGCTTTGCTCGAAACGTGGTCGATTGCCCTTCGAACACTGGATTGAATGCCGGGGATGCTGATGACACAGCTTGGGGGTACCCATTGGAAGGTGGTCGGGGTCTTGGCTACCAGTTGTGGCACCGAAGGAAAAGCTGGCTGCTGCTGCTGCTGACGTTGTGGTCTGAAAGGCTTGGCTGGACGGGAAGAAAACCTCGATTTCTTCGCCTTTCCTTTCGGCTGAGGGCCCTCATCAGGGGAAGACTTCCTCTTAAGGGACAGGCCCCACTTAAGGAGAAGATTTCGGTTCTCAGTGGCTGCCTTGTCCACCACCTCCTTGACCACCTCATTGGGAAAGAGATCTTTACCCCAGATGCTGGATGAGATGAGTCTCTTGGGTTCATGCCTCACTGTGGCCGAGGCGAACACAAACTCCCTGCAGGCCCTCCTCGCTTTGACAAAGCAATAGAGGTCCTTAGTCACCGTGGCCATATGGATCTTGGCCATTACCATGAACATCTCAGGCATCGTGGGGTCGCTAGCCATTGTCTCCATGTTTGTCTGGAGAGACATCGAGGCTGCCAGACGCTCCTTTGTATCCAATTCCCTCCGTAGGAGGAATTCCAACAACTTGGGAAGGTTTTCGCCGAACTGTTGACCTGCAATATCGGCGTCCAACTTCCCAACCGAGAAGGTGAGGTGTACCTCCCTCCAGTCCTTGTTGTCCAACGGCAAGGCCAAAGACAATGGCTTGCATTCCTCCAGAGATGGACATGGTTTGCCAGCTTCAACCGCCTTCAAAACGGCCGTGAACCCTTTCTGCATAAAGGGGAAGGCCCTAGCCTGGGAGGATACGAAGGAGGGGTGCTTCTTACTCAAAGCAGCAACTTTAGAGTTTGAGAACCCCCTCTCCTTCAACGCAGATGTTAAGGCAGCTTGAGCCTTGGAGTGACCCAGGATGATCACCTCCTTCGGTTCCGTCTCCTCCTTCGAGGCCGGCTCCTTCTTCAGACGGACATAACAGTCTGGGTAGGCCCCTCTGCTGGGCCAGAATTCCACCTCCTCAAGGGGAACTGAACCCAGTTTCTCCGACATGACGATCTTCCCGACCGTCATCGGCATGTGCTCTGCATATCTCCACGGGTTGGCATCCGAGCACAGAGGAAGGTCCTTCACGTTGAGCTTCTTTGGAGGTCCACGGGATGCTGTGATCTTCTGCATCTGGAGCTCCATTGCAGCGGCCTTCTGATTATTCTCCCTCTGCATCTGTTGTATCATACCAACGATGGAAGAGAGAGCCTGTCCCAGCTCTGCTGGAAGAGTGGACGAAGTAGAGGGGATAGGTTCAGGGGCCTGAACCGGAACGTCTGAAGGTACGGAAACCTCTTCCTCCACGGCAATCGGATCTTGATCCTCCTCCTCACCCTCTGCGAGGAGGTCCTGTTCCGCACGGTCAGACAACTCAGACATCTTGTCATCCAGCTGGATGTCCTGCATGGCATCCGCAACATCCTCCTCCACTGGGATCTGGACGAGAGGGATCTCCGGCCGAGGCTGGGGAACAACAGCGTCAGTAGAAGCCTTGGAAAAAAGGTATGCCCTCATCTTCTCATTAGGAAGATAAGGTTCAGTGGTGTTCTTCTGGAAACCCCTTACCCATAAACGGAGCTTCTCCCTCGCTGCATCCCTTGACTCCGCTGACCTAGGGGATTCAAAAGCCTCTGATAGCAGGTTAGTACACACTGCACATACCTGCGGATCCCAGTAGCGATGATCATCCTTGGAGGCTGCGCAAGCCGCGTGCCTCCTACACGAGACATGTCCGCAAAAGTTCTTGCTGCGGACATTGCAGAAAACGCTATCACATTTCGGATGCTCCTCCTGTAAAAGAAGAAAATTTCCACGAATATCAAGTGAATTTCAATTCACATGTATATATGAGCATTCACAAAGAATAAGGGAAAGACACCTACTTGTGAAACCCACACAATCACCTGTGGAAAACCACCAGCCATAAAATCACGTGGTTAGTCTTTGCTAGAATAACCAGAGATCATATTTCCCGAGGGAAATTAGGTGTAGCTCACACCTAAGGTAAGATTTTACCATTCTGGCTAGAGATGAAAAGAATTCTCTTTTCATCCTTGTAAGGCGACACCAAGTGATTGCACAAGGCAACACAAGTAAGTTAGAAAAACAGTGTTGTATCCTACTATATCATGGTCTCCCTTGGTAGAATACACCACCCAGGAAAGAACTGATACAGTACATGAGGGTGGTGTGCCGGCCGGCTCTTGCCGGTCAGTACCCCCCCCCCCCTTTTTTTTTCAAAGGTAGGTCTCAAGTATACAACTTCAGATCACCCCTATTGGGGAGAACTCCAGTTCCCATGCCTGAACCGGCCGGCAGTGGTTGCCGGTCCGTAGCCACCCAGGTAGCACCGTGTTGCCGGCCATCACTCTTAGTGGCCGGCTAACCGAGCAATGTAGCAGGCCGGCCGGCAGCGGTAAGCAAACCCTGCCGGCTGGCATCCACACCAGGTAGCGCTCAGCTGTCGGCCGCCACTCATAGCGGCCGGCAGATGAGCAAAGAGACCGGCCGGCAAAGGCATATACTCACCGCCGACCGACAGCAAGAGAACTAGAGAACACCCCCTACCGACGGCCGGCCCCTAGGCCGGCAGACGGCAAGGACAACACATAAGAAGACAACAGAATGAGTGCTGGGCTAAGAGGCTATGAACCTCTGCGCCCGGCACCCGAAAGAGTGCCGAGAGGAAGGGGAGACACTAAGTCAGGCTTCCTAACCACTGCTTACTGAATCTACAGACGGCAGCGGTTGAGGGACCAAGAAAGGACCGGGCAGCACTCAAGAGATAGGGTCTCTGCCGGTCGGCACACTCTGCCGGCCGACAGGGGACCACGTCAGCTCCCCATCCTAACCTAGGCTAGGTACGGATGTGAGACGACTGACACAAAGGAAACGGAAAAATAGAAGGGAAGGACAGAGGGTCCTGTCCAACCTTGCCTTGGTTAAGGATCATTCCCAACTAAGAAAGCTCATCTCAGCCAGAGAAATCCAGGGAGGGAGGCCGGCACTACTGGCTGCCTCCCTAAAACCAAGGCAAGGAAGGAATTGCTATTCCGGAAAGGGAACATATCCCGAACCCGGAACAGCAAAGAGGACAAGTCTGAGGGGTCACCGAGCGAAGGGATCATAACTACAGAAACCCTCCAAGGTGATCCAAGGAGGATAAACCTCCTATGCCCGTGTCAGGCAGCAAGGGAGACTCTGCCCCACGCTAGACCAACACGGACTCAGACTAATACACTGCTGTACTGTCCCCCTCTGAACCAATTCAGTTGGAGCAGGAAGGTACAGTACTACTCCAGCATAGTTATATTTGAAAATTAATTCAAACAAACCACTAGAGTTAAGCCTAAGGCTTAAACAGAGGGAAAGGGTTTGCCCCTTCCCCGAAGAGAAGGGAGCAAACGGAGAAACAGATAATATTATAATGACCTAAGACAACCTAGCCTAGGCACTAAGAGAATCGATTACCTAAATCACCGAAACTCACTCCAATACTATCTTGGAAAATACTCGAAAAAGGGCTTATATGTATAACGTTGCCTAACGCTTTAAGCAATATAAAATCACACTTGGAAGACTAATTATCATGCAGGAAGTACAAGGGCCAACAACTAGGCTACGAAGACTAGTGTTGGTCAGCCTAGGCAAATCTTTCACCAGGCGCACTACTATCGCATCATAACAGAATTCCTAATTAAGCTAAGCAGCTAATTATTAAAGCGCAGGGGGCTGGGAACGTCGCTCTTGCTAACAAATAAATCCTATTCTAACGAGCGACAGCGTCCATGACGCCTCCAGCAGGCAACAGCTCTTGTATCAAAGATAACTCTTTTAATTACTTTAATTTTAACCAAGAGCCTACATTTATACATAAAAGAAATAGTACTCAACTTATCCGAAGCAGAAGAAGTTGGAGAAAGCATAATACGAGAGTAAATCCAAGATTTTGGTAGAAACACAGGGAAAAACACCGAGTTGTATAGCTACGCAAAAAGGAATACAGATGGCGCCGCGAGCGGCGCAGTGCACGCTTACGAAACGGGGAGGAGAGATGCCTTACGAACGGCTCCCCCCTTTTTCTTATCGTTTTCGTTTTCTTGCCATTTGACCCCTACGAAGTGTTAACTCTATTCGGGGTATAGATTGCTATGTGGCGTGTCAAGAATACGTCCGCTGATATTTACGATATCCCTAAGGTCTTTTTTAGGGATACTCGCTCCAGGAGTTAGAATTCTGGGTACCTTAAGGTAAATTCTCTGGGAATATCGCCGTAGTTTTAATATACCCTAGGAAGCTGCCTTTAAGGAACTTCCATCAGGACGACATGGCTTGAGCCCAAAAATTATTATTTATGTCTATCCTTCTCTCACATACCCTTCCAGACAACTTCTCCGTATCTGCAACCAATACAGTACATCCGCAAACAGCTACTGATTCACTCCTCACTCATGATCACTCTCATCTAACAGTTTCAATCCTTTACTAAGCATTCTAGCTTTCACTACTCCTACAACTCCATCAACAAACTAATTGAACAACCATGGCAACATGACACATTCAAGTCTTAGCCCCACTCTCTGAAAACCACTCACTCACTTCATTCCCTATCCTAAGGCAGGGTTTACTGCCTACGCATAAACTCATCACTGCTTGCAACAACCTTCCACCAATTCCATATAACCTCATCACATTCCACATCGCTCCCCTATCAACTCTGTCATAAGCTTTCCCCAGATCCATAAATGCAAAATAAGCCTCCTTATCATATACTATATATTTTTTGCATTTCTGCCTAACTATCTAACTGTGAAAATCTGATCTCTACATCCCCTACCTTCTCTAAAGCCACCCTGCACCTTTTAGATTGCATCTTCTATTTTATCTTTAATCCTATTAACACTACCATATACTTTTCCAACCTCACTTATTAAACTAATATCCCTAAAATTACAACACTCACACACATCTTTACCTTTGGACTGTGGAACAATACATGCACACACCCAGTCCAGTGGCACTATTAACAACATATAACATATACAATATCACCAACCGTTTCAGCACAGTCACACCCCCTTCTTTCAACAACTCAACCCTCACTCCATCCATACCAGGTGCTTTACTTGCTCGCGTCTCATCTAGTGCTCTCTTCACTTCCTCTCTTGTAATCTTTTTCTCATTCTCATCTCCTATCTCAGACACCTCAACACCTGCAACAGCAATTATATCTTCCTCCCTATCAACCTCAACATTAAGCAAAATTTTTCTTGCTTACTCTCCTATCTATAACCTTCCATTTTCTTCTTTCACTGTCCCTTCAGTCCTTGATCCACCCTTCCTTACTCTCTCCACTTCTCTCTAAAACTAATTATTCTCTTCATATGAACTACTTAATCCATGACCCCACCTCCTTACCTGAGCTGCTTTCCATTTTACGTCCACATTTTTCTCTTTATATATCACCTATCTTCCATACATTTCTGTACTGTTACTCAGCAGCCATTCTTCAAATGCCCCCTTTTCTCTTCCTCCTTCATCTTCACTATTTCATTCCACTGCTCACTACCCTTCCTCATACTTATTCCGACAAACCTCTTACCACATACATCACTTGCATCCCAAAAGACTTTTCTTTTTTCAATGACTTCCACTCTTCTAGATCACCAGTTTCTCTCATGTTCACCCTGTCATGTGCCACTTCCTACTTTTAATGTCATGTGACACTTCCAACTTTTCTTGATATTCACTTTTTACCTCTGGTATTTTCAACTCTTCCACCTCCACTACCTCCCTTTTACATCCCCAATTCTATTTCTCCATTCTTTTGCTTCAACCAAGAAAATTATCAGACATACTGGTAGACATACCCTTAAACATGTGCACATTTGTCAATCTTCCAATCATCATTCATGTTATCAACACATAATTCATCAATGCTCTTTTTACCACTCTTTCATTTGCCACTTTTATCCATGGATACTTATTTATATCTCTCTCCTCTTGAAAAACTATTACTTACCTCCAGCTTTTGTTCAACACACACATCTAGCTGTCTCTCACTACTGTCATTTTCACCTGGTACACCATATTTCCTAATGATACCTTCTACCTCTCCAGCACCCACTCTTGGGTTTATGTCACCCAACATTACATAATTTCTTCTACTCAGTCCTTCTACACACCCAGTTAACTCATTCCAGGAACCATTCTGCTCTTCTTCACTTTTCTCACAGCCCAGTCCATACACATTAACAAAAACCCAACATTCTCTACCCAATCTAACAAAACCCCAACATTCCCTACCCAACGTAACCCTTACCCACATTAACCTATATGCCACTTCCTTCCATTCCACTACCTTATCGATTATCCATTTACTCAACAATAAAGCCACGTCCTCTCTTGTTTTTCCCCCTTCAACCCAAGAGACACTACTTTTTATTTTACCAAATATCACTTCACCTTCCCTATTACTTTTGTCTCACATAAACCCAATAAATCTATTTTCCTATTCCAGAACGTATTACCAATATCACATCTTTTACTCTTCTTTTTGTTTTAAATCTTTCATTTTACCTTATTTCGAGTATTGTTCTCCTGTCTGATCTTCAGCTGCTGATTTTCATCTTAATTTGTTGGACAGGAACTTACGGTCTATTAAATTTCTTATTCCTGATGTAGATACTAATCTCTGGCACTGTCTTTCAATAAGTTCATTATGCATGTTACATAAGATTTTTTATAATTCTAACCATCCTTTACATTCAGATCTTCCTGGACAGTTCCATCCTGTTCGTAATACTAAGTATGCTGTTAATTCTAATAGTCCGGCCGTCTCCATCATGAAGCTCAATACTACCCAGTACTCTAGAAGTTTTATTCCAGCTGTGACCAAGTTGTGGAAGGATCCTCCTATTCGGGTAGTTGAATCAGTAGAACTTCAAAAGTTCAAACTTGCAGCAAATGTTTTTATGTTGAACAGGCTTACATAAGTCCTTTTATAGTTTATATATTAAATATGTGTTTTAATGTTGTTAATGTTTTTAAGATATTTCCTTTTAATTTTTCATTACTTCTTATATCGTTTATTTATTTCCTTATTTCCTTTCCTCACTGGGCTATTTTTCCCTGTTGGAATCCTTGGGCTTATAGATCTTGCTTTTCCAACTAGGGTTGTAGCTTAACTAGTGATAATAATAATAATAATAATAATAATAATAATAATAATAATAATAATAATAATAATAATAATGATACAACCACGCACATTTTGACACCTCAAAAATAGAAAAAGGGGAGTATTCAAACTTCACCCAAGTCCTCTCCTTTGATGGCTTGCAGGTATGAATATAAAGGAGAGGGGATTCCTAGTCCTCTCGTCCTGTCCCTTTTAGTCACCTCTTACGACGTGCAGTAAAATTGCATATAATACTGAACATAGAAAATTCAGTCTGCAAAAAAAAAAAAGAAAAAAAATATCAGTGTGCTGTGTAACATCGTAATGGCAAAATTGATGTAAAATATAAAATACTCAGTATCATTGAGGTCATTGTAGCTGAGTACCTGTATGTCATTAAGTAAGGAGTACTTGTATTTATTCAGTTAAAGGGGCTCTCAGACTTAATAGTCCTTAGGACACTCTGGTTTAGATTATAAGGTTAGTGTGTTTACTTTTTCCTTATTAAGTTTAGTACTTTATTGACACTGCATTTCTGTTTTACATTAATGTGCCTCAAAAAGCTATGACTCCCCCTCAAGGCAGCAGAAGTTCTTTTTGCCAGAGTTTTCTGCACCGTGATATCTGTCGGTATACCCATTAGTGTCTAGCCTGTCAGGGAGCCTTACCTTGGAGAGATTTCATACTGTCTGGGGGGAAAGGGGGTAACCTTTCTCACACACCAGGAAGCCAACTAGTGGGCCAAGCCAACTAGTGGGCCAAGTGGTTGTGAAGAGGAGAGATACTGCAGTGTTCCTCTACTCAATAAAAGTTGAGCTTGAGTCATCTCTTGAGCTGACAAACACTTTTTCCAAAGTGTCATGTTGAAGCTGTGGTGGAGAAGTAGAGGACTGCTTCGTAGGATCCCTTATTACCTCCGCCAACGTAGTTGGGAGGAGGTTACGTTTTCGCTCCTCCTTGTCTGTTTGTCCGTTTCTCTGTTTTTTTGTGAACAACTTTCTGGCCACAATTTTACTCATAAAGTAGTGAGACCTTGAGAAATTAATTGTCATGTTGAGACGTGTAAGAGATTTAATTTTGTATCCTAGGTCAAACATCAAGGTCAAGGTCGACCAAATTAACCCAACCTCGAGAAATAAGCTGCCCTGGGCGAGGTCTGCACTCTCAGAGTGCTTTTCTAGTTCACTGTGCAATAGCCTTCAAGGGTTCTGGCCCTTCAAAGGCCACTGAGTCTAGCCCATCAGGGTATGTCATGGCTTTGAGATCGGCTGTGAAAAATTAGGACCTCTTAAAACTTCTTCAAATTGGAAGGGGCTAGGAGAAACTTCTTCAAATTGGAAGGGAACAGTTCCTGCAAAGCCCTTTCCAGGCTCCCAGGGTGGCCAGTTCAATATTAGAGGCAGTGGAAAGAAGGGAGGAAGGGAGGGATTCTGAAGCTGGCATTTTCCTTTTCCTGCAGCCATGAGTAGGGTAATGCCTGTCAGGTCATAAGGCAACTTTGCAGCAACATATGGTCAGGCCCTGAGTAGTGAGTGTCCTTCAGGATGGTTACTTGGTTCTCCTTCCAGATCGATAGCATTCTTGATGTAGCCTCCAATAATACTGAAAGTCTTGGCCATGCTGGCACAGGTAAAAAGAGTTGTTGGAAAAGAATACACTTGTACTTGTTTGGACATATCTCAGGGCTCCTACAGCTAACTTCCTGGTGAAGTCAACTTGGGGCTGGAGACTGATCAAGTCTCCCTTGAACTGGTTTCTTCAGCAAACCAAGTTAATGGTGGAAAATGTACCATATGTCTCCTGGTGTATTTTGATTTTTGGTTGACACTGGGCACTGATGAGTAGTTGCTACAGGATTAAAATCACCTGCTCTCATTTTGTTGCGATCTTTGGATAGGGATAAATTGTGAAAAGTTGAATTTCACACCCAAACAGAGGTTAAAGTATCTTGGCATGCCAATATACATGACAGCAATGAGTCTTTCCACCAGCTGATCACATCAGCAAGCTCAGAGAGGTAGTGCAACCGTTTCTGTCTTAAGACAATACTCCCAGCTTGACATATGTAGTCTTCTCGGTCACCTTAACTCTTGTGAGAAGCTCTATCCCCACGGGCATCTCCACCAGATGTCTCTTCAGTGGTGTCTGAAGGATTATTGATTGGCCTTGAGACACTCGTATCCATCCTGTTTTAGTGGGACAGGAGCTATTGGCTAATCCTTACTATTGGTTGGAATAAAAAGAAAAGAAAAAAGAAGAAATAAAAATACCAGTGGAATTGCAATGGACATGCAACTGTTCTCAGATGCATCAAAAGATGGGTGGAGCTCACACTTGGGCAACTTGGTCATGTCAGGTATGTGCCTAATGGTCCACAATTCTCGGTCACCCGCACCTTCAGAGGTACCACGAATCCATGAAGCTGCCGAAACTTCACTGTTGGAGGTTATCCAGCATCTCTCAGCAAAAGGCCTTCTGGGAGGTACTGCACACAAGATGTCTGAGTACCTGCAATGTTCCCTTGCAGCTGTCTACTAGAGGAAGTGGTTCATCTTCTGCGTTTGGTGTCATAAAAGGGATACTTCTCCGGTTGGAGTATCTCTAGCACAGATTGCAGATTTCCCTATCTTCCTTCACTGAGAGAAGTTCATAGCTGTCAAAGGTTGCTGCTCGGTCTTAGGCATGGTCTTTTGACCTCTCCTCCTTATGGGAGTTGCTAATGCTCAAGAGGAGCTTCGAACAGGCTTACCCACCTTGGGACCTGAGGCCCCCAGAGTTGGACATGACCTTCGTTCTCAAGGCTCGTAGGCTTAACCCCTGTGAGCCTTTGAGAAGATTGACGGAAATCTGACTCTCAAGACTTTTTACTAGCCTTAGCATCAGCGAAGAAAGTAGGCGAGTCGCAGGGTCTCTTATTTAGTCACCCATTTTAGGGTGTGGAAGGAAGTCTCCTTTAATTTTGTGCTTGGCTTTCTGTCCAAAACTCTGAATCCATCAGTGCCCAATCCCTGGTTCGAGACCCTTTCCATCCCCTTGTTACGTGAAGCATCCGGTACTCATCAATAGGATATACTTTTGTATCCCGTTAGGCTCCGTGGTGCTATCTGAAGAGGACCCTACACTTCAGGCCTTCATGTCAGCGACTCTTCGTAAGCACTGATAGGACCAAGAAAGAGGTGTCAAAGAACACTTTCTCTTTCTGTCTTCATCCGACGATCATTACAACTTACACTTTGACTATTGAGAGAGTCAAGGTACCAGGTAAGACCAGTGCTCACTAAATCATGGGTATAAGCCCCACCTTACCTTTCAACAGAAACTTGTCAGTCAGTCAGGTGTTGAAAGTTAGAGTTTGGAAGCACCAAACCACTTTCATGTCCTTTGATCTATGCGAGTATACCACAAGTCCCTTGATACCTTTGCGCTTGGTCCTGTGGTGGCTGTTTAAGTAGTTGCATAGCCAGCCCAGTTCTCACTCGGTACAGGAAACATCTAGTCTATGGTAACGTGTAAGTGAAAGTCTGGAATGAGTGGTAAAATGACTGGTTCTTCTTCATTTTTCTGTCCTCCCTCTTGGGGATGATGCTCTTGAAATGTTACATGCGAGATCTCACTTGATGCTGGTAAGTTACAATCTCAGCTCCATTTTTTAATCCTAAAGAAGTGTCTCCCTCATCCTCCCTAATGAGGAGTGGATGTTGGAATTTATACCAATCCATTGATCATCACACACCAGTTATTTCTGGGCTTGAACCTGTGCCGGCCAGTGAATAAGCTCCTATTAGCACTTATTCTTAGGTAATTTACTGCTAAATATACCAGAGAAAAAATGTAAAGGAGTGCTAGGTTAACTAGCTCGCGCACCTATTGGTGTCGGTATAAAATTGGGCGTATAATCCAGAGGTCCCGCACTATTTAGATTCATCCACGACAAAGACCCCAATAGAGGAGAGCCGCTCAACCTCACTCGGCACCAGCAACTCTGCATCCGCTCAGAACTCAACTCCTTTTTAGCACGCCTGTGTTGTAACCCGCTTTTTTTGTGCTCTCGTATTTTGCTTATTTTCCACTGGATTATGGC
This sequence comes from Palaemon carinicauda, assembly GCF_036898095.1. Lineage (NCBI taxonomy): Eukaryota > Metazoa > Arthropoda > Malacostraca > Decapoda > Palaemonidae > Palaemon > Palaemon carinicauda. The sequence continues at coordinate 145,074,501 of NC_090737.1, forward strand.
TTCTTCATCGGTTTCCCAGGAGACACCGTCTAAGTTAAGTACCAAGCTATGTTTTGCTGTGTTTTGAGCAATCTAGATCGTTTAATATTTAAATTATAGGAGTTTATTCTCTTCGATCATCTCGGTCTTGCTCGATTCCGCTTACAGTTGGTACTCCTGTTTTGAGAGCTTTTAGTTTCACTCGCGGTGTTACTAAGTGTATTATTTTTATTATTAGTTTAAAGTTTTTTATATGCTATTGTGGATATTCATTATTTAGCGTTTAGAACCCTTGTGGTTCATATTTAGGGCCGATATCAAGTTGCGTATCGTAGATGGCTTGCCGACCTTCGTTACTAGGCGGCAATTTTATTATATAAGCCATCAGGTGTTGTCCTTTGGGATTTATTTATGTTGCATGCCTTGCCCTAAATTTTTTATGTGTATATTTATATAATTTTCAACGCTATTACTATTATAATGAATATTTGTGCTTTCTGGGCTCGAACCTGTGCCGCCCAGTGAATAAGCTCCATTTAGCACTTATTCTTAGGTAATTTACTGCTAAATATACCAGAGAAAAAATGTAAAGGAGTGCTAGGTTAACTAGCTCGCTCACCTATTGGTGTCGGTATAAAATTGGGCGTATATTCCAGAGGTCCTGCACTATTTAGATTAATCCACGACAGAGAACCCCAATAGAGGAGAGCCGTTCAACCTCACTCGGTACTACTACAATGCATCCGCTCAGAACCCAACTCCTTTTAGCACAACGTGCAAAGTAACCCGCATTTTTCTAGTGCTCTCGATTTTTGGATATTTTCTAGTGAATTATGGCTTCTTCGTCGGTTTCCCAGGAGACACCGTCTAAGTTAAGTACCAAGCTGGGTTTTACTGTGTTTTGAGCAACCTAGATCGTTTAATATTTATATTATAGGAGTTTATTCTCTTCGTTCATACCGATCTTGCTTGATTTCACTACAGTTGGTACTCCTGTTTTTGAGAGCTTTTAATTTTCACTTGCGGTGTTACTATGTGTATTATTTTTATTATCAAATATTATTTGTTATTGTGAATATTCATTATTTAGCGTTTAGAATCCTCGTGGTTCAATTTTTGGGCCGATATCATTTACGTATCGCTATGGCTGCCGACCGTGCTAAGGCGGCAATGTTATTTTAGCCATCAGGTGTGTCTTTTGTGATTTAATTATTTATGTTGCATACCTTGCCCAAAAATTTTCTATGTGTTTATTCATATATTTAACGCTATTATTATTTTTATAATGAATATTGGTGCCATTACTCCGTTTGATCTGTCTGGTTGGGGATCGTCAGTTGGTAGCCCTGCTGCCTCGTATCACGTGATCCTCCCCCACGCTCCCCCTCTAGCTAGGTGGGAGGCTAGGCTTCTCCCCCCTCCACTAAGGGACCGTTGCCTTCCCTCCTTTTAGAGGGGGTAGTTAAGTGTTTATGGACTTTGTCCTCCGGGTGGCCCGGCGGTTTAGTCTCTGTCTTGTCTGGTTGGCCACCGGTCAACAGAGTTGGATCCCGGTGCACCCTATTTTATATTCACTTTTCATTCTGGCTTATGTTATACGAAACCCTCCGGGTTCGATTGGCAGTTCTTAGTTACAGTTCCGCCCCCCTATTATTTTATAACATTTCCTATGATGATTATATATGACAGTTCACTACCCCGGAGTCTCTAAAGGAATTGGTATTGAATATACCTTTATTTCCCGGCCCGGGGTCTACCCCACCCCGGGAAATCAGACACTATGTGTCTTAATTCCTTGTTATTGCATCCTTTTTTATGCTCCCGGCTTGACCGGAATGGATGGCTATACTTTAGTTTCAAGTTAGACTTATGTTTAGGCCCGGGACCCCCGGTCCCGCCCCTATGTAAGAATATTACAGTTAAGCTCTAACCTTGCGTTAGACCTATGTTAGGCCCGGGTCCTCCGGACCCGCCCCTAATAAAAAAAAAAAAAAAAAAAAAAAAAAAAAAAAAAAAAAAAAAAAAATTTTATTATTTTTTACAGTTAAGCTCTAATCTTGTGTTAGACCTATGTTAGGCCCGGGTCCTCCGGACCCGCCCCTACTTAAAGAATAGTACAGTTAAGCTCTAATCTTGTGTTAGACCTATGTTAGGCCCGGGTCCTCCGGACCCTCCCCTACTTAAAAGAATAGTACAGTTAAGCTCTATTCTTGTGTTAGACCTATGTTAGGCCACTTAGAGAATAGTACAGTTAAGCTCTAATCTTGTGTTAGACCTATGTTAGGCCCGGGTCCTCCAGACCCGCCCCTAATTAAGAGAATTACAGTTTCTCATATACTATTCTTTTTACAGATGGTGCATTGTCTGACGCCGGCCTGTGCAGCTGTTCTGCACCAGCCTTGTGGCCACTCCGTCTGCCGATCTCACGCCCCTTGTGGGGTTCAACTGGAAGACGTTGTGGTATGGCACCCGGATAACTGTGTGATTTGCTTCGACCTCATCACTACCCTTGGATCTGACTCGGTGAGTCCCGTTGGCTATATTGCCTTCTTATTTTATTTACTATTAGTAAGATATCTATGGTCTTGAAGGACCATTGGGAGTCTCCCTTTTATAATTCCCCCTATTATTTCAGGCATCCCCGGAGCAAAAGTCTGCGGCTCGGGCCACACGGAAGGTGTGGATTGGTGGGTTTGCCCGGAATGTAAAGTCTAAGCGGCCGTACGTCCTATCTGAGGACTACTGCACCATGGTTTACCCCAACGCCAAGTCTTCAGCTGCTGTGGCTAGGCATGTGGCAGCTCCCATCATTGCCCACATTGATGCCACTATAACGGGTCTCATCGACCCAGAGCAAGATCCATCGGACGCCCCCGGAGGTCTGGAGGACAATGTTGCCTCCATGAACCTGGACGTCGAACCAATGTTGCTAGACGAGCCGGATACAGGTAGGGTGGTAAGTGAGGCAGGTGTGTCCGGCGCTGAGATTCCTATCCTCAGCCCCGCTCTTTCTTCTTCTTCTGATCGCTCTTCCTTTCTTGGATTTTCTGGGGACCGTGATTCGTCTCAACGTTCATACCCGGTTCCCCCTAAGGATAAGTCTACTTCAAGGACCTTACCCAAAGCTCGCAAGCCTCACAAGACTTCTCATGGCTCTAAACATGATACGAACCCGTCTTCAAAGACCTCTGGTTCCTCCTCTAAGTCTCACGACCCGGGAGTTCCTTCCGCCCCTCCTGCTGCTAGCCCGGGCCTTTCCGAATCAGCTATGCTTCGCATCGTGTCGGAGATGCAGGCAAAGTTGGTTTCGGAGATGCAGTCGAGGATGGACACGATGTTCTCTAACTTCGGTCAGAGAATTGGGGCTTTAGAGCAAGGAGCTCCGGAGAGAGTCCAAAGCTCTCTCATACCGGATGCCTCTAAGCTCCCGCCGTTTGCCAAGAACAACCCCTGGCGGATGGCTCTTCATTCCCCGTTCTCAGACGGAATGTTGACTCTGGAGGGCCTTGGCACTCGTCCTCTAGAGGACTTTGAATTCTTTCCTCCGGGTCTGGCATTTCCATTTCATGGTTATGCCAGACTTACCGAGGAAGCTTTAGTCCGATTAGACAAGGTCCCCAAAGAGACGGTCATCTTCCCGAAGGAGCAAGCCCAATCTGTTTGGGCCAGATTTTTGAATGACATCGGCTGCACTAACACCATGCTGACGCCTCATAAAAGCTCCTTTACGATGTTCTTAATGGACAAGACCACCTTGACTCCATGCGTCAATAAGGTGGCAGAGCTTGCCTTTCAATATGCTCTGGAGGAGAAGCCCTTGCCTCCCATCCGAGAGGTGGATCCAATCTCCCTCCTTCTTCCCTCAGGTATTGAGTGTTGGGACAATGTCCATACCACCTTTACCTCCGGCAAGCTTGCAGCAGACTGTGCCTCAGTCTTGTTTAGTGAGAAGCTTCCCCGTCTCCCGGAATCTCTCATTAAACAGGAATATGATTCCCGCCTACGTGTGGGCCGTACTCTAAACCTGGCCACATCCACGGAGTCGATAGCCTTGACTTACGATACGGAGAGTATTTTTAAGTCTCTCAACAAGGCTACGTTACAGTCGTTATATTATGACTTGTATGACTTCGCTACTGCTAAACGCAGATGTCGCAAGCATGTTCTAGCTGAGGCGACGATTAGGCATGAACCTAATAAACTCATCCGGTCCTCCTGTTGGGGTTCAAATCTTTTCCCCGAGGATCTCGTAGAGGAAGTCTTGGCGGAGGCCACTAGGGTTAATCAGAGCCTTAAAGCCCGTTGGGGTTTGACCCCTAAACGCAAGTATGACCCCGCAAATTATCAAGCCCGGGGTAGGAAGAAGCTTAGACCATATACCTCCACCCAGTTCAGGCAACAACAGAGTGCTTCATCCAACTTCCGGCTGCCTCTTCCTCCATCTTTTGTTGCCCCTGCACAGCCTTCCACCTCTCGGGCTCCTTCGGATGACTATGTCACCGTTCTGCTACCTAAGAGCCAGCTTTCTGGTGCCTCCGCCACTTCCCCTGCCTTTAACCAGTCCTTCGAGGCTCATAGCTCTTCCCAGAGTTATGGTAGAAGTAGAGGCTACCACCGTGGCTCTAACCAGAACAAAGGCAGGGGAAGAGCCTTTCGCAGAGGAAAGAACTTCCGATGCGGACGTGGAGGCAACTCCTCAAATCAATACTGAGGTGCAGCAGGTAGGGGGGAGGCTCTATGCCTTCCACAACAAATGGAGGTTCAGTCCCTGGGCGTTCAGTATCATCTCCAAGGGACTAGGGTGGAGTTGGATTCAAGGACCTCCTCCTCCGAACAAATTTCGTCAACATTCCACTCTGGACCTGGTCGAATTTGTCCAGGATCTTTTACAAAAGAATGCCATACAAGAAACGAAACATCTGAAGTTTCAAGGTCGGCTGTTCAGTGTCCCGAAGAAGGATTCAGACAAGAGAAGAGTGATTCTAGATCTATCCCTTCTCAACTTGTCCATTCAATGCGACAAGTTTCGAATGCTTACCGTCTCGCAGGTGCGGACCTTACTTCCCCGTGGGGCCGTCACCACCTCTATCGATCTTACAGACGCCTACTATCACGTCCCGATAGCGAGACACTTCCGTCCGTACCTAGGCTTTCGCTTAGGGGACAAAAGTTACTCCTTCAAGGTGATGCCTTTCGGGCTCAACATTGCCCCAAGGATCTTCACAAAGCTAGCAGAAGTCGCTGTTCAGGAACTCAGGAATCAAGGGATTCAAGTAGTAGCCTATCTGGACGACTGGCTCATTTGGTCAGACACCTCCCAAAATTGCCTAAAAGCCACTCACAAAGTCATCCATTATCTTCAATCTCTAGGCTTCCAGATCAACTTCAATAAGTCCCGTCTTCTTCCAAAATCGAAGTTCCAATGGCTCGGCCTGCAATGGGATCTTATATCTCATACTCTGTGTCTTCCCAGACCCAAGAGGTTAGAGATTGCAAGGAACACCAAACGCTTTCTCAAAGACAAAGTAAGTTCCAGACGGCTTCAAGAGAAGATTCTGGGGTCCCTTCAGTTTGCCTCAGTGACGGATCTTCTTCTGAAGGCAAAATTGAAAGATATCAATCGTGTCTGGCGTTCGAGGGCGAACCGGAAGCTCCGGGACAGGAAAGTCCGCCTTCCTCCCATTCTACGGGAAAGACTTCTTCCTTGGACAAGAGCAAACAGTCTGTCAAAGTCAGTTCCCCTTCGATTTCCGCCCCCGGAATTAATCATTCACACAGACGCATCCCTATCAGGTTGGCGCGGCTATTCTCAGCTCAAGAAAGTTCAAGGTCTTTGGACTCCCTTGTTCCGCCATTTTCACATCAATGTGCTAGAGGCCATGGCAGTTCTTCTAACCCTGAAACGTCTCGCTCCACCCAAGAGACAACACCTTCGTCTGGTCCTCGACAGCGAAGTGGTGGTCCGCTGCCTCAACAGAGGCGGGTCAAAGTCAGGGCCTCTGAACCATGTTCTAGTAGCCATATTCTCCTTAGCAGCCTCGAACCGTTGGCATCTTTCAGCTGTCCACCTGGCGGGAGTCCGGAATGTAGTGGCAGACGCCCTGTCCCGGACCTCCCCTCTAGAATCGGAATGGTCACTCGATCTAAAGTCATTTCGGTGGATTCTCTCTCAGGTTCCCGGTCTCCAAGTGGACCTCTTCGCCACGGAATCCAACCACAAATTGAGAGTATATGTGGCTCCCAATCTAGACCCTCAGGCTTACGCCACAGACGCCATGTCACAGAATTGGGACAACTGGGAAAAGATTTATCTCTTTCCCCCGGTGAATCTTTTGCTGAAAGTTCTAGACAAACTGAGATCCTTCAAGGGACAAGTAGCCTTGGTCGCACCCAACTGGCCCAAGAGCAACTGGTATCCTCTCCTGCGGGAGTTGAGATTATACCCTCACCCGATACCCAATCCGGTTCTGTCTCAGATAGTACAAACACGCGTTGTGTACGCTTTCTCAAACATTCAGAGCGCCCTAACTTTATGGACTTTATGAAGTTTGCGGCTATGCATGGTGCCAATATTGATCCTCAAAACACCTTGTTCCTAGAATCGGATAAACGGGATTCCACCATCCGTCAGTATGACTCTGCAATTAAAAAGTTGGCAAAATTTTTAATAGACTTAGACGTGAACTGTATGAACTTGAACCTTACAGTCACTTTCTTTAGATCTTTATTAGAATCAGGTCTGGCAGCCAATACTATCACCACTATTAAATCGGCTCTGAAAAAGATCTTCCTAGTGGGTTTTAACATAGACTTAACCGACTCTTTGTTAGCTTCAATTCCGAAAGCTTGTGCCAGACTGAAACCGGTTACTCGTCCTACCCCGGTGACCTGGTTCCTTAATGACGTACTCAAATTGGCTTCTGATACCATTAACAGTTCTTGTGATTACATGCCCCTTCTCAGGAAAACACTTTTTCTAGTGAGCTTGGCTTCCGGGGCAAGAATTTCTGAATTGGCAGCCTTGTCGAGAGACCCGGGTCATATTGACTTTCTGCCTTCAGGAGAGGTCCTTCTTTCTCCTAACAAATTCTTTTTGGCTAAGAATGAAGACCCTCAAAACAGATGGACCTCCTGGAAAATTGTTCCCCTCACGCAAGATCCGTCGCTGTGCCCTGTCACTACTCTTAGGTCTTATCTATCCCGGACCTCCTCTAACTCCTCGGGGCCTCTATTCGTTAGAGAACAAGGCGGTACCATTACTATTAAAGGGATCAGGCAACAAATTTTGTATTTTATTAAACAAGCTAACCCTGACTCTTTTCCCCTTGCACATGATATCAGGGCGGTTGCCACCTCGGTGAACTTCTTTCACCACATGAATTTTACAGACCTTTCCAGGTATACAGGGTGGAAATCACCGTCAGTGTTCAAGAAACACTACCTTAAACATTTGGAAGCCCTAAAATTTTCTACAGTAGCCGCAGGGAGCGTAGTTACTCACGAGTAACTCAGGTTAATGCCTTGACTCTTTATCTCTCCCTCTTACCTGCCTCATTTATACCCTATTGTATTCGTTGGTCTCTCACCTGAATACTGTTGTTATATTTGTAAATTTTATGCTCCTGAGTATCTGTATATATTATCACTCACGGCATTATTATACCTACCTTATTGGATTTATGTTTATATTTAAGATACCCTTATAATTGTTTTTTGGTACTCATCTCTGATTAAAGCATCCTGTATTTATCTTACGCTTATGTTTTTTCCTTTATTTTGCAAGTTTGGTGACATTTTTCTCTTGTATAGATTCACTGGGCGGCACAGGTTCGAGCCCAGAAAAGGGATTTTGACGTAGGAAAAATCTATTTCTGGGCGAAGGACCTGTGCCGCCCAGTGAACCCTCCCAGCTCCTCTCCCTTGGAGTCCCCAAACTTTGGGTGCTAAGGAGTTGGGTTCTGAGCGGATGCATTGTAGTAGTACCGAGTGAGGTTGAACGGCTCTCCTCTATTGGGGTTCTCTGTCGTGGATTAATCTAAATAGTGCGGGACCTCTGGAATATACGCCCAATTTTATACCGACACCAATAGGTGAGCGAGCTAGTTAACCTAGCACTCCTTTACATTTTTTCTCTGGTATATTTAGCAGTAAATTACCTAAGAATAAGTGCTAAATGGAGCTTATTCACTGAGCGGCACAGGTCCTTCGCCCAGAAATAGATTTTTCCTACGTCAAAATCCCTTTATTACTCCGTATGATCTGTCTGGTAGTGTTTGGGGATCGTCAGTTGGTAGCCCTGCTGCTCCGTATCACGTGATCCTCCCCCAAGCTCCCCCTCTCGCTAGGTTGGTGGCTAGGCTTCTCTCCCCCCCTCCCCTAGGGGACCGTTGCCTTCCCTCCTTTTAGAGGGGGTAGTTCAGTGTTTATGGACTTTGTCCTCTGGGTGTCCCGGCGGTTTCGCTCTGTCTAGACGGGTTGGCCACCGGTCAACAGAGTAGGATCCCGGTGCACCCTATTTTATATTCACCTATCACACTTTTATTATGTTATACGAAACCCTCCGGGTTCGGTTGGCGGTTCTTATCTACAGTTCCGCCCCCCTATTAATTTATAACAGTTCCTATGGTTATATAGGATTATATATGACAGATCACTATCCCGGAGTTCCTATATGTATTGGTTTATGGTTATACTTTTATTTCCCGGCCCGGGGCTTAACCTCGCTCCGGGAAATCAGACACCATGTGTCTTAATTCTTTGTTGCATCCTTTTTATGATCCCGGCTCGACCGGAATGGATAGCTATACTCTAGTCTTAAGTTAGACTTATGTTTAGGCCCGGGTCCTCCGGACCCGCCCCTACTTAAGAGTATTACAGTTAAGCTCTAGTCTTAAGTTAGACTTATGTTAGTCCCGGGTCCTCCGGACCCGCCCCTACTTAAGAGAATTACAGTTTCTCATATACTATTCTTTTTATAGATGGTGCATTGTCAGACGACGGCCTGTGCGGCTGTTCTTCATCAGCCTTGTGGCCATACGGTATGTAGGTCTCACGCCCTCTGCGGAGTTCAGCTGGAGGACATAGTGGTCTGGCACCCTGATAACTGTATGGTCTGTTTTGACCTCATCACCACCCTCGGATCTGATTCGGTGAGTCCCGTTGGCTATGTTGCCTTTCTAATTATTTTACCTTTTTTGGTATACATACACTATTTAGTAAGATTTATATGGTCTTGAAGGACCACCGGGAATCTTCCTTTTTATAATTCCCACTATTATTTCAGGCATCCCCGGAGCAGAAGAGTGCGGCTCGGGCCACACTTAAAGTGTGGGTTGGGGGATTTGCCAGAAACGTTAAATCTAAACAGCCTTACGTCCTATCTGAAGACTACTGTGCCATGATCTACCCTAATGCCAAGTCTTCAGCCGCTGTGGCTAGGCATGTTGCGGCACCCATCATTGCCGACATTGATGCCACCATAGTGGGATTCATCGACCAGGAACAAGATCCGTTGGATGCCCCCGGAGATCTGGAAGACAATGTTGCTTCCATGAACTTGGATGTTGAACCCATGTTATTGGACGATCCGGATGCAGGTAGGGTGGTAAGTGAGGCAGGTGTTACCGGCGCTGAGATTCCTATCCTCAGCCCCGCTCTTTCTTCTTCATCTGATCTCTCTTCTTTTCATGGTTTTTCTGGGGACCGTGATTCGTCTCATCGATCACACCCGGTTCCCCCCAAAGATAAGTCTACATCTAGAACTTTGCCAAAAGCTCGTAAGCCCCACAAGGCTTCCCATAGTTCCAAGCCAAATACAAACCCGTCATCTAAGGCTTCCGGCTCCTCCTCTAAGTCTCACGACCCGGGAGTACAATCCGCCACTTCTGCTCCTAGCCCGGGCCTTTCCGAATCAGCCATGCTTCGCATCGTATCGGAGATGCAATCTAAGATTGTGTCGGAAATGAAGGCCAAGATGGACACGATGTTCTCTAACATTGGTCAGAGACTTGGGGCATTAGAGCAAGGTGCTCCGGAGCGAGTTCAAAGCTCTCTCATCCCGGATGCCTCTAAGCTCCCGCCGTTTACCAAGAATAACCCTTGGCGCATGGCTCTTCATTCCCCATTCTCAGACGGGATGTTAACATTGGAAGGTCTTGGCACTCGTCCTCTAGAGGATTTTGAATTCTTTCCTCCTGGTCTAGCATTTCCATTTCATGGTTATGCCAGGCTTACCGAGGAAACTCTGGTTCGGCTGGATAAGGTCCCCAAAGAGACTGTCATTTTTCCAAAAGAACAAGCCCAATCTGTTTGGGCTAGGCTCCTGAATGATATTGGTTGCACCAATACCATGTTGACGCCTTATAAGAGTTCCTTCACAATGTTCTTAATGGACAAAAACACCGTGACTCCATGCGTCAATAAGGTAGCAGAGCTTGCTTTCCAATATGCTCTGGAGGAGAAGCCCTTGCCTCCAATCCGAGAGGTGGATCCGATCTCCCTCCTTCTTCCTTCAGGCAATGAGTGTTGGGACAATGTCCATACCACTTTTACTTCTGGCAAGCTAACAGCGGACTGTGCTTCAGTTATGTTTAGTGAGCGGCTTCCCCGTCTCCCGGAGTCCCTTATTAAACAGGAGTATGATTCCCGCCTACGTGTTGGCCGAACTTTGAACTTGGCCACATCTACGGAGTCGATAGCCTTAACTTATGATACTGAGAGTATCTTTAAGTCTCTTAATAAGGCTACGTTGCAGTCATTATATTTTGATTTATATGACTTTGCTATGGCTAAACGTAGGTGTCGCAAACACGTCATGGCTGAGGCGACTATTAGGCACGAGCCTAATAAACTTATCCGGTCCTCTTGCTGGGGTTCAAATCTCTTCCCTGAGGATCTTGTGGAGGAAGTCTTGGCAGAGGCTACTAGAGTCAATCAGAGCCTTAAAGCCCGTTGGGGTTTGACTTCTAAACGGAAATATGACCCCGCAAATTACCAAGCCCGGGGTAGGAAGAAGCTCCGCCCGTATACCTCCACCCAGTTCCGGCAACAGCAGAGTAGTTCGTCCATTTTCCGACAGCCTCTTCCTCCATCTCCTGCTGCTCCTGCACAGCCTTCCACCTCTCAGGCTCCTTCATCGGACGACTATGTCACCGTTCTGCTCCCTAAGAGCCAGCTTCCCGGTGCCTCTACCACCTCTCCAGCCTTTAACCAGTCTTATGAGGCTCAAGGCTCTTCCCAGAGTTATAATAGAGGTAGAGGCTACCACCGTGGTTCAAACCAGAACAGAGGTAGAGGTAGATTCTTTCGCAAGGGAAAGAACTTCCGAGGCGGACGTGGAGGCAACTCCTCAAACCAATACTGAGGTGCAGCGGGTAGGGGGAAGGCTTTATGCCTTCCGCAACAAATGGAGGTTCAGTCCCTGGGCTTTCAGTATCATCTCCAAGGGACTGGGGTGGAGTTGGATTCAAGGACCTCCACCTCCGAACAGATTTCATCAACATTCCACTCCGGACCTAGTCGAATTTGTCCAGGACCTGTTACAAAAGAACGCCATACTAGAAACGAAACACTTGAAGTTTTAGGGTCGGCTGTTCAGTGTCCCGAAGAGGGATTCGGACAAGAGAAGAGTGATTCTAGACCTATCCCTTCTCAACTTGTCCATTCAATGCGACAAGTTTCGAATGCTTACCGTCTCGCAGGTGCGGACCTTACTTCCCCGTGGGGCCGTCACCACCTCTATCGATCTTACAGACGCCTATTATCACGTCCCGATAGCGAGACACTTCCGTCCGTATCTAGGCTTCCGCCTAGGGGACAAAAGTTACTCCTTCAAGGTGATGCCTTTCGGGCTCAATATCGCCCCAAGGATCTTCACAAAGTTAGCAGAAATTGCAGAGACTCAGAAATCAAGGGATTCAAGTAGTAGCCTATCTGGACGACTGGCTCATTTGGTGAGACACCTCCCAAAATTGCCTAAAAGCCACTCACAGAGTCATCCAATACCTTCAATCTCTAGGCTTCCAGATCAACTTCAAGAAGTCCCGTCTTCTTCCGAAATCAAAGTTCCAATGGCTCGGCCTGCAATGGGATCTTATATCTCATACTCTGTGTCTTCCCAAACCCAAGAGGTTAGAGATTGCAAGGAACACCAAACGCTTTCTCAAAGACAAAGTAAGTTCCAGACGACTCCAAGAGAGGATCCTAGGGTCCCTTCAATTTGCTTCAGTGACGGATCTACTTCTGAAGGCAAAATTGAAAGATATCAATCGTGTCTGGCGTTCGAGGGCGAACCGGAAGCTCCGGGACAGGAAAGTCCGCCTTCCTCCCATTCTCCGGGAAAGACTTCTACCTTGGACAAGGGCCAACAATCTGTCAAAGTCAGTTCCCCTTCGATTTCCGCCTCCGAAGTTAATCATTCACACGGACGCATCCCTATCAGGCTGGGGAGGCTATTCTCAGCTCAGGAAAGTTCAAGGTCTTTGGTCTCCCTTATTCCGCCAATTTCGCATCAATGTGCTGGAGGCCATGGCAGTTCTTCTAACCCTGAAACGTCTCGCTCCACCCAAGAGACAACACCTTCGTCTGGTTCTCGACAGCGAAGTGGTGGTCCGCTGCCTCAACAGAGGCGGATCAAAATCAGGGCCTCTGAACCATGTTCTAGTAGCCATATTCTCCCTAGCAGCCTCGAACCATTGGCATCTTTCAGCTGTCCACCTGGCGGGAGTCCGGAACGTAGTGGCAGACGCCTTGTCCCGGACCTCCCCTCTAGAATCGGAATGGTCACTCGATCTAAAGTCATTCCGGTGGATTCTCTCTCGGGTTCCGGGTCTCCAAGTGGACCTCTTCGCCACGGAGTCCAACCACAAATTGAGAGTATATGTGGCTCCCAATCTAGACCCTCAGGCTTACGCCACAGACGCCATGTCACAGAATTGGGACATCTGGGAAAGGATTTATCTCTTTCCCCCGGTGAATCTTTTACTGAAAGTCCTAGACAAACTGAGATCCTTCAAGGGACGAGTAGCCTTGGTCGCACCCAACTGGCCCAAGAGCAATTGGTACCCTCTCCTGCGAGAGTTGAGACTACATCCTCACCCGATACCCAATCCGGTTCTGTCTCAGATAGCACAAACACGCGTTGTGTACGCTTTCTCAAACATTCAGAGCGCCCTAACTTTATGGACTTCATGAAGTTTGTGGCCATGCATGGTGCCAATATCGATCCTCAAAACACCCTGTTCCTAGAATCAGATAAACGGGATTCCACCATCCGCCAATATGATTCGGCGGTTAAAAAGTTGACTAAATTTTTGATAGACTCAGACGTACACTGTATGAACTTGAACCTTACAGTTACTTTCTTTAGAACTTTATTAGAATCAGGTCTGGCAGCCAATACTATCACCACTATTAAATCTGCCTTGAAAAAGATCTTCCTAGTGGGTTTTAACATAGACTTAACCGACTCTTTGTTAGCTTCAATTCCGAAAGCTTGTGCCAGACTGAAACCGGTTACTCGTCCTACCCCGGTTACCTGGTTCCTTAATGATGTACTCAAATTGGCTTCTGATACCATTAACAGTTCTTGTGATTATATTCCCCTTCTCAGGAAAACACTTTTCCTGGTGAGTTTGGCTTCCGGAGCAAGAATTTCTGAACTGGCAGCTTTGTCAAGAGACCCGGGTCATATTGAGTTCCTTCCTTCGGGAGAGGTCCTTCTTTCACCTAACAAATTCTTTTTAGCTAAGAACGAAGACCCTCAGAACAGATGGTCCTCCTGGAAAATTGTTCCCCTCACGCAAGATCCGTCTCTGTGCCCTGTTACTACTCTTAGGTCTTATTTATCCCGGACCTCCTCTAACTCCTCGGGGCCTCTATTCGTTAGAGAACAAGGCGGTACCATTACCATTAAAGGGATCAGGCAACAAATCTTGTATTTTATTAAACCAGCTAGCCCTGACTCTTTTCCTCTTGCACATGATATCAGAGCGGTTGCTACTTCGGTGAACTTTTTTCACCACATGAATTTTACGGATCATTCCAGGTATACAGGGTGGAAGTCACCCTCAGTGTTCAAGAAACACTACCTTAAACATTTGGAAGCCCTTAAATTTCCTACAGTAGCTGCAGGGAGCGTAGTTACCCCCAGGTAACTCATATGTTAATTCCTTGTTATTTTATCTCTCCCCCTTACCTGCCTCATTTATACCCTATTTGTATTCGTTGGTTTCGCACCTGATTACTATTATTATATTTGTAAATTTTTGACTCCTGAGTATCTGTATATATCATCACTCACGGCATTATTATACCTTACCTTTTTTGGTCAATTGTTCTACCAAGTGGATTTATGTTCTTTTTAAAATACCCTCATAGCTGTTTTTGGCACTCATCTCTGATTAAAGCAACTTGTATTTCCCTTATGTTTATGTTTTTCCTTTATTTTGCAAGTTTGGTGACATTTCTCTTGTATATATTCACTGGCCGGCACAGGTTCAAGCCCAGAAAAGGGATTTTGACGTAGGAAAAATCTATTTCTGGGCGAGGGACCTGTGCCGCCCAGTGAACCCTCCCAGCTCCTCTCCCTTGGAGTCCCCAAACTTTGGGTGCTAAGGAGTTGGGTTCTGAGCGGATGCAGAGTTGCTGGTGCCGAGTGAGGTTGAGCGGCTCTCCTCTATTGGGGTCTTTGTCGTGGATGAATCTAAATAGTGCGGGACCTCTGGATTATACGCCCAATTTTATACCGACACCAATAGGTGAGCGAGCTAGTTAACCTAGCACTCCTTTACATTTTTTCTCTGGTATATTTAGCAGTAAATTACCTAAGAATAAGTGCTAATAGGAGCTTATTCACTGGGCGGCACAGGTCCCTCGCCCAGAAATAGATTTTTCCTACGTCAAAATCCCTTTATTATTCTGGTCTGTTATCCCTTTCTCTTGACTATGTACAATTCATCTTGGACAGGTCAGGCCCTATCAATCTTCTCATTCATATAAGAAGTGTTGGAGTCATCTCCTTGTTCCTGTGTGGAACCAGGCAGACTGATATTTCCAGGGGAAAAAACCTAGTTGGTTCTAGGGGGCCTTCTAAACCACTAAGCAATGAGTCTCCCTATTTACAGGATGAAGGTGTGTATACTTGTAGGAACAATTAACGAATTTTAAAAGTAATTTTTATTTTACCTTCAAGTTGAACTTCTTTCCTCAACTACTCTACTGCTATCAATCTGAAAGGTCAAAGTGAAACTTCTGACAGGTGGGTGGGGCGTGGCTTCTTGCCCGCGCGCACCATGTGTTGTTAACTACCTCATTAATGAATTCATCGGCTGGTCCACCTTGCAACGAAATCATCTCCCTATTTATAGGACTCAGGTTTATATAGATAAAAAATACAAGATACTTAAAAATTTTTTATATATGGTATCCTTTATTTCTTTTTTGCATTGCAGTGAAATAACATTATTAAATATTTACTCTTTGTTAGAAGAATCAAAAGTTGGTCATGGTTATGTGTCTTATAGTGCATACACAACATACAAAGATCATCTTTTTTATGTATTTTATAGAACTGGGTGAAACATGCCAGTTTAGGGTTTATCCAGTCAGTAGGCTGTGGAAGGCCTACAGTAACTGTCATCCAGAGTCATGCTTACAAGGGGCTGGTCATTAGGTATTCTTTTTTATTATGGCAGTGAGATCACATTTAGCAACAATTTTATCATATAAATGGAATCTACATCGTACATTATTTACCTCAGCTTGTGTTGTGAGTTAGGAGGTTCCATCTAGTGGCATGAAGTACACAATTGTTCCAAAATCCTCAAATTTTTTACCTATCCAATTATTGCACAGAATTTTGAGTACTATAATTTATTTCAATTTCTAAGGCAAACCCTTCAGGGCAGCCCAATTGTTGGAATAAATATTATCGGCGGGGTTAAACTACTTTTACATAACTAGTGGCAAAGATATGCAACTTTATTTTGTTTTATGACTGATTCAACTTGTAGGTGTATGAAGTTTTTACTGTTGGTACAATGGCAGGGTTATATTGTAAAAATTGTATTTACTAGAAGTTATTTTTTATTTGATATGCTAATTCAAGTAGCCTATTGTCAATTCCATTGTTAGATATAAAGCTGAGTCAGTTTTTACAAACATTAGTACTTTCATGGAAGTTTTGTATATGTATATTGGATTTTTATCCTACGCTTAAAATTTTACTTATGAGTTTGTGTGCTGGGATATATTCTTTGCAAATATGTATTAACTAGAAGTAGAATTATGCATTATCCATGTTATTACTCACAGTAATTTTACATTATTGCATCTAATAATTTCCCATTTTCAGCATGAAAATGCCAACAACAATAAAGTGGGAGAGAGTGAGATTACCGAGGCTCTAGGTGAACTGAAATTATGTCTGTCCCACCAACACGACAATATTTTGCAGGTAAATTATGTAGTCTGCCTGACTTTCCCTGTATTTAGAAAATACAATATTTAATTCTTGAAACTTAAAAAATAGAGAGAAACCCTTCCTTTTTAGAGCTAATAGGAAAGTTATCAGGATTCAAAATTACTGACGTAAAATTAATCACGCTATGGTATTTTTTTTTTAACTCCCCCGTAAAGTTTCATTGAAAAATAGCTCATTATTAATAGAATAACTAAGAGTAATACACCAATTGTTACTGTCCTGTGTACTGTATGAATTATTTCCATGAATCTTACCTTTGAATACAAAATACTATTAACTGCAAGTGCCAACTTGATCTCTTAATAAAAATAATACAAAATGTTCTCACACTATCATACCTTCCTCTCTCCAAGTGGTAGCTATGCTGCCACCCGCCTGCCATGTATTGAGAAGAGATTGACAACAAAGCTTCAGGTTTAATAGCACTGTTTTCAACGATAGATTCCTCCTCATTCCCTTGAGATTTAATCGTATTAACTTTGACCTCGCAAGGAAAAAAAAAATATGTTTTATGACAAATCATTCATGCATATCCATCATTTCATAATTGATTTCTAACTTTTGTTTCTAGTTCACCCATGTATATCTTCAGTTTGATATTTACTGAGATATTATCTCAGATGTAAGACAAACAAGTTTTATTTGAACACTTGATCAGTGTTGGTGTTTTCCCTTTCCACTCTTCTGATTGTAATCCAAACGATTATAGACAAATTTAACTGACCAGTTATATTTGTGAATTACTGGAAAAAAATTATGATTTATATACTAAATTGGTTTTACAACCTAGTAACATTGTATGAGCTTTGCAAGTTGGCTCACAAATATGATATTCTACCTTGAACTTTCTTTCACTCTTGGAAAATGATATATTTACAGATTTTGAACAAAAGCCAATCACATTAGCCTTATTTTTTTGACATTCAGAAGGCACATGCAATTGGCATTTTACTCCTTCAATGTAGATGAAAATGTAGATAGAACATACTCCTTTACTTTTATGTGCATTGCTTGCTGCACATGTTTTACAGGTCGAAGATTTGTATATGTGTAGGAGCAAATAGCAAATTTTGAAAGTAATCTGTATTTTTCCTAGTGTTGAGATGTTGTCAAGTGAAGATGTGTTATTGTGGTGCTTGTCCTTGTCGAATTCTTGCCCTGAGGAGTGTTCTGCTTATATTCTTGTCTGTGTGAAAGCTTTGAAAATATTAGTTAATTTTATGGAGAGACTAAAGTGAAAAGTAAAAGTACACCATGGTTATTTACCCCTTGTGTGGATTTTCGGGGGGAGACGGATAAAAAGTGGTTAGAATGTGGCTGTAATAGTGCTATCACAAGAAGTGTTTGGGTTTATAGAGGCAACCATCAGTGATGAAGACGTAACAAACTGGAAATGGATTTGTCCACTCTGTGTAGATGAAGCCATTATGGCCAAGAAAACTATATTGAAAATGGAGGAGGAATTGAAAATGAAAGACCTTTATGTAAAAGGACATGAAGAGAAAATCGCTGAATTGAAATGCCGTATTGCAGAACTCACTGTGGACGCAGCAAATTCCACCCTGGCCACTGATCTAACTGAGAAAGTTGATAATCTATTAATGAATATGAATCAATCAAGTTAACACTTCAAACATTGTTGAACCCAAAACAAGAGAAAATGACATATGCTGACAAAGTGAAGATAAAAATGTACTAAGAATGAAATCGACTAAGGCATCAACTAAAATCACTGACAGAAAAAAAGAGGTTGAACATGCACGTAAAGACATTCCAATTCTTAATATGAGGTCAACTTCAAATGGATATGTGGTTGTAAACTTTGCAGATGAAAAGATCAGAGAGTAAGCAGCAAACAAGAGTTAAGCCATGGTTGCCGACACCAAGACGAGTAAAATTGGAAAACTAAAATCTAAAATAATACGGAATGTATGCAATGATGATGATGAAGTAGTA
>NC_090737.1:145097915-145125415 GCF_036898095.1 Palaemon carinicauda
ACTTAAGCTCCTCATTCATGAGCACTCCTTATAATCATATGTCTACAGGAGAGCAAACTTCATGATAATACTCCTTGTCCTCGTGAATATTTCAGCTACAGGACACCATATGATCAATGAGTAGGGAACCATGGTGGAAGTCTTATATACGTTCGTCGAGATGTTCCCCAAATATCTTTATCTATTCGTACATCTCTGCAGGCAAAGGTTGTACAGATTGACATGGGAAGAAAATACACCATTTGTTCTCTCTACTTGCCACCAAATGGTAATATCTCATATGATAATTTATTAGAGGTGATTCAACAACTCCCTTAACATTTTCTCATACTGGGAGATATGAATAGTAGACATCCTTCATGGGGCGATGTTCTAGCAAACACAAGGGGCAATATTATTTGAAAATGAAAATGTGGGACTCCTTGATAAAGGAGAGACCGCACACTTTCATGTTCAGACAGGTACCCTATTATGCATTGACCTTTCCGTTGCAAGTGCTAACTGCCTTCTTGATTTTGAATGGAAAACGTTAGATGATTGGCGTACTAGTGATCATGCTCCAATTATTTTAAATACAAACAATGGTCCACCCTTGCAGAGATTGCCACGATGGAACCTTGACAAGGCAGACTGGAATAAATTTTGGGAGCTAAGTGAAATAGAACAATTTGAAAGTGTAGATGATGCCATAGACTTAGTGAATGGAATTCTACATACAGCAGGAGTCAATTCAATTCCAAGAACCACAGAGTTATTCAAACGGTGACTAGTCTGGTGGTGACCCTCAGAACTAACTACCTCACAGAGAGCCACAATAAAATCTTTGACTCGATTGCATAGGCACAGTACAAAGGAGAACTTAATAATATATAAGATATGTAGAGCACAGTCCTGTCATGCAATGAAAGAAGCTAGGCGCCATTCTTGGGTGTCTTTGTTTCCTCCATTAACAGTAGAACACCACCATCTTCTGAATGGAGGAAAATAAAAAAAATTTCTGGCAAATTGACCCCAAACCCACCACCTGTGTTGAAGGTGAATGGTCAGTATGTGACTGAAGCAAATGATGTTAGCAATGCCCTGGCTGATCATTTCTCAAATGTATCATGCAAGTGTGTAGCAGCTCCTGGTTACCAGTATAGGAGCATTGAAGAAAAGAAAGTTTTATATTTCGCAACAGGATATGAAGTCATATAATTCTCCTTTTACTAAAAGAGAATTTGATTCCGCTCTTGCTACTTGTAATGACACAGCCCTTTGGCCCAATGGAATTCCATATGCAATGATTAAACATTTACCTATTAATACAAAGATATTTATTTTAAGCATTATTAACAGAATATGCCATGATCATAGTTATCTTAGTGTTTGGGAACTAGCCATTGTTTTAGCCTTTTTAAAACCCGGTAAGTACAAGTGTTTAGCGGAAAACTATCGACCAATTGCATTGCCATCTTCTTTATGTAAAATAATGGAGATGTTCAATGCAAGAATGATTTGGTACCTTGAAAAGAAGGGTATTTTATCACCTATTCAGTGTGGATTTAGAAAAATGCACCCAATGACTGATGTGTTGAACAACTTGATTCCTCTATATGTGAAGCCTTTGCTTCTAAACAGCACCATGTAACAGTTTTTTTTTTTTTTTTTTTTTTTTTTTTTTACCTTGAAAAGGCATATGATACTACATGGAGATATGGTATACTTAAAACCATTCATAATTTAGGATTACGAGGAGAGCTACCATTGTTCATTCTATCATTTATTTCGCATAGATTTTTTCAAGTGAGAGTGAGGGATGATCTATCAGAGGAAATGTCAGGAAGAAGGGGTTCCACAGGGTAGTGTGCTAAGTGTAACCCTGTTTGCACTAGCTATTAATGGGATATCCTCTGTCATTCCTCGAGACATTCTCTTAACACTATTTATAGACGATCTCTCCATATCATTTGTTGGAGCTAGAAAGGCAATTGACATAATTATTGTGGGCTGATATGAATGGGTTTAATTTTTCCACAAGCAAAAGTACTGTACTATTGTCCATTTCTGTTGTATCTGGGGAGTACATCCAGACCTGGATATATACATGAAAGGTCAACAGATCCCATGCGTAGGTGAAGCTAATTTTTTAGGATTGATTTTCAATCATAGGCTTACATGAGTTCCTCACTTAAAGGCGTTAAAAGCTAAATGTCTTGAGGCTCTGTATCTTTTAAAAGTAATGTCCCATACATCGTGGGAGGCAGACCAGAAAACTATTTTAGAATTATACAAGGCCTTTATTTTTTCTGAAAATTAGTTATGGGTGTGAAATAAACTCCTCAGCCACCTCAAGTCGACTAAAGATTTTAGATTCTATAAACCATACTGGTATCAGATTGGCTACAGGAGCCTTTAGAACTTCACCTATCTCAAGCCTCCTTGTTGACACTGAAGAGTTACCTGTAGACTTTTACCGAAAGTCTTCTATTGTTCGGTATTGGTTTAGGATGCAGACTCCATAATTCTTTAGCCTTTCAGAATTCAAGCCTTGTAAGGGACTCAACATAATTTGAGATGCACCCAAAATCTCATCAATATTCTGGTTTTTGGGTGAAACAATTATTGAACAGTCTTGATATAATTAGAAGTAAGGTGCTTCCATTTAAGATATCATCAACCCCACTGTGGAAATTATCTGAGATATCTTTTTGTAAATATTTTATTGTTGTTAAAAAAAATATGACTGACTTAGAAGCCAGATTTTTTTTATGGAACATGTTGCAGAACATAGGGAATCAACTTTTATTTATACTGATGGCTCCAAATCTGATGCTGGCGTTGGATTTGGAGTACATAGTAAGGGTTTTAATTGTAGAGGTGCACTTCCTCGAACAGCTTCCATATTTACTGCCGAATTGTATGGCATACTAACCACTATTGAGAAATTAGCGTTGGAGAATGAGGGTAATTTCACCATTTTTAGTGATGCAGAGGTGTTCTTCAAGCTTAAGAAGTTTTTAGTTCTAGTAACCCTTTAGTTTTAAAGAATATGGATTCGCTTTTTATTGGACTGAGAGGTATAATTGTTCGATTTTGTTGGGTTCCAGCACTTGCAGGTGTGTCTGGGAATGAGAAGGCAGATTTACTGGCGAAGAATGCTGCATCCGAGTTGCTACCAAGAAGGTATCCCATTCCCTATAATTATTTCATACCTACCATCAAGAAGTTGTTTTATAATAATTGGCAACAGCATTGGGATAGTTTAGATGGCAATATCTCCTTGGAAGTATAACATATGCCCTCAAAGTGGGTGACGTCTCCTTGTTGTCTCCACACTGGTCACACTCGGTTGACACACGAGTTTCTGCTGAAGGGCCAACACCAACCATATTGCCCCGAATGTTTGGTACCCTTGACAGTAAGACATTTGTTGATCGAATACCCCATTTATAATACTGAAAGAAGTACACATCTGTTGGAGGCTCAAGGTGAGGATGGCAGGGTCATCCTTGCCAAGATTCTCATACAATAATAGTGGTATTTTTAAATTTATTTTGGAAGCAAGTCTTCTTAAATCTATCTAAATGTTATAAGGATGTTTTTGCTTTTATTGTTGTAAACTGAATTAATATTTATTTATTTCTTTATTTATAACAAATATCAACGTCAATGACCTTAGATGTCAGGATGCCAGATAACTCATAATCAATCAATCAGTTAATAACTTTGACAAGGCTAAGATCCAGAAATAACTCCCCCACACATGCTTTCTTTCATATTCCGAGAGAGGGCAGGTCTTGTGGTGATGTGGTGCTCTTCATTCATTAGGGTTAGTTAAATTTCTAGATGTGAAAATGGATTTTGACATAGGAAAATTCTATTTGTTTCGACGCGATATACAAACCTCGTAATCATTCAATATAGGAATTCACTTCAGCTCAGCTGAAACAGCCGAATAGAAAGAGAACCAGACAGTTGTGCTGATTGGTTGGCTGGCGGTATGGGGCGGAGCTTAGCTCCCCCCCCCTCCCACCACCACCACCAGCCCGCTTTCTTCATTCACTCGCTTTGGTTCAATGTGGATGGTTGCCTACTCTCCGCTCTCTACACTACAGCCTTTTGCCTTCTCTTGTGCTTGTGTACTAGTGATTGGTCTTTGTTATGGAGGAGAAAGTTACTCTTTAAAATGCGATGTTGTGCAAACCGTGGCGGGCGTTGCAGTGGGTAGCATTCGTCACCTTCTGTAGACCCGCACACGCTCTGCTCGATATGCAGGGGAAAACCTTGCTCTCAAGGTTCTCCTTGCCGTAGTGTGAATCCTGGCCGCCATTTTGGGAAGCCCAGCCCGGATTCACAGCCTGTCGTGGTTTTCTCGGGTTTTGCTTGGGGAGCGGTTGACCTTAGCGCTCCCGCTATTTCGGCGATCCCAAGAGACACCCAACAGATTGCTGTTACCGACGACGACACGTTACCCGGTAAGAAGGGGGAATTTTCGGCGTCTCTCGGATTATCAGGTAAGCTTGACGTAAATTTGTTAAGACGGTGTTTAAATATGGCGGACGAGCTTCAACAACGTCATTTGAATGATACGATTGTCGATGAACTCATGAATGTAATTGAGTTTGTAACAGGGTTGCCAGGTTGGCCTTTTTCAGCTTAAGACATCAAATTTGGGCTTTTTTTATTTGAAATTGGTTAGCCTTTAGCAATGTCATAAAAGGTTGGCCTTAAAGGCTATACCTTTGGCCTTTTTTTTAACTTCTTAAAGCTGTTGTTGTTGACTATGTACCTGATAAAGCATTTGTTCCTGGCAAAATGCAAACTTTTTCCAATGATAAAGTAATTGGAGGACTCCCTGTTAAAACAAGGGAGAGTAAGGTTTTAATCACTGAGATCTCTTGAACGACTGATGGCAAATCCTTTACAGCTTCGCCCGCAATTCAATTAAAATTAAAATCTGCCAAATCTTCTGCTGATAAGTAGTTAAATTTAAAATCTGCTAAATCTTCTGCTGATAAGCAGTTAAAATTAAAATCTGCCAAACTCCTGCTGATACAATATGTTTTTCAGGTTCACCATGTTCACCGACCACGGCTCTTCCTACAGACATGGCTGAGGTTGTTCATCCTCGTCCAGTGTCGTCTGCTGTTGCCTCGACCAATGTTCCAGCACCTCGGAGGGGCACAAGAAGAGGAAGGCTGGGCGGTATTCCTCTTCTAGTTCCTCCTCCTCTCTCCTCCTCCTCTTCGTCTTCATCTTCTGACTCTGACTCTTCTCCCCCAGGGGAAAGAGGAAGGGGAAGAAGAGGAAAGTGAAGAGGGCCAGGAAGGCCAGTCGCAGTCGAAGGGACATGGCGCCCCGAGACACCTCTTCTCCTCCGGAGAATGAGGGCGATGTGCGAGATTCCCTTGTTCCCCGCACTAGTGGGATTGTTCACGGCAAATCTCACGCAAAGCCTCCATGCACGACAGCCACGCTCAAGGGCGTAGGTATCGTCTCCCAGAGCATGGTGACGAGGTCCTTGGGCCCCCGATCTTCTGCCCAGACTCGAATTGAACCGTTCTTGAGCGGAGAAAGGAGAGTCCTGGCTTCAGCCCGAGAAATCTCAGCTGTGGTCTCTCGTGAAGAATCCGCGGTACGCATGAATACCTCCACGAGGGTAGCCACGCAGGCCAACTCAGCGACTCATATGTCACGCGAGCAGAGAGCAGGCCCAGACAGTCGCCCGCTCGACCCGCGTGACTCGGGCCTGGCATAGAGCCACCTCATGGCTTAGCCCGCGGCCTGGGGGCCGGTCGTGCATGATCAGTCTAGCTCTCGCGCATACCAGCCGCGCAAAATGTACCCGACCCCCATGTTTTCTGGCCATGTAACAGGTGAGGCCGCGCGCACCACTCGCCCGGCTAACCTGTCTACACCTCCTGGTGTGAGCGCTGCAGTTCCCAGCGACCCCGCTCGCGTTCAAGCTCCTTCGGGAGCTTCGTGGGGCTTGCAGCGACCAGTCACGCACTCGGTCACAGTGGGAACCTCGATGCATTCCGTTGAGGATGAACCCTGCTAGGGTCCTTCCTTGACTCCTGAATACACGCCTGGTTCGGTCCTAGGACCAGAGCAAGGGTATTCATGGGGGATGTCATCACCCGTTCAGCATGTCACTTCCCCCTACACCTACGGATGTAGCGGGACCGAGGGATCAGCCACTTCACCGGCCGTGGAGACGGAAGATTCCGAGGTGGAGTCGCAGTTCCTAGAGGTCATTAACCCCATGCGTGAGATTAATGGCCTTAGGGCTCCTGCTGCGGTAGTGTCTGAGATAAGTGCACAGCCTTGGAGATCCTATGGGGAGCTCCTGAAGGCAGTTCACGGCCCCTCACATTACCATGGTCAAGACAGGCTGCTCGAGCATCGGACCGAGTGAGTGACCAGATCGCAGGACCTGGTGACTCGCTTAGGCCAAGGTTCGAACAAGCTTTTCCCTCAACCACTTCAGCGACAGAAGAGGTACTATGTCACAGAGTCTTCTGTGTCTTGTCCTCTCCCTCTCGACCACGCAGTTGGAGCGCTTGCTGGGGGTTCCTCGGTCGAGAGCTTGAAATCCCAGAGAGTGGCCTTCTCGGCCTCTGAGATTTCAACGATGGAGTCTATCTCTGTAGCTGCTCTCAAGGCAGATTCGTGGCACGACCAGTAGTGTGGTACGGCCACAGTGTTTGCACGGGACACCAAGCTCGCTAACCCCAAACACATGGAGCAGTACAGGAACCTGGCAATGTCTGGTGGGAAAGCTGTTGCTTTTCTCTTGGACCAGCTTGCTACCCAGAATGCCAATCTGATCCTCAAAAAACATGAGGCAGTAGCCACTCGTTTGGTGAGATAGACTGGTTCAGGAGAGGCCCTGGCACTCAGAAACTTTCCTATTAGAGCTGCAACTTCTCTCTTTCCACCAGAGGAAGTTCGGGCCACACGCGATAAATGGTGCTTCGACTCGAAGGACTCCATTATCCACCAGGGGCAAGCTGTGAGTTTTAAGGGACCTGGTCCCGCAAAACCGTCCGCAGCCAGGCCGAGTCAGGCCAAGCCCACGGAAAGTGGCAAGAGTACCAATGGTCGTGCTCCTGCGGCTCCTCTTCAGCCAAGACCTGCTCCTGTTCAGAAGGGTTCTGCCCCAAACACCTTTCAGCCTCCCTCGGGAGCTCCGCCAGGTCGGGGAAAGAACAGGGGCAAGCAAGGAAAAGGGAAACGCTGAGATTGGCTTTCCACTTCCCATGCTGCGGAGGGTAGGAGGATGCCTATTGTGCCATTGGGCGATGTGGCAGCACCTCGGGGCAGAGGAATGTGTAGTGTCGACCCTTCGCGAAAGGTACAAGCTCCCGTTCGTGCTATCTTCCACTCCAATAGCGTTCCACACATACGCTCCAACATCTCTGAAGACTCTGGCCTTGGAGGCGGAGGTCCAGGAAATGTTGGAGAAGGATGCGCTAGAAGTCCTACACGATCAGTCACCTGGAGGTTGGAGACCAATCGTCAACCTTTCGCCATTGAACAAGTTTGTTCAGCAAACTGCGTTCAAGATGCTAACAGCTCGCATTGTGCTGTTAACCATCAGGCATTACGACTTTATGCTTTCAATAGACTTGAAGGACGCGTACTTTCAAGTACCAGTTCATCGGTTGTCTAGAAAGTACCTCTGATTCACCTTCCAGGGCACAATGTACCAGTTCAAAGTACTGTGCTTCGGACTGTGCACAGCTCCTCAAGTGTTCACGCGAGTGTTCACTATGGTAGCAGCTTGGGCCCACTCGATGGGCATCCGCATACTGATGTACCTTGATGACGGGGTTATTCTCGCTCCCTCACAGGAGCAGTTGAGTCAGAATTGAGACTCGCTTCTGGCCCTCTGTCGCGATCTGGGGATCGTGGTGAACTGCAAGAAGTCGAACCTCATTCCCAAGCAGAAGGTGAAGTATCTGGGAATGCTGATCGACTCAGCATTCCAGCCTTCCAGTGGCAAGCTCTTCTAGGTTACCTCTCCTCGTTGGAGAAGCTCGTTCCATTCGGGCGGATCCATCTCCGCTCCCTTCAGTGGTGGCTGAAGGAGCAGTGGTCGGCAGCTACCGATCCTCCCTCTCATCTGGTCCTCATGGAACGCGAGGTAAGGGAGGATCTCCTTTGGTGGCTAAATGAGGAGAACCTCATGAGAGGCTTTTCTCATAAACCCTCCTCCATCTCAGTTCCGTCTGTTCACAGACGCGTCCACGTAAGGTTGGGTTGCACACCTGGACGACTTGGTCGTGTCAGGTGTGTGGTCGGAAGAGAAGAAACACCTGACATCAACGTGCTGGAAATGATGGCAATCTCGAGAGCTCTCTTTCATTTCCAGGACCGTTGGAGAGAGCATTTGGCAGTGCTGATTAGCGACAACACATCTGTGGTCGCGCACGTCAACAAGCAAGGGGGCACGTTTTCACGTCCCTTGCAGAAGTTGACGAGGCAGGTGTTTCTGTGGGCAGAAAATCAACACGTAACCTTGTCAGCCAGGTATATTCCAGGCAAGAGAAGTGTTCGGGCAGACGCCCTAAGTCGCAGAAACCAGGTAATAGGGGCAGAAGGGTCTCTTCACCCTTGGGTCGCGAGTCGAGTACTCGACCTCTGGGGAGAACCATGCATCGACCTTTCGCAACACGGCACAACGCCAAGCTTGCTGTGTTTTTCTCTCCAGTACCAGATCCCACGGCTGCGTTTGAGGATGCACTGCAACATCCTTGGGATCTACACGTTTCTCCCCCCCTCCCCTTTTTGCTTGCTTCGCGCAGTCCTGTACCAGGTCCTAGTAGCTCCAGGTCTCAGGATGACTCTCATTGCTACACTATGGCCACACATGGACTGGTTTCCCGATCAGTTGTCGCTCCTGGTCGAGGTACCGCCAGAGCTACCACACTGGCCCAATTTCCTTCGGCAACCCTTGTCGACCAGGTACCACCAGGCAGTACAGTCGCTCAGACTTCACGCGTGGAGACTATCCAGCATCTCCTCAGAACGCGAGGCTTTTCGCGACTAGCTGTGAGAGAGATATCAGGGTACCTTAGAGGATCCTCCTCCTCAATCTACCAGGGGAAGTGGTTGGTCTTCTGTGATTGGTGTAGTGGAAGGGGTATCTCTCCAGTCGGAGCGTCTCTGACTCGTATCGCAGACTTCCTAGTCTTTCTTCGCAGATAAGCTCCTTTCGGTTTCTGCCATTAAAGGGTACAGGTCTGCCTTTGCAATGGTGTTCCGTCTGAAGGGCATAGATATATCCAATGCCCTGGGGATTTCTATGCTCATTAAGAGCTTTGGACAGTCACGTCCCCCGAAGGAACTTAAGAGTTCCCCAATGGGATGTCACCTTAATTCTCGGGTCTCTTACTCGTGTTCCGTATGAACCCTTGAGCCGTGCCTCAAACAGGCACTTGACCTTTAAGACTGTTTTTTTTTGCTAGCCTTAGCATGGGCGAAGAGAGTCGGGGAGTTACACTGCCACTCCTGTAATGTCACTCACGCAGAGGGTTGGAAGGAGATCTCCTTGAGTTTTGTGCCAGAGTTTATGGCCAAGACTCAGAACCCAGTGATCCACGATCCCAGGTTCAAGGCCTTCACTATTCCTTCCTTACCGGATGATGCGGTTCAGGTGAGAGGCTTCTCTGTCCCGTCAGGTGTCTCTGGCGCTATCTTAAGCAAACTCGGCATCTCAGACCTGAATGTCGACGACTTCGTTAGCACCGGCAGAACCAAGAGGGGGGTGTCGAGGAACAAGATATCCTTCTGGATCCGTGAGACCATCCGCAAGGCGTATGAGACTTCCTCAAGAGTCCAAGCACCAGCAAGGGTTAAAGCTCACGAGATCAGGGGCATTGCCCCCACACTTGCTTTCAAGAGAAATCTTACAGTGGGCCAAGTGCTGAAGGCTGCCGTTGGGAAACACCAGACCACTTCTACGGCCTTTTACTTGAGGGAATTTACTCACAAGTCCTTGGACACCTTTGTTCTTGGCCCTGTGGTAGCAGCTCAAGCTATTGTCTGACCTTTCCAGTTCTTCTGGGACAGGGAAGTCTCTTGTCTTGATTTTATGGTATGTTTGGCAGTGTGAAAGCAGTCTGCAGGAGATCCGCCTTTCTCTCTGTCTCCTCCCTTGGAGTTCCATACATCAAGACAAGTCTTCCCAGGTAAGATTGCTAGTTTGTTTACAAGTATTCTCCCCCTGTCTTCTGCTAGGCAGGGAAGATGGTGGTGGATGTATAAACCCTTTGCCTTTTGGTTTTGGAGTTTCATCCAGTCACTGTGACCCTAGGGTCGAGTATCTCTTACCTTCATGCTCTCTGGTCACGCGATGCTCTTACACATCACGCGGCGTCTCCTAGTCTCTCAGATCCCACCATCATCATGTCGGGTCAAGAGACTGGGGTGGGTGGATTTAGTCCTCTGCTCTCATTCGAGACCATTTCTATATCCGGGCATTTAGCTGGCCACAAGTAGCAAAGGCAGACCTCCCACCAACCAGTGGGTCTTCCTATATTAAAGAATTACGAGTTTTGTATATCGTGTCGGAACAAATGACAATTTGTCCTAAATTGTATTTTTCTTAGCTATACAAACCCGTAATCATTTATTATAAATGCCCGCCTCTACCACCCCTCTCATGTTCCACATTGAGCCTAAAGCGTTTGAATGAGGAAAGGGGGGGGGGCGTTGGCGGAGCTAAGCTCTGCCCCATACCGCCAGCCAACCAATCAGCACAACTGCCTGGTTTTATTCTCTTCGGCTGTTTCAGCTGAGCTGAAGCAAATTCCTATTTTAAATGATTACGGGTTTGCATAGCTAGGAAAAATACAATTTAGGACAAATTGTCATTTTTGGGTGAGATAGCCATGTCGTTATGATGGAAGTTCCTCAATGGTAGCTTTCTACTTGGGATATTTCTGCGAGTGATATACTAGAGAATTTTACTGTAGGGGTATCACGGAGTTCTAACCTCCGTAGTGAAATATTATTACTATTATTATTACTAGCTAAGCTACAACCCTAGTTGGAAAAGCAGGATGCTATAAGCCCAGGGAGCCCCAGCAGTGAGGAAGGGAAACAAGGAAAACTATATTTTAAGGACAGTAACAACTTTAAAATAACTATATCCTATATAAACTATAAGAACTTCAACAAAAGAAGAGGAAGAAAAATTAGATAGAATAGTGTACACGAGTGTATCCTCAAGCATGAGAACTGTAACCTATGACATTGGAAGACCATGGTACAGAGGCTATGGCACTACCTAAGAATAGAGAACAATGGTTTGATTTTGAAGTGTCCTTCTCGTAGAGGAGCTGCTTACCATAGCTAAAGAGTCTCTTCTACCGTTATCAAGAAGAAAGTAGTCACTGAAGTATTATAGTGCAGTAGTTAACCCCTTGGGTGAAGTAGAATTGTTAGGCAAAGGGAAAGTGAACCGTAACCAGAGAGAAGGATCCCATGTAGGACTGTCTGACCAGCCAAAGGCCCTCATAAATTGAATGGCAGTATCCCGAGAGATATGGTGTATACTCCAGGGACGTGTTTAAAACAAGTCACGGCTATCTTTCCCCAAATAGAGTTAATCTTGTCTTGAAGGATATGGGATAGGATTGGATACGTGGGCAGGAGAGTTGTTACAACTCCCGATCCCAGTGTGCTACAAGTAACACATTTCATGTAAAACCATTCCAAGAGCAGCCATCGTATGATGCAAGCCCTCATACTGAGAATTGGTAGGGGATGAAAAGTAACGGGCAGGCCATCGGGATATCATGGCTATCTCGCCTAAAAATAGATTTCTCCTATGTCAAAATCTTTTTTTTGTTCTCGAGCCATGTTGTCCTGATAGAAATGTACCAGAGATTTGCTATTCTCTGTTGTGGCCAGGAGTTTTAACCCTTTAACGCCTCATAGACTCAATTACACTTCTAGCATTGAGAACTATGGTACCAAGCTATGAGCACAAGCGATATGTTTGTAAAATAAGTAGGAGCAAAGGAATTCAATAGCATAGTCCCACTCACTGTGAATAAGATCTTTGTCTCCAGTAGTCAATCAGACCAAAGTCTATAAAAGGAGTCTTAGAAATTTGAGGTACACTGCTTTTATTTTGAACAGTAGGTCCAATGAAAGGAAACGCAAAAAGAACAGTACAGTAATCTGTTATTTCCAAATATTCTTAAATATAACAGTAATCAGCGCAACATTATTCACATTAGATATGTGCAGAAAACTGAAATTTTCAGACTCCAAAATTATGTAAACAAGTACTGTTGTAAACCCAGTAATACTCATAAGAGGAAATTGTCACCCTTGACTCTTTACAACTACATTATAAAGTGGTACATTGAAAAGATGAACATAATTCCCCTTGCACAATGGAGACTGAGAAGTACCAATTATACAGTCCATAGATACATTGAAAAGAGGAATATTATTCCCCTTGCACAATGCAGACTGAGAACTCCCAATTATACAGTCCATAAGAGTCCATGCACAACACTTAAGAAGCTGGTTTAATCACACTACTAGCGGCTACATACAGTGTTTAATCTCTTCTAACTGATGTAAGTAATGTTTGAAGAACACTCTTGAAGATGTCCATCCTGTGTAAGCCTGTATGCCTTGAAAGGACATAGATTGGAAAAAAATTAAGGAAGAGGCAACTTTCCTAGAGTCATGACCGGATGGCATACTATCAGGGTCAGCCCTTCTGATAGAATAGGTGAGTTTTGGCCATAGTTGTTTCAGAGAAAGATTAGATCCTGCCGTCTCCCCTTTTAAAAGTTGACCCCCTTTAAAGGCCCAACTCTTTTACAGGTAGGCCTTAAGGCATTCCACGGGGCACAGAGAAAGATCCTCCTGTAGCAGAACAATCTTCTAGGGCCCCAGCTTTTCGTTGGAAGCTGGTTTTTTGCCGATAATCTAGGATCTGGGTAAAGGTTTACCTCCCCGATTCCGAGAATTCAATGTGGCCATCATTCCTTGAAAGTGCCACAATCTCGCTGAATCTAGCACCAGAAGCCATAGTATGCAAAAAGATAGCATTTTAAGTAAGATCCCTCAGAGAGATAGTGGCATTACCTATCGAGGAGGCGAAGTGCAAGACTTTATCCAACAACCATGAGATAGCCTTGGGAGGAGCATTAGGTTTCAATTCAGCTCACGCCTTCAGGATCTTATTGAACAGCTTGCTATTGAGTTCAATATAAAAAGCATAAGCAATGGGTCTAGTTAGTGCCGACTTACTTGAGGCAATAGTTGTAGAGCCCAGAGCTTGATCATGCAATGAAATAAAGAAAGAAATACAGAAGTCCATAGTAATAGAAGAGGGCTGATGACTTGTCACGTATGCAACCCATTTTTTCCAGGATGACAAGTATTCTCATTTTGTGGTATTTGACTTGCACTCTTCTATAAAGTCATTTCTCTTCTTCACAACTCCCAACTTTCTTTGAGCTGCTAGGCCGAGAAAATCATGAGCTGAAGGTTTTTCGTTATCCATGAGGAAACAAAGACTCTGGAGAGGTTTGAGTTCCAGAACAAAGAGGATACCAATTGCTCTTAGGGCACTTGGAAGCCACTAGAGCTGCTGTTCCCTTGAAAGTCCACAGCTTGTTCAGGACTTTTATTATGAGGTTGAATGGTGGAAATAGGGAGATGTGAGACCACTGGTTCCAATCCTGTCGCTTCCTGATCTAAGTTTGGTGCTATAAACCAAGGAAGCTTCTTGTTGAAGCTCGTCGCAAAGAGATCTATTTGCAGTTCTGGGACTTGCTCTAGGATGAAACAGAATGATTTTGTGTCCAGAGACCATTCCGTTTCCAGAGGCTTGGATCTTGACAGGGTGTTTGCCGTCACATTGTGAACCCCTTCTGGGTGAAATGCTGAGAGATGCCAATTTTTCCGCTTTGTTAAAGTAATGATGGCTAGAATTACATGGATGATCTGAGGAGACCTGGAGCCCGGTCTGTTGACACAGTTGACTATCGTCTTGCTGTCAATGACTAATTTGATGCGCGATTTCGTCTTCGGGTTCAGTCTCTTTAGAGTCGGAAACACTGTCATAGCTTCCAGAAGGTTGATATGAAATTCCGGGAATCTGACCGACCACCGACCCTTCACTTTCTTGGAAGGGAACCTCCCACCCAACCTTGTTCTGAGGTGTCTGTGTGAATTGTCATGGAAGGAAGGAGGAGGATACTGCAGAGTGACACATGTCGATAAACTCTTGACAGTAGATCACGGCTTGAGCTTCTTTCGCAATAAGACCAGGGTTTTTGTGGCGAAGATCTCTCCAAGCATTTGATGCCTTTCATCTCCAGACTCTGTTGGCATCTTTTGAGTCTTGGTTTTAAGATTGGGTCTGTCATGGCAGCAAACTGCAGTGATCACGAGACTCTTTCCTGTTGCTGACTGGTGATTATTGAATGAAGTAGGCAACTGACATATTATGCGATTTCCTTTCTCTTGCCTTGCAGTAGAGAGACGGTGTGTGAATTTAGATTCCAGTGAAGTCCTAGCCACTGGAATTCCTGAGCTCCAGACAACCTGGACTTTTCACGGTTGATTTGAAATCCGAGAGACTGTAGGAACTTCATGACTTCTCGAGCTGTCAGAAGACATTCCAACTTTGTTGCAGCCTAGACTAACCAGTCGTCCAGGTATACCATCATCTGGAGGCCTCTGTTCCGTAATTGTTGGATGATGGCCTCGACTAGCTTCGTTAAAATCCTTGGAGCTATACTGAACCCGAAAGGCATAGCTCTGAATACGTAGGCCTTTCTTGCCAGTCTG
This sequence comes from Palaemon carinicauda, assembly GCF_036898095.1. Taxonomy (NCBI): domain Eukaryota; kingdom Metazoa; phylum Arthropoda; class Malacostraca; order Decapoda; family Palaemonidae; genus Palaemon; species Palaemon carinicauda. The sequence continues at coordinate 145,112,730 of NC_090737.1, forward strand.
AAACCAAGTTGGGTGGAGAAGCACCAACCTATCGGAAAATGCCAATAGTCATCTGTAAGATTTATTTAGACGGTGTAGGCCCCCTGGGGTAGTAGTGTCCGTATTTGTGAGTTAGTCAGCACAAGGAACTTGTCGTTCTGAATGAATTTGTTTAGTGGGGACAAGTCCAGAATAGTTTGAAGAGTGTTTGAATCTTTCTTGGGCAGGCAGGATTGCCGCCTTTGAAAGTTCATGGATTTTGTGCAACAGATGTCTCCCTTCATTAGAAGATCCTGTACGTAATCCATCAAGAATGGGGTTGTGGGTTGGAAGAACCTCTTGAGCTGGGGTGGTTTCTGTCTCCATTTCCAGCCTAGTCTTTTTGAGACTATGCTGTGAGCCCAGGTGAACAGGTGAAGTCTTCCCCCTACTGGGAGCTCCTCATTGTTGTGAAGGGCTTGCTTCTTTAACTGTCTTGCCTCTACTTCCTCAGCCTGTAGACTGACCATCCTTTCCAGACCTTCCCGTGCCAATGGCACTCTTCTTTTGAGCTCTGACAGGGTGAAATGTAGTGGCGGCTCTCTCATACACCGGGTTTGAAGCTGGAGACTATGTTACATACTGCTGGGGAACCGTGTACACGGCCTGAGGAATGGTGGCAACTGAGGCTATCATGACAGGAAAGGATTTCCTTTCCTTAAAGTATCTTCTGGGCTTCTTACCCTTGGGTTGAGTTCCTTCACCGGGGATAAATTTCTATTTTAGTGGACATACCTCACTTTTCTATAAGGCTCTTATTCTCTTGAGCCGCTATGTCAATGATTTCCTTAACCAATTTCTTAGGGAAGGGAAGAGGTCTCCTCCAGATATTGAAGTGGATCAGCTTTTTAGGTTCATGCTGGATTGTAGCAGCGCAGGATGTGTTCTCCACAAGCTCTTCTGGCTAGGAAGAAAGCATGGAGATCTCTATGAAACATGATTAGGCGAGTCTTTGCCAAAACTTGGAAGAGATCAGATTTGGAATAGTTTCCAATAAGCATTTCTAGATATGATTGGAAGGATAAAGAGGCAGATAGTCTCTTTAGCTTCCAATTCTCCCCTTAATAGGGGTTGGGGAATTCTAGGCAGTTTCTCATTATTCTGCTTGCCTCCGATGTCTTTATCTAGTTTTCCAATAGAAAGGTATGTCTGACATCATCCCAACTGTCTGAATCTTAACCCTCTTAATGAGAGAATGCCTTGATGAAGTCAATGAGCTTCAGCACGGCATATCATTCCCATGCTGAAACTTGGTGACGGGCAAGAGAGCTCTCGAACTTGGGGAAATTTCTCCCCCAGTTTGAATCTAAAATTTTCTCTCTTCTTTTTCTTCCTCTTAATATTACTTCGACTTTCTCCTAATTTTATAAACTTTCTTTTGTATTACTGTCCCAACTCTATGAGGAAAATTTCCCTTATTATATATTATATACACATATAAAATTTTTTTTTCCGGCGTGGATGTGTCTGCATCCATTATAGCCGCTGGCGTGTATGTTTCTATGTCCATTATTGCTGCCTGTTTTGGTGAATGGGAGGAGGTACCACGGTTGGGAGGTATTTGCATTCAAAGCTATATGTGATAGTATTGGATTATCTCAGCCATCTCAAAGATAGTTTGGACCTTTTTGGCGGAACTATTCTCAAGTGTTGGGGCTTCGGAATCCAGGGGGATCCAATGCTTGGGGTAGGACTCTCGACTTTTGGCCGGAAGCCCATCATTAAAGATATGGGGAGGATGATTCCATAGTTTCTTGGTCTTGGTCCTAACAGGCGGGTTCAGCTTACACCTGTGCCTCTATATCTGTTTTGGTGCTATCCTTTGGGTAAGGTTTGGAGTGGACCATCTGGGAAGTATAGTCTCATAGTGGAGAGTGCAAATTTCCTTTCCAACATGTGATTCCTTAATATTCTCGAGCAGGTGAATCAAACAATTTCAAATCAAAATTTACCCTTTTATTTTTTCTTATGGATTCTGCCGACAACGACCCCCCTCCCCTGGATATGCTGACTTGCCCCAGGCACTGTTGATGACCTCTGGTAATTCATTTAAAGAAAATTCCGTTGACATGTTAGGAACTAAAAAGGACTAATCTTTAAATATTCGAAAAAGGGTAATTTGGGCATCATAGGAAAATTGAAAATCCTGCATGTTACCCAAATTCCATTAGAAGCCAATTGTGGTATGACGCATAAGATATTTGAATGCTACGGATTAATAAAAGAAATTAGAATGAAACTTCAAGTTGATAAATGGGATTCATGGTTATCATTTAACTGTCCCAAGGAAGCATTCAATGCAAGACGTAACATGAATATTAAAGTAGGTAATATGAATATTAAGGGTGCTCTTTGTGATGGGGTACCTAAAGTTCTGGATGTCTACAGACCAGCAGACTGGATTGATAAAGGCACAGAAATAGTTATACCATCTCAAAGACAGCCAAAACTACCAATGTGGCTTGTTGTTCAATCTACAGGAGGTACAGAAAAAATATGCAAATTTCTTCAAAGGAAGGTAGGAACGATCGCACCTGGAGATATAACTCGATTTGGTAAGAATAGCTACTGTGCTTGATAAAAGCCAAGTCATACACACAGTCTGTTATATTGTCCAATTTAAGGACAGACAATGATGATATAAAACTGGACATCAAACCCCATCTAAACATTGACTATGGAACGGGAGTGGTTTTCAATAGACATCTATATGAATTTACAGAAGAGGAGATATTGGTTATGTGTCCATTATCAGTGTGGAAAGTACATAAAGTACATGGAACATAAATGATTATCCTTACTTTCCAGGATTCCGTTGTACCTTTCCACATTGACATAGAAAATGAAAGGATTACAGTTTGATATTTCAAGCAGAAGCCACTGCAATGTTTTAATTGCTTTAAATTTGGGCATTCTTCCAAAGTTTGTAAGAATGATAAAATTTTTAATACTTGCTCCAATCTTTACCATGGAGAATGTACAATTCAGGCAAGGTGCGTGAACTGCAACTCTAATCATAAATCTAATGATAGGAGCTGCCAGTTATATAAGTTAGAAGAAGCTGCCCTCAATAAATCTGTTACTGAACAAGTAAGTATTGGGAATGCCAAGAGATTATTAAATAAATTGACTGCCTATGCAAAGACATTCAAATCAGGAGAAAAAGTTCCTCGGGAGTCATCTAACCCACCTACTACTGTAGGTACTTCTCAAAAAGAATTCACCATCTAATGATAAAGTGCTGCATAATAAGGCAAGAATATCTCCTCCTAAAGATTTACCATTGTGTATCAACAAAAAGACCTTGCCCACCACTATCCAACATTTATTCCCCATTACAAAGGATAGTACTAACCTTTCCCAGGCTATATCCTGGCCTGATTTAATGGAGATTCCACTTGAAACCAAGTTACCAGGTGCACCTGTAGTGGGGAAAGTACAAAAACCAAGTAGCTCACCACCTGTTAATTGGAAAAGAGAGAGACATCCATCTCTCTCGCCCGCTTCCATTAGAAATATTATAGTTATGACATCAAATAAATATGATTTTTTGTAACATACAAAAAGTGTAGAGCACAGTTCTGTTGTCCCCTGAAAGAAGCTAGACTCCAATCTTAGGCATCTTATGTTTCCTCAGTCAACAGTAGAACACCACCATCTTCTGTATGGAGGAAAATAAAAAAGATTGCATGTAAATTTATCCCAAGCCCACCACCAGTGTTGAAGGTGAACGGTCATTATGTGACTAAAGCAAATGCTGTTAGCAATGCCTTGGGAGATCATTTCTCAAATGTATCATCCAAGTGTGAAGCAGCTCCTGGTCACCTGTATGGGAGCATTGAAGAAATTAAAAGTTTAAATTTTGCAACAGGAAGGGAAGAGTTTTATAATTCTCCTTTTACTGAAAGAGACTTTTATTCCCCTCTTGCTACTTGTAATGTCACAGCCCCTGGATTGGATGGAATTCCATATGCAATATTTAAACATGTACCTATTAATACATAGTTATTTATTTTAAGAGTTATTAATAGAATATGACATGATCATAGCCATCCAAGTGTTTAGGAACTAGCCATTATATTAGCATTTTTGAAACCTGGTAAGGACAAGTTTTTAGCAGCAAACTGTCGACCAATTGCATTGATATCTTGTTTATGTAAAATCATGGAGAAGACAGCCAATGCAAGACTGGTGTGGTTCCTTGAAAAGAAAGGTATTTCATCTCCTATTCAGTGAGGATTTAGAAATATATACTCAACGACTGATGTGTTGATACAACTTGAGTCCTCTATTTGTGAAGCCTTTGCTTCCAAACGACACCATGTAACAGTTTTTTTTTTTTTTTTTACCTTGAAAAGGCATATGATACTACATGGAGATATGTATACTTAAAACCACTCATGAAATGGGATCAAGAAGAGAGCTACCACTGTTTATTCAACATTTGATGGGGGGCTTGGGGATTAGCAGCTGGGCTCTAATGAACAGTGGGAACTACTTTCCCACTGGACCTCGGTGCCCAACTGTTGATCCAACTAAATCAGTCAGTACTTTCTCTTTTCCTTTTGGTTATTTCTTTTATTCTCCCATCTCTTCCTTTTGGGCTTGAACTTGTCGACAACTTTGGCTTGTTCGATTATACTTTGGCTGCTTCTTTGGATTTGGCACAGTGTGGGATGGATGGCATTCCATCTCAATCTGTGCCAATTTAGACGCCATCACCCTCTAGCAGACCCCATTGGGTGCAGACCAAGACTGTTAAGAGTTGGGTTCCAGTGATCCGGTTGTAAGTCACCCATATTTACGGGTAATGGGTGACGCCAGTCATTGGAGTCGCCGGTAGGAGGGGCCAACCACCCCCACTGACCAGTGTACGCCCACCTTAAGAGAGGCATCCCCTCTCTAGCAGAGGGCTGGTCCCCGCACAAGCCTCTTCTTGTGTTGGGCCACATGGGATAGGAGGACAGACATCCTCCAATAAGAGGTGGATAACCCGGCTTGCCTTTTCCAAAAAAACCCACCCCTATGTTGACGACCTGGAAAATACAAACATGGACCTCGGTATAGACAGCTCTAACTCGGGTTCTAATATCGTAACAATAGAACCTCATTCACATCATATAAAGAATGATAAGGAAACACTAGAGAAGAAGAGAGAGTGAGTGAGAAATGATGACAGTACAGAAAAATATAGAAAAGTAGTATTACCTGGTCACTATGAAGTAGTGAATTATGAGAAATATTTTCTTTTGGAATTTGAAAATGGAAGACATGAACGTGTAAATGTTTTTAAAGCTAAAAGGGAAATAGTTGTTGCATGTGGAGGGAAGCCAAAAATTCTTCCCCAGGGAAATGGAAATCTCTTGATAGAGACACTATCCCTAATACAAGGCGAAAGATTGAAAACACTCACAACATTGGATGGTCATAGTGTCAAATGCGTTTCGCACTCCACTTTCAACCAGAGTAGAGGTGTGATATATGCTCCAGAATTGCTGGATATAGAGGAAAAAGAAATTGAGGATGAACTAAGGAGTCAAGGAGTAGTAAAAGTAGTCAGAATGAGAGAGTTGGAGAACAATGTATTCCTCTTGCTACTCTGATTATAAAATTTGATCAATGCAGATTACCAAATGTTAATAAAGCTAGTTGGCTATCTTTGAAGGTGAAGCCATATATCTTTTCACCATTACGATGTTATCATTGCCAAATGTATAGCCATCTAAGCCAGAAATGCAAAGAAAAACTAAATAATAAGTCAGCTGTTTGTGCCAACTGTGGAAAAAATAATCATGGAGAATGCATAGAAAATCCAAATTGCATACATTGTGGGGAAGCACAACCAGCTACATCTAAATGCTGTGTTAAGTTTATTTTTGAAAAAGAAATTCTAGCCATTAGGACCATGGAAAGGGTTACTTTTAGAGGGGCTCGTATAAGAGCTCTTGAAAAACAAATAAGACCAGGGCAACCTTAAATGGTTTTGAAGGAAAACTTGCCAAAGCACACGGACGAAAATTATATTCCCACTTCTAAGATAAAGAAACATTTGAAAGTAGTTAAAGTGATTGACAGCCCCGTTAAAAATCTATACCCAGAAATTGTATAAAAATCAAAACAGATTCTTAAAGATCTGAAAGGTATTAAAAAACCATCTACTCCCATTCTAAACAATAGTACAAACCTCTCTCAGGCTGTGTTCTTGCCTGATCTGATGGAAGTTCCACTTGAAACCAATTTACCTGGTGAACCTGTCGTGGGTAAGGTGCAAAAACCTGACAGTTCACAGCCATTTAATCGAAAAAGAGAGAGATCTCCATCTCTCTCGCCTCCTACCATAAGAAACATTAAAGTCACGACTTCAAGTAAATATGATGTCTTGTCTGCTGATGTTTCTGATCAACTGGAAGGTAAATTGAATAAATCAGAAATTCAAGTTGAGGTCCACCATCCTCCTCTACAATTAGATAAAAAAGATACAAAGAAAAAGACGAACACAAAACCCAATATATCAAGATCCTCTCTAGAGATACCACTGGGAAATATTGTCAGATCAAATATTGCCAATCGGAAGACTTCATCCAAGGTGTCTTCCAAAAAATAAACCATAGTTTTTTCCTCCATTCTGCAGTGGAATTGCCTGGGTTTAAAGGTGATATATGAATAACGTAAGCTCCTCATACACGAGCACTCCCCTATAACTGTATGTCTACAAGAAAGCAAGCTCGATGCTAACACTCCTTGTCCTTGAGAGTATGTTAGCTATAGGATACCATATGATCAACGAGCAGGGAGCCATGGGGAAAGTCTTATATACGTTCGTCGAGATGTTCCCCAAATATCTTTGTCTATCTGTACCCCTCTGCAGTCAGTGGTTGTACAGATTGATATAGGGAGAAAATACACAATTTGTTCTCTTTACTTGCCTCCAAATGATAACATCTCATATGGTAATTTAATAGAGGTGATTAAATAACTCCAACAACCTTTTCTCTTACTAGATCTTAATAGTAGACATCCTGTATGGGGTGATGTTTTGGCAAACGCAAGGGGTAATATGTCATCAATTTTGGAGAATGAAGATGTAGGACTCCTTAATACAGGAGAGCCCACACACTTTCATGTTCAGACAGGTACCTTGTACTGCATTGACCTATCGGTTCCAAGCTCTAACTGTCTTCTCGATTTCAATTGGATAACATTAGATGATTGGCATACTAGTGATCATGCACCAATCATTATAACATCAACAATGGTCCACCTTCACAGAGATCGCCACGATGAAATCTTAATAAGGCGGACTGGGATAGATTTCGGGAGCTAAGTGAAATTGAAGGAAATTCATAACAGCTAGAAAGTGTTGATGATGCCATAGACTTACTTAATGAACTCTTCACACAGCAGGAGCTAATTCCATTCCCAAAACAACAGGGATATTCAAACGATGACCAGTCCCCTGGTGGTTATCAGAACTAACTGCCCTGCACAGAGCCACAAGAAAGTCTTTAACTCGATTGTGCAGGCGCCATACTGAGGAGAATTTAGTCATATACAAGAAATGTAGAGCACTGTTCCGTCGTGCCATGAAAGAAGCTAGGCGCCAATCTTGGGTGTCATTTGTTTCCTCCATCAACAATAGAACACCAACATCATCTGTATGGAGGAAAGTGTTAAAGGTAAATGGTCAGTATATGACTGGAGCAACTGAAATTAGCAATGCCCTGGCTGACCATTTTTCAAGAGTGTAACGATACAGCCCCTGGACCCGATGGAATTCCGTATGCAATGATTAAACATGTACCTTTTATTTCAAAGTTATTTATTTTAAGCATTATTAATAGAATATGGCATGATCATAGTTATCCAAGTGTTTGGGAACTAGCCATTATTTCACCCTTTTAAAAACCTGGTTAGGACAAGTTTTTAGCAGCAAATTATAGGCCAATTGCATTGACATCTTGTCTATGTAAAATCATGGAGAAGGTGGTCAATGTAAGACTGATGTGGTACCTTGAAAAGAAGGATATTTTATCACCCATTCAATGTGAATTCAGAAAAATGCACTCAACAACTGATGTGTTGATACGACTTGAGTCCTCTATTTGTGAAGCCTTTGCTTCCAAACAGCACCATGAGACAATCTTTTTTGGCCCTGAAAAAGCTTATGATACCACATGGAGGTGTGGTATACTTAAAAGAAATCATGAGTTTGGATTAAGAGGAGAGCTACCACTATTTATTCAGTCATTTTTTTTCACATAGAGTTTTTCAAGTGAGAGTAGGGGAAACTCTATCTGGGAGTAAATGCCAGGAAGAAGGGGTTCCTCAGGGTAGTATGCTGAGTGTAACCCTGTTTGCACTAGCAATTAATGGGATATCCTTAGTCATTCCCTGGGATGTTCTCTCAACATTATTTGTGGATGATCTCTATATAGCATTTGCAGGAGCTAGAATGGCAATGGTTGAGAGAAAAATACAACACTCAATTGACAAAATTATCCAGTGGGTCGATATGAATGGATTCAAGTTCTCGACAAGTAAAACTACTATTGTCCATTTCTGTCGTATCCGAGGAGTACATCCAGACCCGGATATATATACGTTAAAGGTCAATGGATCCCATGTGTAAGTGAAGCTAAATTTTTAGGTTTGATATGTGATTGTAGGCTTACATGAGTTTCTAACTTAAAAGTGTTAAAAGCTAAATATCTTGAGGCTCTGAATCTTTTAAAAGTATTGCCCCATACATCATGGGGGCAGACTGCAATACTATTTTAAAATTATAAAAAGCGTTGATTTTTTCCAAAATTAGTTATGGGTGTGAAATATACTCCTCAGCCACCCCAAGCAGGTTAAAGATATTAGATTCAATACATCATGCTGGTATTAGATTGTCCACAGGAACATTTAGAACCTCACCTATCCCAAGTCTCCTTGTTGATGCTGGAGAATTACCTCTAGACTTTTACCGAATGTCTTTTATTATTCGGTTTAGATTGCAAAGACTCCCTAATTCTTTATCCTTTCAGACTTCAAGCCTTGTAAGGCACTCAAAATACTTTGAGTTGCACCCAAAATCTCCTCAACCTTATGGCTTTCGGGTGAAACAATTATTAAACAGTCTTGACATTATTAGAATTAAGGTGCTTCCATTTAAGGTATCATTAACACCTCAATGGAAATTACCTGAGGTATCTTTTTGTATATACTTTATTGGAGTTAAGAAGAATATGACTGACCTAGAATCCAGGTCTCTTTTTATGGAACATGTTGTAGAACATAGAGGATCGACTTTTATATATACTGATGGCTCCAAATCTGATCCTGGCATTGGATTTGGAGAACATAATAATGGTTTTAATTGTAGAGGTGCACTTCCTCTAACAGTTTCCATATTTACTGCCAAACTGTATGGTATACTAACTGCTATTGAGAAAATAGCGTTGGAAAAGGAGGGTAATTTTACCATTTTTAGTGATGCAAGGAGTGTCCTTCAAGCTTTAGAACTTTTTAATTCTAGTAACCCTGTAGTTTTTAAGATTTTAGAATGGCTTCTTATTATTGGACGGATAGGTATAATGGTTCGATTTTGTTGGGTTCCAGCACATGTAGGTGTGTCTGGGAATGAGAAGGCAGATTTACTGGCGAAGTATGCTGCATCCGAGTTGCTACCAAGAAGGTATCCCATTGCCTGTAATGATTTCCTACCTAACATCAAGAAATGGTTTTGTAATAAATGGCAACATCACTGGGATAGTCTAGAATGCAATAAAATGAGAGAAGTAACAAATGTTATATCTCCTTGGAGGTATGACATGATGCCCCGAAAATGGGAGATGACTCTTTATTGTCTCTGTATTGATCACACTCGGTTGACGCACTAGTTTCTGCTTAAGGGCCAACACCAACTGTATTGCGACGACTGTTTACTACCTTTAACAATGAGGCATTTGTTGACTGAATGCTCTTAATATAATAACTTAAGAAATAGATATATATATTTAAGGCTCGATGTGAGGATGGCAGGTTCATCCTTGCCAAGATTCTTGGACTTGGTGTGTCCTACTATGAGAATGGCATTTTTAGATTTATTTCAGAATTAGGTCTTCTGAAAACTGTTTAACTTCTATAATGACATTCAACTTTTATGGTTTTAATTGAATAGTCTATTAATTTTTATATAAAATAAATGATATTGGCGTCATTGACCTTAGATGTCAGGATGCCTGAAAACTTTAAATCATTCAATCAATCAACTATTCAATCATTTCTTTCTCATAGAGTTTTTCTGGTGAGAGAAGGGGGAAACTCCATCTGAGAGGAAATGTCAGGAAGAGGGAGTTCCTCAGGGTAGTGTGCTGAGTGTAAACCTATTTGCACTAGCAATTAAAGGGGCCGGCCAGCTAATGAAGATTTTAAATGACAGGACTTCGACATTCATACCACTTAATAAGATGACTTAGGACATCTCCAAACTGCATAGGATTTATTGCCTCTGACCTTTGGTTTTGCAATCCCAGGGCTATTCATCCTGAAAATTAGTATATTTCAAATTCTGTCTCATCCCTTGATAATTATTGCTAAGATCTGGGATTAATACCCTATACAGACTTGATGTAGACCTCCAATAATATGTTTTTTCTAAAAGTAATTTTTTTGCTCGATATGAATTTTTTTCATTATGGTAAAGATATAAACTCTAAAAATAAGGGGAAAAAATTAAGAAAAAAAAAAAATGTGAAACAAAAATTTAAAAAAAATCTCCATTTTATTGTTTTATAATGTATTTCTAAGTTATATACCAAATTTCAATGCTATATCCTTAAAACTAAGGCAGACTATTGAAATTGAAGATCAATAAGTACAGTGGAACCTCTACATACGATTGCCTTTACATACGATTGTTCTAACATCCGAAGTAAAATTCGATCAAATTTTCGTCTCGACACTCGAAGTCATGCTCCAACATCCGATGTAGACCATGTTCCAACATCTGACGTAGACCATACGCGCAGAATTTTCTCAGTGTCCGTCGTAATTTTTTGTTTACACCGGTAGACGGCAGCACGTCGGAGGGACACCATTGAGCGTCACGTTGTTCAGTTCTCTGTTCTCGTGCGCATCGTGTCGTTGTCCTCTGTTCGGTCCGTTATTAACAGTGCTGATTATCTTCCTTTTCTCATGTTTCGTTTTTGATTTTATGTATAATCAAGGGTCCTAAGAACCTTAGTTTCGGTACAGGTATTAGTAGTGGTGAGAAAAGGAAGAAGGCAATGCTTTCATTAGAATTGAAGATAGAAATTTTAGAAAAAACATGAGCGCGGTGTGCATGTGAGTGATCTGGCTAAACAATATGGCCGGAATATGTCTACAATCACGACGATCATCAAGCAGAAGGCAGCTATTAAAGCAGACAAACCATCGAAGGGGATCACCATTATTTCAAAACGTCGCAGCCCTACCCTGGAAGAGATCGAACGCCTTTTGTTGATATGGATAAAGGACAAAGAGATTGTTGCCGATACTATCACTGAAACGATCATTTGTGAGAAGGCCAGCGCTATCTATTGTGACTTGAAGACGGCGGGCTCTGTGGGTGACGCATGGGAGAGTTCGACCGATCCTATGACAGAGGAATTCAAGGCGTCTCACGGTTGGTTTGAGAAATTTAAGAGACAGACCAGGATTCATTCAGTTGTGTGGTACTGAGAGGCTTCAAGTTCAGACACCAATGCTGCTAACGATTTTGTTGAGAAGTTCGAAAAGATCGTGGAGGATGAAGGCTACATAGAGCAGCAAGTTTTCAATTGTGATGAAACCGGTCTGTTTTGGAAAAAGATGCCTAGTCGAACATACATCACCGCTGAAGAGAAGAAAATGCTTGGACATAAGCCTATGAAGGATCGGTTGACTCTTGCCCTATGTGCCAACGCCAGCGGGGACTGCAAAATAAGGCCGTAATTGGTTTATCATTCCCAAAAGCCTAGGGCATTTAAGGCACATAGAGTTAATAAGGACATGCTGCATGTTTTCTAGCGTGCTAATTCTAAGGCTTGGGTTACTAGGCATTTCTTTGTTGAATGGGTAAACCAAGTTTTCGTCCCTGCGTTCAAGAAGTACCTTCAGGAGAGGTATTTGCCTTTAAAGTGCTTGCTTTGCTTGGATAATGCTCCAACTCACCCCCCAGGACTCAAAGATAATATCATCGACCAGTTGAAGCTCATCAGAGTGCTGTATCTTCCACTGAATACCACCCCTATCCTCCAGCCTATGGACCAGCAAGTCATCTATAATTTTAAGAAGCTCTACACCAAGCACTTATTTAAGCAGTGCTCTAATGTCACGCAAAGCACCAACTAAACTTTCCGTGAATTTTGGAGGAGCCATTTCAATATCGTGCACTGCTTGAAGATCATAGATCAGACTTGGGAGGGAGTAACTCGACAGACACTGAATTCATTTTGGAAGAAGCTTTGGCCTGATGATGTTTCTCCAAGAGATTTCGAAGGTTTTGGCCCCGAGCCTGAACCGTAGAGGAAGACGTAGAAGAGATTGTATCCCTTGGCAAGTCCATGGGTCTGGAGGTCGATGAAGATGACATCACCGAACTGGTCGAGGAGCATCATGAAGAGCCACCACAGAGGAACTCAAGGAGCTGCATGCCATGC
>NC_090737.1:145127915-145302915 GCF_036898095.1 Palaemon carinicauda
TGATTTCTTTTAGAAAAGAGCGAAAGCTTGCTGCAAATCTTTGGAGCTCATAACTCAAAAACATACTTATTCCCACTTAGGTACATTTTTCTCACTTATTTGTTGTTCGATATTAGAGAAAAAGATATCGTTGAAAAGAAGAATAAAAATTCCACAATTCTGTCAGACAAAATTTTGATTTTCGTTTTACATTTTTTTCACGATTATTTTCCGTCTAGATGAGGAAAAAAAATAAAAATTCATTAAAAAAAAACAAAAAGGAAAATCAAAATTCTGTCTGACAGAATTGTTCGGTTGTTAGAATAGTTTTTGTGGTATAAGTTTCAATACAATTGGTATTATAGCAGTGGGGAAAAATGTACCTAAATATTTTTTTTAAATCATGATTTTTGCTCATAAATCCAAAAGTTTTCGATCAAATGACTTGAAATTTTTATATGATGAAGGTATTATATGTGTCTAAAACATATATAGAAATTGTGTAATTTGGATCATTAGGAAAAAAAATGGCGGACATGGCGGACGGTCCCCTTCCCATTACAGAAAAATTCTGAAAAGCCTTACCAAGCAACTTTCTCTCGATAGTTTCTTTAAAAAATCTATGGAGCGGTCTAGTGATCGTGATAAAGAGAAAAAAGTGAAGCAAAGAAAACTAAGATTGAATTGAGTGAAAGTGATGAAAATTAAAAATAAAAAAGAAAAAAAAAATGTCAAAAAATATAAAATATAAAAATAAAAAAAAATAAGCAAAGTTAGGTTCAAGTTCACATAGTGTAAGTTAGAGTAACTTACGGTACGTTATCGCAGTCACCATCTCTACCTCCTCACCGACCGTCCGTCTCCTCCTACGTAGCAAAGCCTACACCTGTGTTGGCCTGTCTCTAAGGTAAAGTGCCAATAAAAACCCCTTTTTTATTTATTATTTCTGTATGATTATTCTTTTTCACGTCTCTCTTATATAATGCAATTGTATTATTGTTATGTGTACTATCAGAGGTTTTTGGGCGGTAGAACGAATTATACAAATTACAGTGTATTCTTATGTTAATGTTCACTCCAACATACGATCGTTTTAACATATGAAGCAGGTCCCGGAATGAATTAAGATCGTACTTAGAGGTTCCACTGTATAGTTTTGAGATACGGCCGTTCAAAGTTTTTCTTTGGATTTTTACAAAGACAATATTAATAAATCATGATTATTATGAATTTTATGTTCTTTTGGGGGTATTAAGAAAAAACAACAAAGGGATTTATCATGATTTAATCATAAATGAAGATCCTTTTGCTCAATATCTTGCTTCTTTTGGCTCCTGTGAGGCAGGTGGTCGCTCCTCTATCCACAACTCTCTCTCTCTCTCTCACTCTGCACTACTGATATCACCCTCTTTTGAACTCTTAATAGAGCAAAATTTTTTCTTCCTTATGTTAGCAAGATGTTGAAATTGTCCTTTCATCTTTGAAATGATAAAATTCTTGCCAATAACGAGAAAAACAAACATATAAATGAGTTAATGTCAGGGGGCATTCAAAGTTTTTCTTTGTATTTTTACAAAGACAATATTAATAGATCATGAGTATTATGAATTTTATGTTCCTTTTTGGATATTGATAAACAAAAAACGAAGTTATTTATCATAATGTATTCATAAACAAAGATCCTTTAGCTCAATATCTTGCTTCTTTTGCTCACGTATACTCCTCAGCCACCCCAAGCAGATTAAAGGTTTTAGACTCTATACACCATGCTGGTATCAGATTGTCCACAGGAGGTATTAGAACTTCGCCTATCCCAAGCCTCTTTGTTGACGCTGGAGAATTAGCTTTAGACCTTTACTTGATGTATTCTATTGTTCGGTATTGGTTAGGTTGCAAAGACTCCCTGAATCTTATCTTGTCAGACTGCAAACCTTGTAAGGTATTATAGATATTTTGAGTTGTGCCCAAAATCTCCTCAACCTTATGGTTTCTTGTTAAAACATTATTAGACAGTCTAGATATAGGTAGAAATAAAGTGCTTTTATGTAGGATATCAACTCCTCCATGGAAATTACCAGATATATATTTTTGTAATTATTTTATTGGTATAAAAAAGAACATGACTGACTACGAAGCCAGGTTGCTCTTTATGGAACCCTCCCAGATGCTGAAGCCTTGACAAGGATGGCGGGCTTAGGGATTAGCAGCTGGGCTCTAATGAACAGTGGGAACTGCTTTCCCACTAGACCTCGGTGCCCAATTGTTGATCCAACTAAATCAGTCAGCACTTCCGCTTTTCCTTATGGTTATTTCTTTTATTCTCCCATCTCTTCCTTTTGGGTTTGAACTTGTTGACAACTTTGGCTTGTTTGATTATACTGTGGCTTCTGCTTTGGATTTGGCACAGTGTGGGATGGTCGGCATTCCATCTCAACCTGTACCAATTTAGACGCCATCACCCTCTGGCAGACCCCATTGGGTGCAGACCAAGTCTGTTAAGAGTTGGGCTCCAGTGATCCGGATTTAAGTCGCCCATATTTGCGGGTAGTGGGTGACGCTAGGCATTGGAGTCACCGGTGGTAGGGGCTAACTACCCCTACTGACCAGTGTACCCCCATCTAAAGAAAGGCAGCCCATCTTTAATAGAGGACTGGTCCCTGCTGAAGCTTCTTCTCGTGTTGGGCCACATTGGATAGGAGGACTGACATCCTCCGATAAGAGGTGGATAACCCGGCTTGCCATTTCCGTAAAAACCAACCCCTCTGTTGACGACTAGGAAAATGTAAACATGGACCTCGGTACAGACAGCTCCAACTCCGGTTCTAAGTTGTCATGACGCGATATACAAAACTCGTAATCATTTAATATAGGAATTTGCTTCAGCACAGCTGAAACAGTCGAAGAGAAAGAAAACCAGGCAGTTGTGCTGATTGGTTGGCTGGCAGTATGGTGCGGAGCTCTTCCCCCCCCCCCCCCCAGCCAATGCCAGCCCACTTTCCTCATTCACTCGCTTCGGCTCAATGTGGATGGTTGTGCTACACTCCGCTCTCTACGCTGCAGCCCTTTGCCTTCTCTTGTGCTTGTGTACTAGTGATTGTGTGATTGTTATGGAGGAGAAAGTTACTCGTAAGATGCGATGTTGTGCAGGGGGGGGGGGGGCGCTGCAGTAGATGGCTTTCATCGCCTTCTGTAGACCCGCACATGCTCTGCCCGACATGCAGGGGAAAACCTTGCTCTCATGGTTCTCCCTGCCATGAGTGTCAATCCCGGCCGCCCTTGGAGTGGCAAGCTTTCGAGAATAGATGCAAATATCACCAGTCCCCTAAAGCTTCTCTGCTTCAGAGAGCTCACCTTTCTCGAAGAAGAAAAAGGGGGGGCGGGTGGTAAGTGTGTCATCTCAAGAGACTACCACAAGGAAGTCTACTCATGCCCTTCTCCGAGTCTGAGGAGAGTGTGAGCATGATTTTGGGAAGCTCGGATTCACAGCCTGGCGGGGATTTCTCGGGTTTTGCCGGGGAGTGGGTGACCTTAGCGTTCCCGCTACTTCGGCAATCTCGAGGGACACCCGTCAGATTGCTGGACCGTCTGATACCGATAACGACACGTTACTGGTAAGATGGGGGAACTTTGGGCGTCTCTCGGATTATCAGGTAAGCCTGACTTGGATTTGATAAAACACTGTTTAACTCTGGCGGACGAGCTTGAACAACCCCATTTGAATGATCCAATTGCTGATGAACAAATGAATGTAACTGATTTTGTAACTTTATCGACTCCCATGTTCCCTGATGCCCCTGTTGTTGTTGACCATGTACCTGATAAAGCATTTGTTCCTGGCAAAATACAAACTTTCCAAGGGTAAAATAACTGCAAGACTCCCTGGTAAAACAAGGTAGAGTAATGTTTCAAACACTCAGATTTCCTGTAGGACTGCTGGCAAACCATTTACAGCTTCGCCCGCAAGTCATTTAAAATTAAAATCTGCTAAAACTCCTGCTAATACAAGATGTTTTTCGGGTTCACCACGTTCACCGACCATGGCTCTTCCTACGGACATGGCTCGGGTATCTCCTACGGCTTCGAAGCAGAGATTCAGTGCACCCTCTACTTTGATTTTAGCTGAAGATACATTTGTTCATCCTCGTCCAGTGTTGTCTGCTATTGCCTTGACCACCATTCCAGAACCTCAGAGGGGGCACAAGAAGAGGAAGCATGAGCGGTATTCCTCTCCTAGTTCCTCTTCATCTCTCTCCTCCTTTTCGTCTTTAAGAGTGCCAGGAAGACCAGTCGCAGTCAAAGGGACAGGGCAACCCGAGACACCTCATCTCATCCGGAGGATGAGGGCAATGTGAGAGATGCCCGTGTTCCCTGCGCTCGTGGGATTGTTTACAGCAAATCTCGTGTAAGGCCTCCATGCACAACAACCGTGCTAGAGGGCGTATGTATCGTCTCCCAGAGCACGGTGACAGGGTCCTTGGGCCCCCGAGCTGTTGTTCAGACTCGAGGTGAACCGCTCTTGAGCGGGGAAATGAGAGTTCCGGCTTCGGCACAAGTAATCACAGCTGTGGTCTCTCGTGAAGAATCCGCGGTACGCACGAATATCTGCACGGGGGTAGCCACATGGACCGACTCCGCGACTCATGTGTCACGTGAGTAGGGAGCAGGCCAAGACTGCCGGGCACTCGACCCGCCCGACTCGGGCCTGCCATGGCGGCACCTCGCGGCTCAGCCTGTGACATGAAGATGACATCACCGAATTCGTCGAGAAGCATCATGAAGAGCTCACCACTGAGGAACTCAAGGAACTGCATGCCATGCAGAATGATGAGTTCCAAGTGCAGTTATGTGAGTCGGAGGACATCAAGGAGGTTTACCAGCCGCGCGATGTGCAGCCAACCCCCATGCTTTCTGGCTATTTAACAGGTGAGGCCGCGCACAACACTTGCGCAACTAACATGTCTACACCTCCTGGTGTGAGTGCTGCAGTTCCCAGCAACCCCACTTGCGCTTCAGCTCCTTCGTGAGCTTCGTGGGCCTCGCAGCAACCAGTCATGCACTCAGTCGCAGTGGGAACCTCGATGCATTCCGTCAGGGATGAACCCTGCCAGGGTCCTTCCTCAACTCCGGAATACACGCCTGGTTCGGTCTTAGGACCAGAGCAAGTGTATTCATGGGGGATGACATCAGCCGTGCAGCATGTCGCTTCCCCTACACCTCCGGATGTAGCGGGACCGAGGAATCAGCCACCTCCACAACGTTCACCTGCCGTGGAGACGGAAGATCCCGAGGTGGAGTCGCCGTTCCTAGAGGTCATTAACCTCAAGCGGTAGATTAATGGCCTCAGGGCTCCTCCTGCGGTAGTGTCTGAGGATAACTGTATAGCCTTGGAGATCCTATGGGAAGCTACCTAAGGTAGTTCATTGCCCATCACGCTACCCTGGTCGAGACAGGCTGCTCGAGCATTGGACCGAGTGAGTGACCAGATCGCAGGACCTGGTGACACACTTAGGAGCCAAGGTTCGAACAAGCTTCTCCCTCAACCACTCCAGCGACAGAAGAGGTACTACGTCACAGAGTCTTTTGTGCCTTGTCCTCTCCCTTTCGACCACGCGGTCGGAGCGCTTGCTGGGGGTTCCTCGGTCAAGAGTTTGAAATTTCAGTCTCTCTTCTTCTCGAACTGTGAGATTTCAACTATGGAATTCATCTCTGTAGCTGCTCTTGAGGCTGCTTCGTGGATCGACCACTGGTGTGGTACGGCCACAGTGTTTGCGCGGGACACCAAGCAACACATGGAGCAGTACAGAAACCTAGCTTTGTCGGGTGGGAAAGCTGTTGCCTTTTTCTTGGACCAGCTTGCTACCCAGTATGCCAATCTGATCCTCAAAAAGCGCGAGGCAGTAGCCTCTCGTTTGGTGAGACAGATTGGTTCAGGAGAGGCCTTGGCGCTCAGGAACGCTCCTATTAGAGCTGCAACTTCTCTCTTTCCACCAGAGGAAGTTCGGGATGCGCATGATAAATGATGCAGGCTGTGAGTTTCAAGGGACCTGGTCCCTGGAAACTGTCTGTGGCCAGGCCGAGTCAGGCCAAGCCCATGGGAAGTAGCAAGGGTACCGCTCCTGTGCAGCCGAGACATGCTCCTGTTCAGAAGGGTTCTGCTCCCAAACAGACCTTTCAGCCTCCCTCGGGAGCTCCTCCACATCGTGGAAAGAACAGGGGCAAGCGAGGAAAAGGGAAACGCTGAGCTTGGCTTTCCCCTTCCCATGCTGCCGAAGGTAGGGCGATGCCTATCGCGCTATTGGGTGAAGGGTCAACACTACCCATTCCGGGGCCGAGGAATGGGTAGTGTTGACCCTTCACGAATGGTACAAGCTTCCATTCATGCTTCATCGGTCCTTCCTTATCCTCAACTCCAGTAGCGTTCCAACATCCCCAAAGGCTCTAGCCTTAGAGGAGGATGTCCAGGAAATGTTGAAGAAAGATGCGCTAGAAGTCGTGCATGATCAGTCACCAGGGTTCTACTGTCATCTCCTCCTTGTCGAGAAGGCGACAGTAGGTTGGAGACCGATCATCGACCTTTCGCCACTGAACAAGTTTGTTCAGCAAACTCCGTTCAAGGTGCTGTCAGTTCGCGCTGTGCTGTTAGCCATCAGGCAGTACAACTTCATGCTTTTGATAGACTTGAAGGACGTGTACCTTCAAGTACCAGTTAATCTGTCGTCTCGAAAGTACCTTCTTTTCACCTTCCAGGGCACGGTGTACCCGTTCAAAGTCCTGTGCTTCGAACTGTGCACAGCTCCCCAACTGTTCACGCGAGTGTTCACGACGTTAGCAGCTAGGGCCCACTCGAGGGGCATCCGCCTACTGATGTACCTTGACGACTGGCTGATTCTCGCTCCCTTGCAGAAGCAGTTGATTCAGGACCGAGACTCGCTTCTGGCAGTTCGTCGCGATCTGGGGATCGTGGTGAACTACGAGAAGTCGAACCTCATTCACAATCAGAAGGTGAAGTATCTGGTAATGCTGATCGACTCGGCAGCAGCTCGCGTTCTTCCCTCGGAAGAACGGATCAACAGACTCAGAGAGGTTGCGCAGCCGTTCCTGTCACAGAAACAACTTCCAGCCCTCCAATGGCAAGCTCTTGTAGGTCACCTCTCGCTGGAGAATCTTGTTCGTTTCGGGCGGATCCATCTCCGCTCCCTTTAGTAGGATCTGAAGGAGCAGTGGTCGGCAGCCACCGATTCTCCCTCTTGTCCGGTTCTCATAGATCGCGAGGTAAGGGAGGATCTCCTTTGGTGGCTAAATGAGGAGAACCACATGAGAGGTTTTCTCATAAACCCTCCTCCACCTCAGTTCCGTCTGTTCACAGACGCGTCTAAGGAAAGTTAGGGTGCACACCTGGACGACCTAGTCGTGTCAGGTGTGTGGTCGGAAGAGGAGAAACACCTGCACATCAACGTGCTTGAAATGATGGCAGTCTCGACAGCAGTCATTCATTTCCAGGCCCGTTTGAGAGAGCACTCGGTAGTGCTGAAGAGCGACAACACGTCCGTGGTTGCGTACGTCAACAAACAATTGGGCATGCTCTCATGTCCCTTGCAGAAGTTGATGAGGCGGGTGTTTATGTGGGCAGAGAGTCAACACGTAATCTTGTCAGCCAGGTACATTCCAGGCAAGAGAAATGTTCTAGCAGACACCCTAAGTCGCAGAGACCAGGTAATAGGGGCAGAATGGTCTTTTCACCCTTGGGTAGTTAGTCGAGTACTCGACCTCTGGGGAGAACCATGCATCGACCTATTCGCAACACGGCACAACGCCAAGCTTCCCGTGTTTTTCTCTCCTGTACCAGATCCCGTAGCTGCGTTCGAGGACGCACTGCAACATCCTTGGGATTTTGTTGGAAATGAAAAAGTGGATGCCACTGCTAAATCAGCAATAAATTTACAACTTGGAATTTAAACTCCCCATTAAGACTTAAATATTCATAGTAAAGCATTGTATAGCAAAGAATGGCAAACTATGTGGAATAATGAACCAGGTAGTAATGAATTGAAATTAGTCAAGAAATTGTTTCTGCATTGGAATCATCAGATCAGAAAGACAAAAGAACTGATGTAATAGTAGTAACATTGCATATTGGTCATATAAGATTGACCCATGGATTTTGAATGTCTACGGCAAATTATTTAGTTCCAACATGCTGTGAGTGTGAGACAATTTTAAGCTTAAGATATATTTTCTCTAAATATAGTGTTTAGAATACAAAGAATTTTATGATCAGGTCAGTATTTCGGTTTTTAAGTTTTAATATTCATATGGAACAGTGATTTAATAAAGTCAATATTTTTATTTATAGTAGATTTTTATCCGTAATTTATTTTTTGGTCACTTAGATTTATTTTATTTCCTTCCAAATTTACTCAGGCCAACTCTGTAAAAGTTAAGTTCGACTCATAGGGATGGTTAATCTCCCCCATTTAATAAATAAATCGAAATATCATGGTTATTAATGGATTCAACACAAATGAATTAGCTTACCCTTTTTATTGAATTCATTACAAAGGATATATTTGATGAGTAGTGGCAAGGGCATTGGCATTTGAGTTAAAGATTGTTGAGTTCATGCCCAAGTCCCTACACTATTCAGGATTTGGTCTTTTAGGACTCTATTTTGCATGGCTAAAAGCAGCGGTATCATTTTATGTATTGTTATTTCAGTTTAGTGAAATCTGTGTTACTGTATGGACATGAGTTATGGTATGACAGTGAAACAATCTCCAACAGATGTAGTATATTTGAGAACAAAGCCCTCAGAAGAATATTGGGTGTTGAATGGCAGGACGGGATTAGAAATGAAACTATAAGAGAGATTACTTGAGTGCCATATGTGGATGAGATCATGGTGAGGGGTAGATGGAGATGGTTTGGTCATGCTCTTCGCACTTCCCAAGAGAGATTAGTTCACCAAACTTCCAACTGGGCTCCACAAGGAACTAGAAGAGTTAGAAGACCCAGGCCTACATGGCTGAGAATTATGAAACATGAAATGGGAGATGATGAGTGGAGAAGTATTGAGTTAAAAGCACAAGATAGTGACGACTGGCCAAATCTAACCAAATCTAACCCTTTGCGTCAGTAGGCCTAGGAGGAGATTATGGTGATGATTTCTTATATAAATTTCGGGTATGAACTCAAATTTTTAGTTGAGACCCCTTTTACCCTCAGGCAATTAATGAAGCCTTCCATTCTTTCATTGACACCTAGGGGGTTGATATTGACCATGTTTGTGAACCCCCGTAATATAAGTGGATTAAACAACTAAACTATAAATACAGTATATTCAATTACATCAACTAGATTAGGAAAAAAAATTGTGTTGAGCTAGTTGTAATCTATGTGTAAATTCCATGACAACCTGTTGTGAGTTTCCAATCACCAGAACTCATCCATTGTGACTGATATCCCTGTCCTCTAAATGTACAGGCAGGGAAGAAATCAGGAGACTAAGTGACAGTAGCTAGGTACACACTGACTGAAGCAGCAGGGAAAGAATCAGGGTCAGCAAGTATAGCCACTTACAATGTCTGGAAGAGGTGTAGGTGAGTCAGGGTAACCAGCTGGTACTGACTTAGAACAATCGTCAGAGTCTATGCCACAGGCTGGATTAAAAGTCGTAAAATTCAGCTAGAACAGTCTGTAGGTTCGAGTTCTTCCAGATTGCTAGTCTATGAAAGATAACCGATGACACAGGTCAACTCTTACTATGTCCTGTGAGGGCACTAAGGCGCTACCTCAAGTATACAAGAAAAGCTTGCCCACACAACAATCAGCTGCTTGCCAGTACAGGCAGGGTCGAGAAGAAAGTTACCAAAATACTATTTCCTCATGGATCGCCTTTAATCCTTCCCCCATTGACAGGGGAAACAAACCAGAGCTCCTGACCGAAGTGGTATTGGCATGTCCCTAGCGTTTAAAAGGGACTTCTCTGTGTCGTAGGTGCTATAAGCGTGTGTGTGGAAGCGTCAGATGACCTTCACTCCCCACTACTTGCAATAAGTGACACACAGGTCCCTAAACACGTTCTCTCTAGGCCTGTGGTGGCCGCTGAGCAAGCGGTCTAGCTTCCTTAGCTCCTCATAGGACAATTAGCAGTCGATTGAGACCAGAAGTGACGGTTTTTGTCTGGGGTGAATGTAAAGAAATAACATTCCTTTTCTTCCTCCCTTCTCTTGGGGTAGACCGTCCAAGACCTTGCCAGCTGGTTCCTATCGATTACAGGTAAACCCCATTTTGCAAGTTGCCTGAATATTTCTTGGTTCTCATACGAATATATATTCCGTCACGTCCCCAATATCCTGGCGAGGAGGAGTTGGATTGCATAGATCTCAGTCTGTATAATAACAAACATGTGGTTAGACATAAACCTAGGTATAATCACAGAGTGGTTCCTCACACACTGACCATTATTGCACATGCTGTCAATCTCTCGGGTAGTATCCAACCACCAGGCTCACGAGGTGTCAGGATCCCCATCCCATGATTTCCTAAGCTTGGATGTTACAATCCCTAGGCAAACTTTTTAGCCAGTTGAATGGACTGCCACCCGCCTGTAGGCGACTCTTAATCGTAAAGAACTAGGGTTTGTACAGTATTCAAAAAGGAATAAATGTCAAATTTGGATGTAATTTGTGTTTTTCCTAAATATAAAAGCCTGAAATTCTTTAAACATACTCGTGCCGACATCACTTCCCCCAATAAATCCTGCATGCAATCAAAAGTGGTTGAGCTAGTGAGTGAGCGAGTGGACCTGTAGTATCCACCACTAACTACCCGCTACTGCTGGAAGGTTGGCTGCCACTTCGCTCAAATTTCTTATGGCCAGAACACCAGCTTGCTATGAATCTTAACTCTTACGTAAAGAACTTAAGATTTTTATAGTTAGTTACTTCCAAATTTTTTATTTTAGTGCAAATTAAATTTGTTTATAGAAAACATTGATTATCAGTGGCAGTCTTGTTGTAGTTACAACATATTCACATGTAGATCAGGAATGAAAGAGCAACATCTGAAACGGGACCATTAGTCATACTGTATGAAAATCCTGGGAAATTTGCCATTGGCTGCATTCAAATAGTTGCTCAAGGAATGTAATTGGACTTGGCATACCCTACTTGATATCTTGATGTGCTTTCTAAAACATTCAACAAACATATTTTTGAGGAAAAGTGAAGAAAATTATTAAGTGGCCTGTCACCTGATAAAAGTAATCAATTTTGTTTGCAAAAAATCCATGATTTCATAGCAGAAATGTGTGCCACTAATTTGGCAGTCATTATCATTTGATACTGTCACTGCAAAAATCTGTAATCTTCAGTGATTTTCGGAACACTTTTTTTTTCTTTAATCTTTGGTACAACTGAAAGGATTTACACTTAATGAATTTTATGAATGGAATTTTAAGATCAGAAACTACAGTTTGACATTAAATCTATAAAATTAAAGAATTAAGAATGGTTCATATTTGGAATTAGATAGAAAATAAGTTAAGTATTATGACAAGGCAAAAATGGAGAATGTAGAAATATAGGCACAGGTATATATTTTTTTTTTTTTTTTTTTTTTTAGAAAAGGCAGTCCAGTGTGTGTCCATCAAGTCTCTGGAAATCCAAACTACTGCTTGTGTGGAGAAGTGTAGAATGTATTTCTATTGCCAATGTTAGATATGCTAGTATAATTTTGGAGTCATGAATTTTTTGTTTTGTGCATTAATCAGCCCAACCAGTGTCAGAATGGAAGTGATGTAAGTAGCTCAAAGGCCTAATTCTAGCATGCCTCAGATTGGTTGTTGATGATTGATGCCATTACTAAGAACTGCTGAAAACTTTGATTCAATAAGGGTGCTTCTGGCAGCAGTTATTGTATTTTGCCCAGGAGCGAAATTTTCATGATTAAATTTTGGAAAGGTTCTTACTGCAGATTTATTTTTCTCTTGTGTTTTCCCCAGAAACAAAATTATCATGATTGAATTTTGGAAAAGTTCTTTATATATATTTTTTTCTATTCCTAGGTGTATGGATATTCAGCAGATGCAGGTTTGCCACCATGTATAGTTTATCAGTTTATGCCTAATGGATCTCTGGAAGATAGACTTCTGTTGCGAGTAAGTTTTGCTTTTTATTCTATTGTGAATGACTTACTTTTATTATTACAGAACTGCAATTAAATGTTTATTTGCTGTTTTGTTAGGGGTTGGTTGCTATTGATAACAAAACTAATATAAAGACAGTAGGTTGCACCGGAGTATGAAGCCAGAAAAAATAATGTGACAAAGGTTGAGTGAATATACTCAAGTTTCAGTGTGTTTTAGGTAGAATGAAAGATGTATTTTCACAAGTTGTCAAGCTCACCCACATGTCAAGCAATTATTTGTAAGTAAGGGCAGGGTCAAGAGAAGAGTCACGAAGAACATGATGATCAGCATGGATTCAGCAGGTCATTGACCGTGCCCTGAATTCTGGCTCTCCTCAGCAAGATCTTACACCCAGAGCTCACGATGTTAGGGGCATTAGCACGTCTCTAGCATTTAAGAGAAACGTCTCTGTTGTGCATGTTCTACAAGCGGGCATCTGGCAACAAGAGAATACCTTCACCGCCCACTACCTGCTAGACGTTATTCACAGAAACCTTGATACATTCTCTCTGGGATCTCTTGTAAGTGCTTAACAAGTGGTGTAAGCTACTTTAGCTCCCTTACAGGACAAATAGCAGTCGGGGGAGGGCAGATGTTACCCGGTGTCGGTTTGGGATGAATGGATAGAATGACTGGCCTTTTCTTCCTTCATCTCACCCTCTTGGGGCACAGCACCAGGAGGACACTGCAAGCTGGCCTACCTTCAATGCAGGTACCAACTATTTCCCTTGTGTGTTCTAAAATATTTTATATATTTTGTAATGTCCCTCTTCTCCCTGAGAGGGGGAATCAGGGAAGGTTTAGGCGTAAGTACAGTATGAAGAAGAGTTTATAACTCTATATTCTTACCTGGTCAAGTCACAGTGCTTGTTTTCCATTCATACACCATGATTGCCCAGGTTGTCAATTCTTCAACTCATCATACTGAGAGTTCACAAGGTGTCAGGGTACCTCTGTTATGCTCTAACAAGCTCAGAGCTGTACTAGGTCAAGTTTCCCAGCCTGTTTGGGTTTGGACTTCCACCCACCTAAGAGTGAGTCTCCATAGTAAAGAGTACTTGTACTTGTGTAGGAACAAATGACAAATTTGGAAGAAATCTATTTCTACTAACTATACAAACCTGAACTCACTCATACTTGTCCCACATTTTTGTCCCCCAAGAAGTTCTGCCTGCAATCAAAAGTGATTAATATTTCTGGTATATCCCCCGCTACTCCTGTTGACTAGCGAAGGATCTTTGACACTTCTCATAAAATTTGATGGCTACATTGCAGCTATGCTGAAAATACTTATCCATAGTAAAGACCTCAGGTTTGTATAGTTAGGAAAAATACAAATTACTTCCAAATTTGTCATTTTTTGGAAGACTTTGTGTTCAGGTGGTAGGGCTTTCAACACCGTGCTCTGCATTTGAATTGGGAAAATGATTATGATTGTCATCCAATTGGTTTCTTATTCAAAACTTCATGACCTTATTTGCAGTTTATCATGTTGATATGTTGATATTCAGTTATGGCCATTGGGAAGTGGAACAATTAGTGATAAACTCATAAGTTGATTTTGATACAAGTCACTTGGTTCTGTGACAACTGAAATATTTTTCTGCAAAATTGTTTTGTAGTTGGTGACTTTAGTGCTAAAGTTGGAAGGAATAATCAAGGTATAGAGAAAGTGATGGGTCTTGAGGGTCTTGGCAAAGTTGCAAATGAAAATGGAGCACATTTCATAAGTTTTCGTTGTACAAACAATCTTTTCAGTGGAGGTACTCTTTTCCAGTGCAAGGGTATCCACAAATATGCATGGACTTCACCATGTGGCAATTACAAATATCAGATAGATCACATAGCCATTGATAAGGAGAGACGGAGGACTGAGAAATGTATGAAGGTATAGAGGTGCAGATATTTGTAGTGACCACCAGCTCATTGCCAAACTTAAATTAAAACTGAAAATAGGTTTGATACAACCCTGCTTCTAGAAGATGAGAAAGAGAAACATTTGCAGTTGAATGTAGGAATCGAATTGCAGTCTTAGAGACTTTAAGAGACGAAGAGCAGACAATTAATGAAGAATGTTGTGATGTTAAGAATATATAGGGAAATTTTGGGACATACAGTTACAAGGAGAAAGCCATGGATATCAAATGATATCTGAGACGAAAAGAGAAATTGATTGTTGAAGGTTTTTGAAGAAGTAATGGAAATTACAAGGTAAAGCATGCTAAGTATTCTAGTATTGATAGTGAGTTGAAAAAAAAAATCAGGACTGACTGGAGAGAATATTTAGACAGGAAAACAGATAAGGTTGACAAAGCTATGAATTGAATTCGAGAAGTGGCTATGGTGTAAGAATCATTCATATATTTAGTAATGAAATCTATGGGGGGCAAAGAAGAAGCATATACCCATCAGAGAGAAGAATCTGTTATAACAATAGAGGATGAAGAAATGCAACATTGGATGGAACACTTTAGTGAGGTCTTGAATAGGAGATACGAAGGGAATAATTTGATTAATATACCTTAAGCTGATGAACACCTTGATGTGCCTGTGAATGAATTCACTGTGTTTGAAGTCGAAGGTATCATTAAAAAACTCACAAGACGGAAAGCCCCTGGTTATTCCTGTTCCTCCAGGGTGTCCCCGTGCCTCATTATTTTGCTTGGAAGCTGTCACGAGGTTCTCCTGTCAATAAGGTTTCTCTTCCTTGGTCTCTAACAATTGGCTTTAGCCTGATGCATTTCCACTCGCCAAGAAGAGCGGAATGAGTTCTGAAATGAATCAACTAGGTGTGTAGAAGGACTGGGTGAAGGAATTATGTAGTTGTCATGGGTGACTTAAATGCACTGGAGAAGTAGAAGGTGTCATTGGGAAGTATGGCGTACCAGGTGAAAATGAGAGTGGTGAGAGACTGGTAGATATGTGTGTTGAGCAAGAGATGGTGATGAGTTTTAGTTTTTTCAAAAAGAAAGATAAAAACAAGTATACATGGATAAGAGTGGCAAATGGAAGAGTGGTAGAAAGGGCTTTAATGAATTATATGTTGATAACTAAAAGAATGTCTGGAGGATTGAAAGACATGCACGTGTTTAGGGGTATGGCTAACGGTATGTCTCATCATTTTTTGTGGAAGGAAAATTAGTTGTGGCAAAAGAGTGGGGGATGTAAAATGGAGATAGTGAGGGTTGAAGAGTTAATAAAACCGGAGGTAAAAAGTGAATATCAAGAAAGGTTGAAAATGATATATGACAGGGAAAGTAAGAGAAACCAGTAATTTAGAGGAGTGGAAGTTAATAAAAGAAAATTTTGTTGCGATTGCAAGTGTTGTGTGTGGCAAGAAGTTTGTTGGAAGCAGTATGAGGAAGGGTAGTGAATGGTGGAATGAAGGAGTGAAGGTAAAAGTGGAAGAGAAAAAGAGGGCATTTGAAGAATGGCTGCAGAGTAATAGAGTAGAGAAGGATAAAAGATATAGAGAGAAAAATGTGGAAGTAAAGCACAAGGTAACTGAGTCAAAGAGGGCGTCTGACCTGGGGTGGGGTCAGGGATTGGATCGTTCATATGAAGAGAATAAAAAGAAGTTTTGGAAAGAAGTGAAGAGAGTAAGGAAGGCTGGTTCGAGAATTGAAGAGACAGCGAAAGAAGGAAATGGAAGGTTGTTGAAAGAAGAGGAGGCAAGGAAAAGGTGGGCAGAATATTTTGAAAGTTTACTGAATGTTCAGGATCATAGGGAAGTAGATATAATTGCTTTTTATTATTATTATTATTATTATTAATAGCCAAGCTACAACCCTAGTTGGAAAAGCAAGATGCTATGAGCCCAAGGGCTCCAACAGGGAAAAATAGCCCAGTCAGGAAAGGAAATAAGGAAATAAATAAATGATGAGAATAAATTAACAATATATCATTCTAAAAACAGTAACAGCGCAAAACAGATATGTCATATATAAACTATTAACGATGTCAAAAACAGATATGTCATATATAAACAATAAAAAGACTCATGTCAGCCTGGTTAACATAAAAACATTTGCTTCAACTTTGAACTTTTGAAGTTCTACTGATTCAACTACCCGATTAGAAGATCATTCCACAACTTGGTAACAGCTGGAATAAAACTTCTAAAATACTGTGTAGTATTGAGCCTCATGATGGAGAAGGCCTGGCTATTGGAATTAACTGCCTGCCTAGTATTACGAACAGGATAGAATTGTCCAGGGATATCTGAATGTAAAGGATGGTCAGAGTTATGAAAAATCTTATGCAACATGCACAATGAACTAATTGAACGACGTTGCCAAAGATTAATATCTAGATCAGGAATAAGAAATTTAATAGACCGTAAGTTTCTGTCCAACAAATTAAGATGAGAATCAGCAGCTGAACACCAGACAGGAGAACAATACTCAAAACAAGGTAGAATGAAAAAAATTAAAACACTTCTTCAGAATAGATTGATCACCGAAAATCTTGTAAGCCAATTTTTTGTGCAATTGAGGAAGACACAGACCTAATGTGTTTCTCAAAAGTAAATTTACTGTCGAGAATCACACCTAAAATTTTAAGAGTCATACAAATTTAAAGAAACATTATCAATACTGAGATCCGGATGTTGAGGAGCCACCGTCCTTGTCCTACTTACAATCATACTTTGAGTTTTGTTAGGATTCAACTTCATACCTCATAATTTGCACCATGCACTAATTTCAGCTAAATCTCTATTAAGTGATTCACCAACCCCAGATCTACATTCAAGGGATGGAATTGATGCAAAGAGAGTAGCATCATCTGCATATGCAACAAGCTTGTTTTCTAGGCCAAACCACATGTCATGTGTATATAGTATGAAAAGTAATGGGCCAAGAACACTACCCTGTGGAACACCGGATATCACATTCCTATACTCACTATGGCGCCCATCAACAACAACTCTTTGAGATCTATTTCTTAAAAAATTAATAATAATGCTAAGAAACGACCCACCCACTCCCAACTGTTTGAGTTTGAAAACAAGGGCCTCATGATTAACACTGTCAAAGGCAACACTAAAATAAAAGGCCAATCATACAAACTTCCTGACCACAATCAAGGGATTTCTGTACAGCATTGGAGATTGTATGAAGGGCATCACATGCTGCAAGGCCTTTACGAAAACCAAATTGCAAACTAAGGAATAGATGATTACCTTCAGCAAACCTATTAAGATGTTTTGCCAGAAGACGTTCAAAATCTTTAGATAATATGGGAGTTATGGAAATTGGGCGGTAATCAGTGGGACTTGAGCTACCACAAACACATTTACATAGAGGATTAACATTACCAATTCTCCAACAAGTGCTAAAAGCTCCTCTTCTTGCTAACTTGTGCAAAATAACATAACATTGGAGCTAAGAAATCTGCTGTCTTTATAAAAAACAAAGGAAATATACCATTTGGGTCTACACATCCATAAGCATCAAGGTCCATTAACAGAGCTTTAATCTCACGAGACCGAAAAGCTAAACTAGTTAGTTTAGCCTCAGGAAAACAGGAATGAGGAAGTTCAAGTTTTTCATTACTCTGTTTACTGTCAAAAACATCAGCCAAAAGGGTTGCCTTTTCCTTTGGACAGTGAGTGACTGAGCCATCTGGTTTAAGTAAAGGAGGAACTGTTGCATCTACATCAAAGAGTGCAGATTTAAGGGTAGACCACCATTTATGTTCCTGAGTTGTACCAGAAAGGGTTTCTTTTATGGTTAAATTGTACTCCTTTTCAGTTGAGGCATAAACTCTCTGAACCAAAGCTCGAAGCTGAGTATAGTTGTTCCAGGTCAAATCTGATCTGTTACCCTTCCAAAGGTGATAGGCCTCCTGCTTCTCCAAATAAGCTCATCTACAATCATCATTGAACCACGGTTTGTCGTCCTTCACTCGGTACCTTAGCACACGAGAAGGGATACGCCTATCAATTATGTTGACTAGATTCTCATTCAAAGGGACAACAGGATCTACACTACTATGTAATTGTGACCAATTCAAGCACAGAAGATCATGCAAAATCCCATTCCAGTCTCCTTGGGATTTCATATAAATTTTACAAGAGTATGATATATCAGGGACAGGCTGCTTAGTCTTCACTACTAATGAAATCAAGGCATGATCAGATGTCCCGACTGGAGAACCAACCTTACTAGTTATAACGCCAGGGGAGTCAGTGTATATGAGGTCCTGGCAATTACCAGACCTGTGCGTATCTTCATTTATGATTTGCTCACAGCCTGATTCAGAGGCAAAGTCTAAAGCTATTTAAGCCATGGCGATTGGTAGGAGAGATAGAACTTAACCACTCCCTATGGTGAGCATTAAAATCACCAACAAAGACAAAAGAAGCCTTTCTATCATCTTGTATCTTAGCCATAATGGTAAGAAGACAATCGAAGATAGAATCATCCATGTCTCGATTCCAGTAGAGGTGCCAGTGATGGGAGATGAGAATGAGAGAGAGATTATAAGAGAGGAAGTGAGGAGAGCACTAGATGAAACTAGAATAGGAAAAGCACCTGGTATAGATGGTGTGAGAGCTGAGATATTGAAGGAAGGGGTGTGACTGTACTTGAATGGTTGATGAGATTGTTTGATGTGTTTTATGTTGTCAATAGTACCAGTAGATTGGGTTTGTGCATGTATTTTACCACTATATAAAGGTAAGGAAGATGTGTTTGAGTGTTGTAATTCAAGGGTTATTAGTTTGTTGAGTGTGGTTGGAAAAGTGTATTTTAGAATACTGATTAAGAGGATTAAGGATAAAACAGAGAATGTAGTCTTAGAAGTACAGGGTGGTTTTAGAAGAGGTAGGGGATGTATGAATCAGATTTTTACAGTTAGGCAGATATGCGAGAAATATTTAGGCAGATATGCGAGAAATATTTGGCAAAAGGTAAGGAGCTGTATGTTGCGTTCATGGATCTCGAGAAAGCGTATGATAAAGTTGATAGGGAAGCAATGTGGAATGTGATGAGGTTATATGGAATTGGTGGATTGTTGTTTTAAGCAGTGAAAAGTTTCTGCAAAGGTACTAAAGCGTGTGTTTATGATAGGAAATGAAGTGAGGGATTGATTTCTGGTGAGTGGGGCTGACAGGGATATGTGATGTCGCCATGGTTGTTTAACTTGTATGTTGATGGATTGGTGAGAGAGGTGAATGCTCGAGTGCTTGGACGAGGATTGAAACATAGACAAGAATGATCATGAATGGGAGTTAAATCAGTTGTTGTTTGCGGATGATACTGTACTAGTTGCAGACTCGGAAGAGAAGCTTGGCTGATTAGTGACAGAATTTGGAAAGGTATGTGAGAGAAAGGAGTTGAGAGTTAATATGGGTAAGAATAAGGTTATGAGACATACGAGAAGGGAAGGTGGTGCGAGGTTGAATGTCATGTTGAATGGAGTTACTTGAGGAGGTGGCTCAGTTTAAGTATTTGGGGTCTGTAGTTGCAGGAAATGGTGGAGTGGAAGCAGATGTGCGTCAGAGAGTGAATGGAGGATGCAGGGTGTTGGGAGCAGTGAAGGGAGTGGTAAAAAATAGAGGGTTGGGGACGAATGTAAAGAGAGTTCTGTATGAGAAAATGATTGTACCAACTGTGATGTATGGATCGGAGTTGTGAAGAATGAAAGTGACATAGAGACAGAAATTGGATGTGTTTGAGATGAAGTGTCTGAGGAGTATGGTTGGTGTATCTCGAGTAGATAGGGTTAGGAACAAAGTTGTGAGGGTGAGAACAGGTGTAAGAAATGAGTTAGCAGCTAGAGTGGATATGATTGAGTTGAGGTGGTTTGACCATGTTGAGAAAATAGAAAATGGCTCTCTGCTAAAGAAAGGGGTGAATGCAAGAGTTGATGGGAAAAGTACAAGAGGAGGGCCAAGGTTTGGGTGGATGGATGGAGTGAAGAAAACCCTGGGTGATAGGAGGATAGATGTGAGAGAAGCAAGAGAGCGTGCTAGAAATAGGAATGAATGGCGAGCGATTGTCACGCAGTTGCAGTAGGCCCTGCTGCC
Source organism: Palaemon carinicauda (assembly GCF_036898095.1). Taxonomy (NCBI): domain Eukaryota; kingdom Metazoa; phylum Arthropoda; class Malacostraca; order Decapoda; family Palaemonidae; genus Palaemon; species Palaemon carinicauda. The sequence goes on from NC_090737.1 coordinate 145,148,114, forward strand.
TCCTCCGGTCGCCTTGTATGACCGCAGAGGTAGCAGCAGTGGGGGATTCAGCGTTATGAAGTTTCATCTGTGGTGGATAACGGGCAAGGTTGGGCTGTGTCACCCTAGCAGTACCAGCCAAACTCGGGTGAGTGCCTCGTCAGGCTGTGAGGAATGTAGAGAGGAAAAGTCCCTCGTTATTTTGTTTTCTTTTTGATGTTGGCTACCCCCCAAAATTGGGGGAAGTGCCTTGGTATATGTATGTAAGTGTTACAACCTTGTTTGGTCTTGAAATGGTAGTTTCAGGCTCGAGGTCTTTTGAGCTTGGCCTTCCTTGTCTAAGACTGCTGTTTTCTTGGTGTTTCTCCTCCTGTGCCCTATGCGTTTAGTGTGACTTTCATGTTTAGGTGAAACAAATTTTCATCTTCTATATTCCTCAGGGATCTAGTTCAGTCTGTAGGGAGGGAGGTGGCTTTTTGCAGCACTAGTTTCCATGGTGGTGGCTTTGGGATTTGATTTGACTTCCCCTCCGCTTTGCTCCTGTCTCAAGACTGGTCGACAGTCCTAGCGCTCTCCCTTGTGGTCTGAATTGCTTTTTCTTCCTTCCCTCTCCCATGTGTTGTCAATCTACTTGTGGGAGTAAATGGATTCTTTTTGCTCTTGTCCCTTTTTAGGCTCTATTGGGAGGTGAGGTCTCCCTCCATGATCACCTGAAGGAAATCTTGACAGACAGTCTTGATGCTCTTTTAGAGGCACCCATTTTGAGGGCTTTTTTTGGAGAGTTTTCTCTTCCGGCTTCCTTAGTGTCTGTCATGAGACTTTTTGAGTTTAAGGTGCTCTTCTGACTCATGGCTAGTTGAGGACAGGACCTGTTTTGTCCCTTTTTTACGTTTTTCATGATGACAGAGGCATTTTTGCTTCTTTTTCCCGTTAACTCCTTAACCCCTTCGCTGCGATGACATCGCTTAACGTCACAATGTGCCTTGTGATACACAAAATTGCATCCCAGATACGTCATTTACAAATTAAACCATACGGAAGTTAAAATCACTCCTATATCATTCAAATAGTACAGCACATGGTCCTGTATTACACAGTTCACACTCAGGAAATTTCACTAAAAAATCTCCCCCCTCTCTGATATTGGCCCCTCCTCCTCCTTTTCTTCAGCCAACCAACGAAGTATTCAGGATTCTATTATTTATTCCTGATTGTATAAGAGCTATTTTAGTCTTTTAATATGTTACCCTGTTGAATCTCGCCACTCTCTCTAGTCAATGGCGACATTCCCTACCTGAGGCATTACTCAAACCCCCCGACACCCCCCAGCTTAGAAATGTATGGATCCTCACATCTCACCCCACCACTTACTGAAACACTTCCGATTCTAGTCCTTATTCACGATTATGTAAAGTATATTTTAGTCTCTTTATGTATTTGCATACATGTTCAAACCACACAGAAAGCATTCTGTAAAGTGCTACATAGCGTTCTTCAACCATTATTGGTTCTCCCCCTCTGACTCCTTCCCACAATGCCACCAAAATACCAGTAATACAAGTTTTTGACGCACAATGAAGTTTTTGTCTTTTTTTATTCCCTTTTCCTCTTGAGTATCATTTAAAAAAAAATAATGTCTTAATGTCTTAGGTGTATATTTCATATTAGTATTGTTCATTGTTTTCACAGTGGAAGTTAACTTACTGTCATTATTTCCATTTATTGACATTCTACTCTGTATTTGTCATGTTCTTTCTTAGGCATTCCAAGCTCGGGAAAGTACCCAAAGCAGAAATTATCCAGTTCATAGTGAGTCACACACCTTTTGTCTAATGAACTAAATTCTCTCTCTCTCTCTCTCTCTCTCTCTCTCTCTCTCTCTCTCTCTCTCTCTCTCTCTCTCTCTCTTCTTCTTCTTCTTCTTCTTCTTCTGTCATCAGAAAAGTATTGTGTTTATCGTATACCTGATAATTATACATTAAAGAATACTTCTTGTGTCAAAGGAAACAAATGGATATTTTCATTACATTTTTGTAAAACATAAAGTCTATAATACTGACGAGTAGTTTTATATCTTTTGACGAATATTTATCATGTAATTATCATGGAATAACATAGTCCTTTCAATAAGTTTAAAGTTTATTCATACAAGATCACAGTGCTTTACCATTATTTAGAGAAAATTATTTCAAACAAATTTCTGAATGGAAAGAATATTTTCGTTGTTTAGATTGAAATACAATAGAAAATGAAGCAAACTTTTGACAGATTGAAATACTATAGAAAATGAAGCAAACTTTTGACTAATTTATTCAGTAATCAGCATTAGAACAAATCAACATGGAAATGTAGGTTATTCCAGAGTAAGTTACCATATACAGTATCTCTAATGTTGACAAATCTTATATATAACTACTGAGGATGGATTTGCTGCCACATAGTGAAGGGGTTAATAGCCCTGGATTTCTTCGTGTGCAGCATGGAGTTTGCTTGTTGCCTTGTCCTGTGAGGGCCTTCTCTCTCTCAGGAAAGTATTCGCCCTTTTGTTTGTCTCCTCGAAAGGTCTTGAGTCCATTGTCTAAAAGGAGTTATTCTCCCTTCTGGGCAATTTGTTTTCTTGGACTGGGGATCTTGGTGTTCGGGAAGGTCAGGCGTCAAAAGCCCTAGTGATAAATTAGTTGCTACGCCAATTGTTTTATCAGGAAAGTCCTTGTCGCCAGAGTGATTGAAGCAGTTTGAGTAATCTTGCCGACTTTGGCGACTTTACTCTTTTGACCCATCGGTGATGGCAGGACAGGTGGTCAGACTTGTGACTTGGTGGTTGCCTTCTCCACCCATTGTGTGAAGGCTGCCATTGCGTATGTATATAATGTTTAGAATGCCATAATCTTGGTTGTGGTTGGTTGGGCTCCGTATGATTTAACCTGACCTGAGTATGGGTTGGTCATGATGGGTTAGATTTAGTTAGCCTTAGTTGATTATTTGTCTATTGATTTCCAGATTGTTTGTGCTCCTTTGGTTGCACGCTGGTTGCCAGCGTCGGCCGTAGGGCTAGTATTGTGTCAGGCTACTGACACTGTATCACCAACTACTCTTTGCCCCTAGCCTTGACATCGATTGCTCACATGAGACAGACGGCAATTATTGGCGCTGGTTATGATGCCAGCGCCATGGGGTTGCGTTGTGATAACCCCCAAATTTCGCCAGACAGAGACCAGCTGAACTGACCAGGCACTCAATCCATGTTAGGCCATGGGCCAGAAAGTGAAACCCTCCCCCCCTTGGGAATTTTCACGACCCCCCTAGTTTCCTTCCTTAGGGTATCCTTTATGCATATCCGGGTGTTTCCAAACACATAAATGCACCAAAAATGTAAAATTATCACTTTTTGTACAAACTGCACGCCAAATTTTCACATTTTCAGCCGCACTGACTTTGTGTCGCTTTATTAGCTCTAACTTCCTTAATATCGAAACTAAGTGAACATTTTTGGTACCAACATAATGCTAAAATCAAGAGCTACACAATGGTAAATAATTATGTCCATAAGTAATAATTATTACGTATTCCAGGACCATTGTTGTACCCCCTACCCTTAATTTTTGTTTGAAAATGGGCACATGTAACTAGTTGCTACTGATACTGATGAAATTGTGGAGGCATTTGGTTACATTTCTGTATTTGATTTTGTACATAATCTTATTTAGAATATTGCATATCAGTTTTGTTCGCTAATTTCCCAAAATATATGAATTAAGTGACAATAATCAATTGATTGTATAATGGCCACATATGAGCAATACCCACTTTTCTCCGTAACTTCCGTAAATTGTAACATAACTGCATCATTTAGGTGTTAATAGATAACAATATATTCTCCAGCTTTCTGAAATTGGTTCTGTGCATAGGTTATGATGCATTTTCATTTCAGGCCAAGGATCCAATATCAACTGGTGATAATTATTCAGCATGGCAGAACGTCCAGTTAGTTTACGGAAAAAGAAAAGTCAGAGGAAAAGACCTCTACAGAGTGTGCCAAGAAGACTTGCATTATACATTTTTCTGAACAGAAAACTGACAAAATTGTTCGAAAACTGACTGATGTGAGCTTTGAAAAGATCAAGGAATCAGTGCAGCTCCGCAAAGCTAGTGCTGCTGCTAATGTGAGGATGGATGTAATCTGTGAAGAAGATCCAGAGACACTGAATACACAGGAAGTGTTATCAAAAGTTTACAAATGTTGGTCATATCAAAAGTAGAAAACGACAACATCCAGTTGAAGATGACGAAGGGCCTTCAACTTCAAATCGAAAGCGAGTATCATCCTCATCAATTTTATTTCCTTCAGATCAGTGCCTGTATTGTGGAAAAAACAGAAAACGAGACAAGGGTGTCAGAGAGTTTCCAACAAAGTGTGTTACAGAAACTGCAGCTGTGTCAATACTACAGGCTGCAAAGCATAAAAATGACTACACATTAATTGGAAAGATTGAAGTCTGTGACTTGCGAGCACGAGAAGCACATTATCATAATTCTTGTCGCAGAGATTACACTCGTAAGCAGGAGCGAAATGTTACTAGCGAACCAGATCTGAGTGCTGTTTAACATTTACCTGCTCATAGCGAAGCATTCTCCTACATCTATGATTATGTTGAAGAACATATAATCAAGGGGTGCAGCGTAGAACGTGTGACCATGTTGAAAGAGAAATATTTGCTATATTTACAAGATCATTATCCTTCAACTTACAATCCAAACTACAAAACCTATAAACTCAAGAATAAGTTGGAGAAACATTTTAGTCACAAGGTTAAATTCTGGGCACCCAACTACCGAAGTGAACTTATATATTGGGATCTCTTACCAGTTGGGCATGCAGTAGAGGCAGTATTTGAGATGGCTACCTCTGAGGAAAGGTTACTCCAGGAAGCAGCTATGATGCTCAGGCGACAACTGATGGATGCCAAAAGGAATGCAGCCTACTGCCATGGCCACCAACAGCAGCGCAGTTGATGTCCATAGAGAACAAACCACCACCAATCGTGATTAACTTTTTGTCGCAGCTTCTATGTGGGAAACCATTTAAAGATATTTCGTCAAAGATGCAGAGAATGGTTGATTCATGTGCTCAAGATGTATGTTTTGCTATGAGCCGAGGAGAATGGAAAATACCTAAACATGTTCTTCTTGGAATAACTTTGAGACATATGACAGGAAGTGCTGAGCTCATTACACTGCTGAATCATTTCGGTCACTGTCAGACATATTCCCAAGTGATGGAGCTAGAAACTGCCACATGTAACCAAATCAACACACAGGAATCCTTACTTCCCGCAACCATATCATCCTGTATGAATAATGTAGTTCTCCACTTAAGCTGGGACAACTTCGACCTGTCTGAAGAAACACCATCAGGGGCTGAAACAACACATGTAGCACATGGTATTGCCATTCAGGAGACATCTAGTAGTGCAAGTTGTGACATGAACAGGGAGCAGCTACCTCAGCAGTCAGGGAAGAGTAATAAAGACAGGTCAATTCCCTATGAGGATGAAGAAATGTCACCTTGTTTCATAAGGAGTAGGACTGAGCCTAATTTGAGAGTGGAACATGTATCTGTGACAATACCAGTTTCATATTATGAATCCAAGGAATCAGACTTTGCTTGGACTATTGCAGGATTGTACAAATCTAATGAACAAAGTGTTCCTGGCTGGGCTGGATGGTTGTCACTGACTGGAAAAAGTGATTATGTTAAAGCCTGTGCTCAATATACAGTTGATTACATGGTGCCAGTACATAGGGCAATTACTGATAATGCCACAGTTCAGCACATACTCCGACTATTCCAGCCACAAAGGATGTGCAACAGGAGGTCACTATCGTAACTTTTGATCTAGCTGTAGTAATGAAAGCTTACTCTATCATGTGGCAAAACCCACGAGAATACAGTGGTATTGTTGTAAGGATTGGGCCATTTCATACAATCTGCTCATACCTTGGAGTCATCGGGAAGATGATGTCCGGCACAGGCTTTGAGGACATCATTATTGAGGCTGGTGTATATGCAAGTGGATCGATTGATCAAATGTTGAGGGGCAAACATTACAACCGTGCAATGAGAGTTCACAAATTGATGTACGAGACCCTAGAACGGCTCCTGCTTGATGACTTTTATGCCAAGAGTGCAAATGGAAGTTCATTAAATGCTAGCTTACATGAACAACATGAGATCCTCATTCAGTCACCTTCTCCATCTGGTTTGAATGACCTCCTTGCAAGGGACAGTTTCAAAGAGCTGTATCAGCAGTACTGTGTTTTCAAAGATCAAGGGAGACATGGAGAACTTGGCAAAACAGCTTGTTTATGGCTAAACTGTATGGACAAAGTGGCGTTGCTCTTGCGATTTGCTAGGGGTACAAAGTTGAATGATCTTGATCTACACATAGTGCCCAGCGTTTTTTTCCCTACAACCATCATAACTATGCACAGTGTGTTCCAGTGTACCTTCTCTCACTGATGAACTTGTCACACATCCACCCTGGTGATGAGGACTTGTTGCGGAAAAATGGTTTTAGTGTTTCCCGATCAGATGTCCCATCTTCACGGAATCCAGTGGACCTCACATTTGAAGAGACCTTCAATAGGCATGCAAAATCACGTTGTGGAATCATTGGCTTTAGTAGAAACCCTGCAGCCTACAACAGGTGGTGCATGACCCGCCATGCCAGAGCTACATTTACGGAAGTGACATATGAAATGGCAGACATGAGTTCCACAGGCCTTGACACACACAAGGAAATCAGAAAGTCACAAATTGCTAAATCAGAGTCAGACGTCCAGTCTCTTCTTGAAGCAATTAAGGGATTTGTGAACCCTTTTCAGATTGATGTCAAGGGTAAATTATTCTGTTTGTCTTCCGGAGCACCAGCAACTTCAAAAATTGAAGTTGACTTGTTGAGCCCTGATGCCGTTGGAGAAAAAACATTCAGAAAGTTCATAACACAAAGACTACAGAGCAAGTTAGTTAGTTTCCACCAACCCATCTCAAGAAACAAACTGAGCACATTTGCCTCTTTAAGCCAAGTCAAGAAGGTTACAAGTGTGACTAGCAAACAAATTCAGATTAAAGCTGAAAGAAACCTCTTTGTACAGCTGGTGATGCTTTCTGAGGAGCACAACATCAGCCTGGAGAAGACACTAAGCTACCCATTAGCACCAATACCCTGGGCACTTTCAACTGCTGATGGTTATCCTGTGAAGACAGACAAAGCAAAATTATTACATGTACTGGAGACTGATGTTGCAGCTCCTGATGCACCAAACTAGAAGAAACAGTGTACATCATAGATGGCAACGCAATTTTGCAAGCTCTGATTGGCCTGCCTACTACCTTTGAGGAACTTGCAAGCAAGGTGTTTGAGCAGTTGCCAAAGGTACCAAGAATAGACTTTGTTACAGACACATACAAGGAGAATTCCATAAAGAGCTATGAGCGATCGCGTCGTGTTGAATCACAAACATTTTTATCAAAGGTGCAAGTACAAAAGTACCTCGTGACGGGAAATCTTTCATGAGTAGTAACTCAAACAAAGAACAACTGATCAAACTTTTGTTGTGTGAATTGCAAACAGAAAAATATGCCCCTAAATTACACAAGAGACACATATATGTTGTGTATAAGGAAGAATGCACTCTCCTTACAAGTGAGGATGGATTGACTGTTCAGACCATGCAGGTGCAGGACCTATTTTCTTCACAGGAGGAAGCAGATACTCGAATCATTCTGCAATGTATCCATGCTGCCAAATCATTTGATCCAGAAAAGGTGATTGTAGTCCGTTCACCAGATACTGATGTCTTCCTATTGCCATTGAAGTTTTCTCAAGATATTGACCAGTCTGTGTTATTTGATACTGGCGTTTCAAACAGGAGAAGACTAATTGATGTGAGAGCTGTTATTAGCAAACATGGTACTGTAAACTCATATACTCTTTTCATGCATTCACAGGATGCGATACAACAGGTGCCTTCGTTCGCCGAGGTAAACTTACACCAAAAAGGACACTTGATGCCCATCCTGAATACCATTCAGCATTAATCTCTTTAGCAACCACTGCTGAACTTTCTGAAGAAACATTCAGTGAACTTGAACAGTTTGTCTTCTGTATGTATGGAAAGGCCAGCTACAAAGACATAAACAAGCTGCTCTATGATAAGTTTAAACAAAGATTCCAGCCCAAGAAAGGCCAAACTTTGTCCAGTTGTGATGACATTGATCTGAGCTTGCTACCACCGTGCAGGTCATCACTGCACATGCATATCCTCAGATGCAACTACCAAACATATGTTTTGAATAAGTCCAGTGTGCCATATCCAGATATACGAAGTCCAGTAGGCAAAGGCTGGAAACTTGATGACTCAGTACAGCTACAAATTATCTGGGTCAAAGGTGATATACTGCCACAGGAACTCATTGATATCATGCCAGACAGAGAAGCCGACAGCAATGACGATTTGGATACAGAGGATATTGATATTAACAACCTAGCTGACATCATTTATGATGAAGAATCATGAACACAATGTGTAAATTGTCAAGCTAGTTCTTTTCTGTAGTTGTCTGTTGCCAGTGACAAAGAGAGACTAACTAGGACATCATACTCCACATATAATGATATTTATATGAACACAACTTCGCAGATTTCAAACATTGATGTAGACTTCCAAGCTCTTCACCATTTACTTGTTGGTATTAGTTGTCAGTTTAAGTTATAAATTACATTTATTTTGGTTACATTTGTCTTATTCTACTGTTAATCAATGATTTTCTTGGTTCTCTCAGGGATTGACACCTGTCAGATATGAAAGTCAGACACACTGCAATAAGTAGTGTCCTACATTGATAGTTTTAGTCATATATACTAAGTTTGTGCATGCATATTCATGATATAAGTATGTGGTGGCCACTCTATAGTGAATAATGTCCAAACAGTATAATTCTCTTCAAAGTATCTCCTTCTTTAAATGTTAGTAAAATACTCTTGTGTAATAAATCATAAAGTTAAATGGCTTAGTTGCCATTTGGTACCAGAAAGTAGAGATGATAGGGAAGATGAGGGTAGAACAAAGTTCTGTCAATTGAAATTTGGACTATCTTTAAGGGGTGGGAGATATGTATCAGCAATTTGAATAATGGATTTCAGTAACAGATTAACTTTACATCCTCAAGCTTAGTTGTATATGCTCCAAGCATTTGATTGGCACCAAAATAATGCAGATATGTCACGATTTACAGAAGTTATTGAGAAGCGTTTTCTACAAAGTAGGTATCGATTAAAACATGTGGCCATTATATAATCAGTTGATTATTGTCACTTCATTCATATATTTTGGGATATTAGTGAACGAAACTGATAGTCAATATTCTAAATAAGAATATGTACAAAATCAAATACAGAAATGTAACCAAATGCCTCGACAATTTCATCAGTATCAGTAGCAACTAGTTACACGTGCCCATTTTCGAACAAAAATTAAGAGTAGGGGTACAATAATGGCCCTGGAATACGTAATAGTCATTAATTATGGACATAATTATATACCATTGTGTAGCTCTTGGTCTTAGCATTATGTTGGTACCGAATATTTTCACTTAGTTTGAATATTAAGGAAGTTAGAGCCAATAAAGCGACACAAAGTCAGTGCAGCTGAAAATGTGAAAATTTGGCGTGCGGTTTGTACAAAAAGGGATAATTTTGCAATATTGCCGCATTTATGTGTTTGGAAACACCCGGATATGCATAAAGGACACCCTAAGGAAGAAAACTAGGGTGTTCGTGAAAATTCTCTAGTGGGGGGGAGGGTTTCACTTTCTGACCCATGACCTATGTAACTGAGTCCCCTTTTACCTGTGTTCCCCCTACTATTGTTGCCAGTAATTCTGGTTTGTTGGCACCTTTGGCTGCGTTGTCACCTAACACTGAACCAGTTTGTCAGTTCAGGCTCTCATTCCTGGTGAATGAGGTGCCGGTTACTTTATTCCCCTTCCCTCTTGGTGTTAGTCTCTTACACAGGACAGGTGACATTTAGTAGTGCTGGTATTGGTCCCGGCATTATTGGACTACCTATGCCCCTCTCTTCTTCGTGCCAGTTCCCCCGAGATGTAGGTGGTATGTAGTAATGCTGGTGTTTATTCGTGCATTTGGGTGGTGGTGGTGTTGTTAACCCCGCAATGTTACTCGACACTGAACCAGTCGGTCTGTCCAAGCACTCACTCCTTGGGACTAAGTCAACAGCTACTGCAGCTACATTTCTCTTGGTACCAGTTACAAGTGATGCAAGGCAGTCAGTAGTCTTAGTTCTTTGGTTGGTTTCTGTAGATCGTGTGGCTACTCCATCATTGTTTGCCTAACAAAGACCAGGTGAGCACTTTATGAGATCAGTTGATTGTCTTGTCGCTCCCCTGTTGGGTCCACTCCTGTCTGGTGGGTGCATAACAGGAGATTAGACAGATAATCTATGAACTCACTCCTCATGGCTTAGCCACCATCTACCTCAGGTACTTTCCTTCATCTCCAGGCACAATGAATTGATTGTAGTCAGTAGCGTGGGTTCTTTTGTGGGCTTCTTTGTGTTGTGTTGTCACACCCTCATGATTCGCCAAACAAAAGATCAGGTGAGTGCTTGAAACACTCCCTCTTGGTCTGAGTAGCTTTTATTATCTTTCCGTGTCTCTTCATCTTGGCATCGGACGTGCTTCATGAAGAGGGAGGCAGTCAGGGGTGCTGGTCTCTTGCGGCATCATGGGGAGACTTGATTGCTACCTCCCTGATGAGCAATTGGCATGTTACCAGTGGGATTGTCACATCTGAAACTAGCCTTGTTTAAAGGTTTAAAGGCCACTCATGAATGGTAGAAGCAATGGACAGTGACATTACCCTATCAAGTAGGACAATGCCCTAGAAACTGACCATATATACATATGATCAGCGCCCAAGCCCCCTCTCCACCCAAGGTAGGACCAAGGAGGACCAGGCAGTAGTTGCTGATGACTAAGCCCATAGACCTATAGGCTCCCCCAAACCGCTCATCCTTCGCTCACAAGGATGGTGAGGTTGCAGCGACCAAAGAAACTAACGATGCTGTTCTGGTCTCTGTCACCAGCTGTTTCTTACTGCCCCCTCTTGGTGCCATAGGCAAGCTTAAAACGTAGCTAGGCGGAGTTCTGGCTCCTTGCATTCGCCTTGGGGAGGTGTTGTTGCCCCCTCCTCTTCCTTGCCTAGTTTGCCTTGTGCGATCCCAGGTCTGGGACCCACTGGTCACTATCTCGTGGCGTCTAGGTCGTCTGCCGCTCTTTCTCTCTCCCCTTTTCTTGGCAGCAGAGTTACGTTCGAGTTTGGGTAGCATTTAGTAGCAATTATGCTGTTGCTGCCTTTATGGTTTTGTTTATAAAATTCCCTTTTGGACCCCTCAGATGCTGAAGCCTTGACGAGGATGGGGGGACTCAGAGATTAGCAGCTGGGCTCTAATGAACGGTGGAAACTGCTTTCCCACTGGACCTTGGTGCCCAGTTTTAGATCCAACTAAATTAGTCAGCACTTTCTCTCCTTTCTTTTGACTACTACTTTTATTCTCCCATCTCTTCCTCTTTCGCATGAACTTGTTGACGACTTTGGCTTGTATGACTTTGGTTTTGACTGCTTCTTTGGATTTGGCACAGGGTGGGATGGATGTCGTACAATCTCAACCTGTACAAATTTAGATGCAATCACCCTCTAGCAGACCCCATTGGGTGCAGACTTAATCTGTTAAGAGTCGGACTCCAGTGATCCGGTTTGAAGTCGCCCATATTTTCGGGTAATGGGTGATGCCAGGCATTGGAGTCGTCAGTGGGAGGGGCTAACTACCCCCCACTGACCAGTGTACGCCCACCTAAAGAGAGGCAGCCCCTCTCTAATAGAGGACTGGTCCCCGCTGAAGCCTCTTCTCATGTTGGGCCACATGGGATAGGAGGACTGACATCCTCCGATAAGAAGTGGATAACCTGGCTTGCTTCTTCTTTAGAAATTAACCCCTCTGTTGACGACCTGGAAACTCTAAAGGACCATTCTACTAATGCTCTAAAACAAAGTAATTTGGGTGACATGGAGAATTTGCGAATCCTTCATTTCACTCAAATTCCCATAGAAACCAGTTATGATGTGCTGTATAAATCATTTTAATGTTATGGTCATATCAAAGAAATTAAAATGAGGCTTGAAAGTGAAAAATGGGATTCATGGATATCATTTGATAACCATGATGAAGCATTCAATGCAATTGGTAATAATTTTAACATCAAGGGTGCTCTTTGCCATGGGGTACCTAAAGATCTAGATATATATAAACCTTAAGATTAGATTGATAAAGGTATAGAGATAGGTGTACCCTCTAGATATATACAAACCTTAAGATTGGATTGATAGAGGTATAGAGATTGTTGTACCCTCCCAGAGAAAGCCAAAACCACCAAAGTGGCTTATTGCTCAGTCAAAAGGGAGTACAGGAAATTATTTCAAGATATGTAGATTTCTTCAAAAGAAAGTAGGTACCATCGCATCAGGTGATATATCTCAGTTTGGAAAGAACAGTTTCCTCATAAGTGCCAAATCAGAAACACAATCTGTTATACTTTGCAATTTAAATACAGAGAATGATGACATAAAGCTGGATGTGAAACCCCATCTAAACTTCAGTTAGGGAAGGGGTGTAGTTTTCATTAGAGACTTATATGAGTTTACATAAGAGGAGATATTGGCCATGTGTCCTTTAACTGTGTGGAAAGTACATAAAGTCCCTGGACCATCAATGATTATCCTGACTTTCCAGGATGCTGATGTGCCTTTCCACATTTACATAGAAAATGAACAGATTAAAGTTCTAACTTTCAAGCAGAAGCCGCCGCAATATTCTAATTGTTTGAGATATGCGTATCCATCTAAAGTTTGCAAGAATGATAAAATGTGTAGTACTTGCTCCAATGTTTACCATGGAGAATGTACAGTAGAGGCCAATTGTATAAACTGCAATTTGAATCATAAATCTACTGATAGGAACTGCCAGCAATATAAGTTGGAAGAGGTTGTTCTCAATAAATCCAATATCGAACACATACATGAGGGGCATGCCAAGAGACTATTGAGTAAATCAACAAGTTATGCAAATGTATTGAAATGAGGAAAAATGGGGCAGGAGACATCCAACCCACATATTACTGCCTGTATTCCCCAGAAAAGAAATTCGCCATCTTCTGATAAAATTCTGCAGGATAGGGCAAAAATATAACCTAAGGCTTTGCTCACCTATTAAACCTTTGTCCCCCACTACAAAGGATAATACTAACCTCTCTCAGGGCTTTGCCGGATTTGATGGAGGTTCCACATAAAACATAGTTATCAGGTAGTGGGGAAAACACCAAAACCTAATAAATCACCACCTGTCAATAGGAAAAGAGAGACACCTCCATCTTTCTAGCCCCCATCCATTAAAAACACCAAAGTTATGACATCAAATAGGTATGATGTTCTGCCTGTTGATATTTCAGATCAACAGGAAAACTTCTTGAATCAATCAAAAAATTCAAGTTGAGGTCCACCATCCCCCACAAGAATTAGGTAAAAAGAACACTGAAAAGGCTAATATAAAACCTAACTTATCAATACCCTCACTTAGGAAGCCTACAGAAAATATTGTCAAATAAAAAACTGGCAATGGGACGACCTCATCAAACATGTCTTCCAGAAAATAATACATAGTTTTCTGGGCTCTACCTGTGCCGCTCTGTGAAATGCTCCTTTTACATCATTTCTAAGGTAAAAACTGCTATGAATTTACCAGAGAAAAAAGTTGCATAGGAATGCCAGGTTGAACCCAGCTTGCTCACCTGATAAGGTGTCGGTATAATAATACTGGGGCGTGATAAATCTCAACCAGAGGTCTCGCACCATTTAGATATCTCTTCTTCAATATCCCTGTTACAGCAAGGTGCCGTTCAACACCCACCTCCGAACTCCACTACCAACAACCCAACCCACGCCAGTGACGTCACTCCTTTTTCATAGCACTGCTAGGTCACACATATGTTTTTCTCTGCGGTGTTTTCGGTGTTTACCCCAGGATTTTGTACACGATGTTGGATTCTACTGTCTTCCCATCTAAGTTAAGTACCAAATCTATGAGTTTTTAGTCTTTGGAGGTAGCCTTGCCCTTATTTTTATTTCTATCACAGTTTTTTTGTTATTCATCATTCGTTGGCCCCGCTTCGCGGCCGCCATTTTGGCTGGCTACCACCTTTCACTCGTTCTGAACACCTTACAATTAGTCTTCTATACTGATTGTTTTTCGTTTCGAACATTTACACTGGGTATTTTCACCGATCACACCCTGTTTTATATTATTATATTATTATTTTATGTTATTATGATATTATGCTACTTATCATAGTTTTGAACTTAGGTTGGCATGCCTGCTCGCCTTCGGGCGCTTCCTAGTTGGTTTACTTCGTGTTATAGCGTTTTTACCCAGTGTTTTTTATCTTTACCACCTAGTTATTTTGCTTTAGTTTGAGTGGGACTCTCGCGTGGCAGTTTTAGTTTTAATTATTTGTGTTATCCTACCGATCGGCATCTACCCGATATAGTGTTTTGTTGGCCCCCTGTCCAGCTCAGTACTTACCCGCGCTGGAGGGCTCGGCTTGTTATTCTCCTGCCTCTTCCCCTGCGTCCCTCTCTTACTATCTTATTTTAGCCGCTTGCCTTACCTAGTTCATTTTATCACATTATTTTACTTATTCATTTATCCGTTTATGATCATTCCTTGGTTATTTTCGTGGTTCGTCGGCCATGTTGGTACGCCTGGCCTCCCTCCGTCCCACGTGATCACCTCCTGCTCCCTCATTGGCTTGTTCTCACTGCATCCTCCCTCTCCCCCTCTCGGGGTATGGCCTACCCCATCCCCACTCCAGGGATACCTCTCGTCTCTCTGAGACTTTGGAGTCGGCTGTTTTGCCTTACGGGTCGAGTCCTCTCGTTCCCCAGTTACCCCCTCCTCCCCCCTCCCAGGGTACCTACTGACTCCTTTCCCCCAGTTGGAGCCGAGAACACTAGCGAGGCTTTTTATCTATACGCTCACTCCCTGCCCTTTTGTAGCCGTTTTTTCCCCGCCGCTCTGATTGGCCATCGATCGGCTGGGGAGATTTCAGCTATGCTTTGGGTTTTTGCAGCGTGATTCCCCCCGTGACGTTCCGCATCCCACGGAACCCACACGATGTTAGCCCCATTTTTCTTAGCGAGGAATTCTGTAAGTTTTTAGCTTTCGAGCTTTGTCGAGTTTTGGTTTTTGCTTTTGTTAGGTCATTGTAACCGGCGGTGAGCCTCTGACTCTCCCCCTCCTCCCCCCCCCTCTAGAAATGATATAAAGGAGCATTTCACTGGGCGGCATCTGCCCCGCCTACCCCGGTAGGCTAGCAGTGACCCCTGGGTCTACCTCAGTTGTCTTCCCGGAGCCAACGGTATAACCATTGCCCATATTATTATATTATTGTAATCTATATTCGACAATGCTCTTTTTGAATGATCATAGCTATACGGATTTGATTTATTTGCATTTTACCTTTGCTAAGTGATTTCTACCGATTACATTATGGTTTGGAATGTTATTCTAGTCCTAGCCCGGCTGATGTCGGTTTATTTTTAGTACCCGGAGCCCCCGGGCTCCCCTTAGGACCCTTACCTACTATGGGATACTTTTGTATCTTTATTTTACAGGTGGTCCGTCCGCTGTAAGATGACAGCCTGTGCGGCCGTACTTCAACAAGCGTGCGGCCACGACGTGTGCAGGTCGCACGCCCACTGTGCTGTCCTAGTGGACGACTTGACCGTCTGACACCCGGACAACTGTGAAGTCTGCTACAAGCTGGTCTCAACGCTCACCTCGTTCTCAGTAGGTGAAATTGCCGTTACTATGTAGATTTACTTAGTTTTAATCTTTGGCATTTCCTGTTATTTCCACTGTATCCCCGTCGAAGTCATTTGCCACTAGTAACGGTCTATTTTCTTTTAGAGCTCCCCGTCTTCTAAGACCTCGGCCCTGGCGACCCTTAAGGTCTGGGTTGGCGTGTTCGTCCGCAACGTTAAGGCCAAGAAGCCTTACGTGCTGTCCAAAGAGGGGTGCAACTTGATATACCCCAACGCTAAAACCTCGGCTGCGGTCCCTAAGGATGTGGCGGACCCCAGGAGGTGATGGGTGAAGCCATAGTGGAGGACATCGCGGCTATTAACCTCGACATAGAGCCTATGGCTCTTGACGAACCCTGAGCTAGGTAGGGAGGTAGGTGAGGCAGGTGGGTCCCGGGCTAAGATTCCTCTCCTTAGCCCGTCTTTCTCTTCTTCATCTGCTCATTCTTCTTTTCAGGGCTTCCCAGGGAAACATGGAGCTGATAACAGGCCTCGTCCAGTTACCCCGAAGGTTAAGTCTTCCAAATCCCCGAAGTCTGTCAAGACTTCTTCTTCTAGAGTCCCCAAAGACTCAGCTGTCGCATCTTCGTCTTCTCATGGGTCGAGAACGAAGACAGCCTCCACAACCACCCCGGTGGCTCCCTTTGACCCGCACGCTTTTTCTAACAAGCTCCTAACTCTGATCGGGTCCATGATGACGTTCCTCACTGAGAGGATGCAAAACAATGAGAATCTAGTGGAGACCCTCATGCGTTCGGGACTGCCGCAACAACAGCAGTACGCCATCCTGGACGCCTCCAAGCTCACGGAGTTTACGAAGAACAACCCATGGAAAATGGCTCTGCACTCTCCTTTCAAAGATGGCATGCTGACCATCGAGGGATGTGGCACCCGGCCCATCGAGGACTTTGAGTTCTACCCGCCGGGCCTCCAATTCCCCTTCCCCGGTTTTGCTCGTTTGACCGAGGAAGCTCTCGTTCGGCTGGATAAGGTTCCCAAGGAGACGGTAATCTACCCGAAGGACCAGGCCCAGTCTACCTGGGTTCGAACACTGAATGAGTGGGAATGTGTGAACACTATGCTCACACCCCACAAAAGCTCCTACACAATGTTCGTGGTAGACGAGCAAACCCCCACTCCGTGCGTCACCAAGATGATGGACCTAGCCCATCAGGCCATCAAGGAGGACAAACCGTTACCACAACTGCGGGAAACGGACCTGACCTCCCTCCTGTTCCCAGGAGACCACGAGTGTTGGCATAACGCCCCAGCCACCTTCACGACGGGCAAACTGAGCGCTGACTGTGCCTCCACACAGTTCAGCGAGCGTCTTCCCAGGCTTCCAGACTCTTTGATCCTCCTCGAGTTCGAAGCCCGGACCAGGCTCAGCAGGTCTATTAATTCAGCAACAATGGCTGAGATGACCTCCCTCATGTACGAGGAGGAACCCCTCTTTAAGGTTTTAACCAAATCTCTTCTTCAGACTCTGCTGGCAGATGCATACGACTTCCTCGCAGCCAGACTTCGTTGCCGGAGACACGTCTTGTCTGAGGCCACCATCAGACTTGAACCTAACAGGCTCATTAAATCCCCGGTCTGGGGTCCGGACTTGTTCCCGGAGGACCTGGTTAACGTCTTCAGCGAGGCTGCCAGGGTAAACCAAAGCCTCAAGGTTAGGTGGGGCCTAGTCCCCAAGCGAAAGTTTGAGACAGCTGGCACCCCTGCTCGAGGCAGGAAGAGGTTGAGACCCTTCTAATCCTCTCAAAATCGGCAACCACTTCAGTTGGTTCAAACCATTCCGGTGTCGCAAGGTAGCCAGCCTTCTACTTCGAAGGGACATCCTCAACAGCAATATGTGTTGGTCCCTCAGGCTCAGGTAGCAACGACCTCGTATGCTACCTCCCCTGCCTTTAACCCCGCATACGAAACCCAAGGTGCCTTCCAAGGTTACCAACGCGCCAGAGGCTCAGGTGCGAGAGGTGCCTTTCGTAACAGGGGTAGCGAAAGGGCTTTCCCCCGAGGCAAAGGGTTCCGCGGAGGCCGAGGAGGCAAATCGTCAACGACACATTGAAGTTCCTCAGGTAGGGGGAAGACTCTACGTCTTTCGGAATCGTTGGAAGTTCAGCAATTGGGCTTTCAGCATAATTTCCAAAGGTCTGGGGTGGAGTTGGATAGAAGGGCCCCCTCCACCAACCAGTTTCCATCAACTTCCAACGAAGGAGCTAGCCTTATATGCAGACGATCTATTGCAAAAGAACGCAATTAAAAGGGTTCATCACTTAAAATTTCAAGGTCGCTTGTTCAGCGTGCCAAAGAAAGACTCAGACAAGCGAAGAGTAATCCTGGACCTGTCCCGTCTGAATTCTTATATTCGATGCGATAAGTTCCACATGTTAACCGTCTCTCAGGTGCGGACCTTACTTCCCCGTGGGGCCGTCACCACCTCTATAGATCTTACAGATGCCTACTATCACGTTCCGATAACAAGGCATTTTCGTCCTTTCCTAGGCTTCAAACTAGGCAGCCAAGCCTACGCATTCAAAGTAATGCCATTCGGGCTCAACATAGCACCCAGGATCTTCACCAAACTGGCAGAGACAGTAATCCAAGAACTACAAACCCAGGGAATTCAAATAGTAGCTTACCTAGAAGACTTGCTCATCTGGTCAGACAACGTCGAGAACTGCCTCACGGCCACAAACAAAGTGTTGAAATTCCTACAACAGTTGCGGTTCCAGGTCAACTTTGAAAAACCCCACCTGGTCCCGGAGGCCAAGTTTCAATGGCTGGAATTACAATGGGATCTACGTTCTTATATGCTATGTCTCCCCAAGGCCAAGAGGGCGGAAATAGCAAAGAACACGAAACGTTTTCTCAAGGACAAATTGACGTCCAAAAGAAATCAAGAGAGAATCCTGGGCTCCTTGCAGTTCGCCTCTGTGACAGATATTTTTCTGAAGGCCAAACTGAAAGACATAAACCGAGTATGGTGCTCCAGGGCAACCAGGAAGTATCGAGACAAAAGAGCTCGACTTCCACCAATTCTGAGAAAGAGACTTCGGCCATGGACAAAGGTCAAAAGTCTGGCAAAGTCAGTTCCCTTACAATATCCGGCCCCAATACTTGTCATTCACACAGACGCCTCCTTAACAGGCTGGGGGGGGGGATACTCCCAGTACAGGAAGGTCCAGGGACTATGGTCGACTGTATTCCGGCAACTCCATATCAATGTCCTAGAGGCCATGGCAGTATTCCTTACTCTAAAACGACTGACCCCAGCCAAGAACCAACATATCAGACTAGTTCTAGACAGCACAGTCATAGTCCACAGCATAAACAGAGGAGGCTCCAAGTCAGCCCACATAAATCATGTCATGTTAGCAATATTTTCCATGGCAGCATCGAACCAGTGGCATCTGTCGGCAGTCCATCTAGCGGGGGTGCGGAATATAGTGGCGGACGCACTTTCGAGGACAACTCCGCTGGAGTCGGAATGGTCACTGGATCTACAATCATTCAAATGGATCTTATCTCAGGTCCCGGGTCTCCAGGTAGACCTGTTTGCAACAGAGTCCAACCACAAACTAGAGTGTTACGTACCCCCCAACCTGGACCCTCAGGCTTATGCCACAGACGCAATGTCGTTAGAATGAAACACTTGGAAGAAGATTTACTTGTTCCCCCCGATAAATCTGTTGATGAAAGTGTTGGACAAACTCAGGACTTCCAGAGGCCAAGTGGCTCTAGTAGCCCCCAACTGACCCAAGAGCAATTGGTTTCCCCTGCTGGTGGAACTGGGTCTCCACCCTCGGCAGATACCCAATCCAATACTAACGCAAGTAGTACAAACTCACAATGTGTTAGCTTCCTCAAAAATTCAGAGTGCCCTAACTTTATGGACTTCATGAAATTTGCAGCCTAAAGAGGTGCAGATATTGATCCCCAAAATACCCTGTTTTTGGAATCAGATAAAAGGGAATCCACCCTTCGACAATATGATTCGGCTGTTAAAAAACTTGCAAAGTTTTTAAGGGACTCAAAGGTTAAGATGATGACTATGAATCTGACAGTAACCTTCTTCAGAACTCTATTTGAATCAGGCCTTGCGGCCAATACAATTACTACAATTAAATCAGCCTTGAAAAAGATTTTCCATATTGATTTTAATATTGACATCACGGATTCATACTTCTCATCAATCCCGAGAGCCTGCGCCAGACTGAAACCATCGACTCGCCCTAGCTCAGTTTCCTGGTTTCTGAATGATGTCCTTAAGCTGGCCTCTGACACTCTTAACGAATCTTGCAATTACATATCATTATTAAGGAAAACCTTGTTCCTATTGAGCCTAGCTTCTGGCGCCAGAATTTCAGAACTTTCAGCTTTGACCAGAGATCCAGGTCATATTGAATTTCTCTCGTCAGGGGAAGTCCTTCTCTCCCCTGACAAAGTTTTCTTGGCTAAAAATGAGGACCCCCAGAACAGATGGTCCTCCTGGAAGATTGTTCCACTTCCTCAGGATCCATCATTATGTCCATCATTATGTCCAGTAAACACTCTGAAAGCCTACTTAAATAGAACTTCCGTGAAGTCCTCAGGGCCCTTATTCATTAGGGAAAATGGAGGAACCATTACCCTGAAAGGAATCAGACAACAGATTCTTTATTTTATTAAACAGGCTAACCCTGAGTCATTTCCTCACGTCCATGATATACGAGCTGTAGCTACTTCAGTTAATTACTTTCACCACATGAACTTTGATGAATTTACTAAATATACAGGCTGGAAGTCCCCTAAAGTTTTTAAACGCCACTATTTAAAACCTTTGGAAGCTCTAAAATTTGCTACAGTGGCAGCAGGGAATGTGATTCCTCCTAAAGGTAATGAGTCTTAATCACAACGTCTTTCTCTATCCTCCTTCCTCCTACCTGCCTTACTTATTGTTCCTACTTTAGTTTTTGGTTTTGTCTTACCTGAGCTACACCCTTATGGTGTAATGTTATTTATCATACCTGTTAATAGTCTTACTCTCACACGAGTTGATTTTTGTTATTTTACCCTTGGGGTTGTAAATTATTTTTGATCTTGCATCATTATTTTACTTTGCTTTGACTTGTCATCCCTTAGTTTTGGATATTTTTTTTTTCTTTTTTTTTGCTACATTGTATTTACCATCCCTCCTTTATGCTAGAGAGTAATTATTCTCTGGATACCTTGTATGTCCTATTTCTTTGAATTAAACAATGTTTTGGTATTCTTTTGTCTTTAATTTACTTTTCCCTCAGGTATTGTTCCAAGTTTTGGGACCTTTCTCTGGTACAATTTCACGGAGCGGCACAGGTAGAGCCCAGAAAAGGGATTTTGGCAAAGGAAAAATCTATTTCTGGGCGAGAGACTTGTGCCGCCCAGTGAACCCTCCCTGACTTCCCTCCCATCATGGGCCCCAAACTTGGGTACTATGAGGAGTGACGTCACTGGTGTGGGTTGGGTTGTTGGTAGTGGAGTTCGGAGGTGGGTGTTGAATGGCACCTCGCTGTAACAGGGATATTGAAGAGGAGATATCTAAATGGTGCGAGACCTCTGGTTGTGATTTATCACGCCCTAGTATTATTATACCGACACCTTATTAGGTGAGCGAGCTGGGTTCAACCTGGCATTCCTATGCAACTTTTTTCTCTGGTAAATTCATAGCAGTTTTTACCTTAGAAATTATGTAAAAGGAGCATTTCACTGGGCGGCACAGGTCTCTCGCCCAGAAATAGATTTTTCCTTCGTCAAAATCCCTTTTTACCTCCATTTTGCAATGGAATTGTCAGAGTTTAAGGGCCAAATATGAAGAACTTAAGCTCTTAATTCATGAGCATTCCCCCATAATTGTATGTCTACAAGAGAGCAAGCTTGATGCTAATACTCCTTGTCCTCGCGAATATGTTAGCTATAGGACACCATATTATCACCGAGTAGGGAGCCATGGCAGAAGCCTCTTATACGTTCGTCGAGATGTTCCCCAAATACCCTTATCTATTCATACACTTCTGCAGGCAGTGGTTGTATAAACTGATATAGGGAGAAAATATACAATTTACTCTCTGCACTTGCCTCCAAATGATAATATATCGTATGATAATCTAGTAGAGGTGATTCAACGACTCCCTCAACCTTTTCTTTTACTTGGAGATTTGAATGGTAGACATCCTTTGTGGGGTGATGTTTTAGCAAACACCAAGGGCAATATTAAATCATCAATTGTGGAAAACCAGGATGTCGGACTCCTTATTACAGGAGAGCTCACACACTTCCATGTTCAGACAAGTACCTTGTCATGCATTGACCTTTCAATTGCAAGCTCTAACTGCCTTCTTGATTTTGATTGGAGGACATAAGATGATCGGCATACTAGTGATCATGCACCAATCATTATTAACACCAACAATGGTCCACCTTTACAAAGATCGCCTTGATGGAATCTTGACAAGGCGGACTTGGTTCAATTTCGTGAGCTAAGTGAAATCGAGGGGAGTGCAGAACAGTTTAAAAGTATTGATGATGCCATAGACCTACTGAATGGAACCCTCCAGACAGCAGGAGTCAGTTCGATTCCCAAAACCACAGGATTATTCAAACGACGACCAGTCCCGTGGTGGTCTTCAGAATTAACTGCCTTGCATAGAGCCACCAGAAAATCTCTGACTAGATTGCGTTGACGCCATACTGAAGAAAATTTGATAACATACAAAAAGTGTAGAGTACAGTTCCGTCATGCCACGAAAGTAGCTAGCCGCCAGTCTTGGGTATCTTTCGTTTCCTCACTCAAGAGTAGAGCACCACCATCTTCTGTATGGAAGAAAATAAAAAAGATTGCATGCAAATTTACCTCAAACCCACCACCAGTGTTGCAGGTGAACGGTCAGTATGTGACTGAAGCAAATGATGTTAGTAATGCCCTGGGTGATCATTTTTTAAATGTATCATGCAAGTGTAAAGGGGCTCCTGGTCACCAGTATAGGATCATTGAAGAAAAGAAAATTTTAAATTTTGCAACAGGAAGGGAAGAGTTGTATAATTCTCCTTTTACTGAAAGAGAATTTGATTCCGCACTTGGTAATTGTAATGATACAGCCCCTTGACCTGATAGAATTCCATATGCAATGATTGAACATGTACATTTTAATACAAAGTTATTTGTTTTAAGCATTATTAATAGAATATGGCATAATCATAGTTATCCAAGTGTTTGTGAACTAGCCATTATTTTAGCCTTTTTAAAACTCGGTAAGGACAAGTTTTTAGCAGCAAACTATCGACCGATATCATTGACACCTTGTTTATGTAAAATCGTGAAGTAGATGGTCAATGCAAGACTAATTTGGTACCTTGAAAAGAAGAGTATTTTATCACCTATTCCACCTATTCAGTGTGGATTCAGAAAAATGCTCTCAACGACAGATGTGTTGATACAATTTGAGTCCTCTATTGGTGAAGCCTTTTCTTCCAAACAGCACCATGGGACAGTCTTTTTTTACCTTGAAAAGGCATATGATACTACATGGAGATATGGTATACTTAAAACCATTCATGAAATGGGATTAAGAGGAGAGCTACCCCTATTTATTCAGTCATTTCTTTCACATAGAGTTTTTCAAGTGAGAATGGGGGAAACTCTATCAGAGAGTAAATGCCAGGAAGAATGAGTTCCTCAGGGTAGTGTGCTGAGTGTAACCCTGTTTGCAATAGCAATTAATGGGATATCCTCAGTCATTCCCCAGGATGTTCTCTCAACATTATTTATGGATGATCTCTCCATATCATTTTCTGGAGCTAGAATGGCAATTTTTGAGAGAAAACTACAACTCTCAATTGAAAAAATTATCCAGTGGGCCGATATGAATAGATTTGAGTTCTCGACAAGTAAAACTATTATTGTCTATTTCTGTCATATCTGGGGAGCACATCTACACCTGGATGTATACATCAAAGGTCAACGAATCCCATGTGTAAGTGAGGCTAGATTTTTAGGTTTGATATTTGATTGTAGGATTACATGGTTGTCTCACTTAAAAGCATTAAAAGCTAAATGTCTTGAGGCTCTGAATCTTTTTAAAGTATTGTCCTATACATCATGGGGGCAGACCGCAATACTATTTTGAAATTATACAAGCCCTTGATTTTTTAACTAATTAGTTATGGATGTGAAATATACTCCTCAGCCACTCCAAGCCGATTAAAGATGTTGGATTCAATACATCATGCTGGTATTAGATTGTCCACAGGAGTATTTAGAACTTTGCCTACCACAAGTCTCCTTGTTGATGCTGGCGAATTACCTCTAGACCTTTACAGAAAGTCTTCTATTGTTCGGTATTGGTTTAGGTTGCAAAGACTCCCTAACTCTTTAGCCTTTCAGACTGCAAGCCTTATAAGGCACTCAACATACTTTGAGTTGCACCCAAAATCTCAACCTTATGGCTTTCGGGTGAAACAATTATTAAACAGTCTTAATATAATTAGAAGTAAGGTGATTCCATTTAAAGTATCATCAACGCCTCCATAGAAATTACCAGAGGTATCTCTTTGTAAATACTTTATTGGAGTTAAGAAGAATATGACTGACTTAGAATCTAGGTCTCTTTTTATGGAACATATTGAAGAACATAGGGGATCGACTTTTTATACATACTGATGGCTCCCAATCTGATGCTGGCGTTGGATTTAGAATACACAGTAATGGTTTTAATTGTATAGGTGCACTTCCTCCAAAAGCTTCCATATTTACTGCCGAACTGTATGTCATACTAACCGCTATTGAGAAAGTAGCGTTGGAGGAGGGGGGCAATTTTACCATATTTAGTGATGCAAGGAGTGTCCTTCAAGCTTTAGAAGTTTTTAATTCTAGTAACCCTCTAGTTTTAAAGATTTTAGAATGGCTTTTTATTATCGGTCGATTAGGTATAATGGTTTGATTTTGTTGGGTTCCAGCACATGTAGGTGTGTCTGGGAATGAGAAAGCAGATTTACTGGCGAAGAATGCTGCATCCGAGTTGCTACCAAGAAGGTATCCCATTCCCTGTAATGATTTCCTACCTAACATCAAGAAATGGTTTTGTAATAATTGGCAAAAGCACTGGGATAGTCTAGATGGCAATAAGATGAGAGAAGTAACAATTATCACATCTCCTTGGAGATGTAACGCGATGCCCCGAAAGTGAGAGACGTCTCTTTGTCGTCCCCGCATTGGTCACACTCGGTTGACACATGAGTTTCTTCTGAAGGGCCAAAACCAACCATATTGCGACGACTGTATTGTTGACCGAATGCCCCAATTATAATAACTTGAGAAATAGATATCTGTTTGAGGCTCGAGGTGAGGATGGCAGGTTCATCCTCGCCAAGATTCTTGGACATTATGTGTCCTACTATGCGAGCGGCATTTTTAGATTTATTTTAGAAGCAGGTCTTCTGAAAACTATTCAACTTCTATAATGATATCTTGACTTTTATGGTTTTAATTGAATATTCTTTTATTTTTTCATAAAATAAATAATATCAGCGTCAATGACCTTAGATTTCAGGATGCCAGAAAACTTTAAATCAAGCAATCAATCCCCTTTGGACTTGTTGTAGACCATTCAGTCCAACCTTGAACTCATCGTTGGTTTGTCACCCAAATGTAATTTCTTGAGTTCAGTTGGTTAGTTTCTCTCGTTTTTTCTTGTTCCACTTCTTCTGCCTGTCTTATAGGAAAATTTTTCCAGATCAGTCCTCCTTTTCATTGTGGATAATTGGCTAGATAAATTATCCTAAGGTGGTGGCCAATGTGGTAATGTCCCTGACTGTTGACCTCTCAAAAATGTTAGTTCCTTGGGTCGCTGCAGCCTCGCTATCCTTTTTAGCTAAGGATCGGGTGTTTGTGGGGAGCCTCTAGGTCTATCTGCAGAGTTATCAGCAGTCATTGTCTGGCCCTCCCTGGTCCTAGCTTGGGTGGAGAGGTGGCTTTGGTGTTGATCATATGTATTATATATGGTCAGTCTCTAGGGCATTGTCCTGCTTGATAGGGCAGTGTCACTGCCCCTTGCCTCTGCCATTCATGAACAGCCTTTATACCTTTAAAGCCTTTAATGTTTATTAATATGAAATTATCATAAATACAATCATATTAGTGATAAATGCCGGGATAATTTAGTTAGCACCACCCATCCTTCCCCACATAAGTTAGGTAACTTAGGTCACAACTGATTGTTATAGCGAGAGCACAGTCAGAAGTAGCAGGGTTGCCAATGTGGTTAATTTTTGGGCAGTGTTTGGAGATTCTGGGCTAGTTAGATTATCCAGGTAAGTATTATTGATATTAATTTTATTATTAAAATTCTGCAGTATTAAATTTAACAATAGAATTAAATAGGTACATTTTAAGGATATGGGACTGTGAAGAGATTTAAGGTTATAGATGATTTAGGAGTTTACTAAGGAAAGGATGTAAAAATAAGGGTTTGTGCAGTACTTTGTTGTATACGGTAATTACTTTAATAAAACCTACAGTACAGTTAGTGGACTACGTTAAAAGCTTGCTGTACGGTGTTTATGGCGTAAGGCAAATTATTCTTATTATTATTACTTGTTAAGCTACAACCCTAGTGGGAAAACTGAATGCTATAAGCCCAAGGGCTCTAACAGGGAAAATAGCCCAGTAAGGAAAGGGAATAAGGAAACGACAAGAAAATTAATCAACAATTAATATAGAATATTTAAGAACAATAACATTAAAATAAATATTTCTTATATAAACTATAAAAACTTTAAAGAAAACAAGAGGAAGAGAAATAACATAGAATAGTGTGCCCGAGTGTACCCTCAAGCAAGAGAACTCTACCCAAGACAATGAAAGACCATGGTGCAGAAGATATGGCACTATCCAAGACCAGAGAACAATGGTTTTATTTTGGAGTGTCCTTCTCCTAAAAGAGCTGCTTACCATAGCCAAAGAGTCTTTTCTACCCTTACCAAGAGAAAAGTAGCCACTGAACAATTACATTGCAGTAGTTGACCTCTTGAGTGAAAAAGAGTTGTTTGGTAATCTCAGTGTTGTCAGGTGTATGAGGACAGAGGAGAATATGTAAAGAATAGGCCAGACTATTTGGTGTATGTGTAGGCAAAGGGAAAATGAGTCGTAACAAAGACAAGGATCCAATGTAGTACTGTCTGGCCAGTCAAAGAACCCAATAACTCTCAAGCGGTAGTACCTCAACGGGTGGCTGGTGCCCCGGTCAACCCACTACCTACATAGTTAGTGGTTAGCTTGTTAGGGGAGCTAGAGTTCATTGATCCTATGGCATCAATATTTCTCGATCCTCACAATAGTCTCTGTTACCTAATCCTGCGATGATCGAGGGGTTACTAGAACTCAACAACTGGCTGGCCTCCACTGAGAGGCAGTTGCTGCAGTATTAAGATAGACTTTTTTTTTGTTAATGTCACGATATATGGATCATGATCAATCAGGAAAGTATGGTCAAGCAGAGGAGGAAGTACCTGGGTATGCTGGTAGATATGACATAAGTCAGTCTTTCCATCAGATTGCATCAGCAGGCTCAGAGAGGTGGGGCTCCCATTCTTATGTAAGCAAGAACTCCTGGCATAGCAGTAGCAATCTCTTTTGGGACATCTTTCATCGTTGAAGGAACTGGTTCCACATGGGCATCTCTACCAGCAGTTGCTTCAGTGGTGTCTAACTGTTACTACTGCCATAGATCTCCTGTCCCATCTTGTTTAAGTTGAACAAGAGGTGTGGGATGACCTTTCCAGGGGCTGAATGACAAGAACCTCACTAGAAAAGTTTGACTCAACTTCCCTCCTGCAGAAATACTTTTGTTCCCAGATGCTTCCAAGGAGGCATGGGTTGCATACCAGAGGAATCAAGTTGGCTTTGATATGTTGTCCCCAAAAGAAAATAAACTGCATATCAACTTACTGGCAGTGTGAGCGGTGTTTTGAGTTCTGAAAGCTATCCAACAGATTTTGATAGAGCACTAAATAGGGTTTATGAGCAACAAAACTACAGTCGTAGGTTACATCAAGAAGCAAAGAGGGACTTTCTCGTACAGTGTCTGCAAGCTGAGAAAGCAGGTGCACATATGGGTAATATATAACACTGTAAAGCTTTATGTGAGGTTTATCCTAAGCAAGAGAAATATTCTAGTAGACACACTTAGTTGGTAAAGCCAGGTTATAGTTTCAGAGTGGTCCCAACATCCTTTGCCTGGCAGAAATGCTTCTTGCTCTATAGGCTTCACCTGCGATTGACTTGTTCTTCACACAGCTGAACATGAAACTCCTGGTGTTCTGCTTCCCCATTCCACACCCTTAGGTAGCATTAAGGTATTCTTTTCAATACCCTTGGGACAACATGAATGTGTACATGAATGTCTCAGGACAAACCTATGGCCCAGTCATCTCTGTCAGCCCCACCTTCAGAGGCATTTTCCCTCAGTAGAGTCTCTTGGACTTCATAGTTGGAGATTCTATTTTCACATGGAGCTTCAAGCAGAATGTGCATCCTCGGAATATCAAGCCCCCAGAGGTGCTTCCAGAAGGAATTAGGATGACTTGCTTTTCTATCCTGTGAGGGCTCTACAGCACTAGCTTAAGAAGACTCAGAACTTCAGAGCTGAGCACCACAGGCTCTTTGGTATCTTGTTTCGTTCTGGCTTCAGAAGGGCCTATCCTCAATCAACTTGGAAATTAATGGGCTATCTCGGACAATAATTCACTAAGTTGGGTATTACCTCCATTCTAGCTTTCAGGAAGAACCTGTTATTGGTACAACAAGTTTTGGAGGCAGGAGATTAGAAATGCCAAACTACTTTTACCTCCCACTACCTACAGAAGTATACCCATAAGTCCTTGGATGCCTTTATCCTTTGTCCACTGATAGATGCTCAATAGGTTGTGAAGCCAGCCCAGCTCCCTCATGGGACAAGAAGCATCATGTCATGGATAGTTCTTTTAAGACAAGCCTCAAATGAAAGGTAGGATGACCGGCTTCCTACTCTTCTTTCCTATAGCAGTCATTGCCAGTATATGCTGGACTTGATGATGAATGCAGGTAAGCATCATAATCAAGCAACCTTTCTTTTCAGACAAAATATAATAAGAAGTATCTTACCCTTCCTCCTAGGTAAAAGGAAAAATGGGTAGATTTTGTGTAAACCCATTTCTTATATTGCGTATACATTCTGTCAACATATTCTATGCAAGGATATAGCTTTTGGTATAGGACTAACCTAATGCCTGGGACATCTCCATGTTGAAACTGTTAAAACTGTTAAGAGATTACTAGGAGTCATCACCTTTTCCCCTATGCAGTGATAGGTGCACTGACACTTCCTAAGAAAATTTAACCAGCTAGATTTTGGTTCATAGGCACTTCCTCCCTCCCATGGATTAGTCTTCTATTGAAGAACAATGGTTTATATTCACATAAAGATATAAGAAACCTTTAAAGAAATTAGCTTTTTTCCTAACCATAGAAACCCACCTCATCCATCCTGCAAGCCCTAGGCCTTAGGTAAAAAATAAGTGTCTAGCTGACTGACGGGTGAATGCGGCCTACCTGCCACCCGCCTCTTGTTATAACTAGCTTGTTAAAACTTTAACCACCATTCCAACTTCTCTGAAGTCGTACTCCTAATAAAGGATTCAGGATTATATAGTTACAAAAAATACAAATTGTTTTTAAGATTCGAAATTTTTAAAGGCAATTGCAGTCAAGACCCTCTTTTTTGTAGCATTTGCTTCCGTCAAATCCATTGGTGAACTTTAAGCACTCCATACGTGTGGTTTGCTATAGATAAAAGGGTTGTATTGCTTCTACTGTGTCAGTGTTAAAATTTACTTCAAAATGAAAACTTGCTGTAGTTCCTCTGATATTCCCTCTTAAACTTGTAAAGTAAATGAGAGTAAATAGAGATTCAGGTGGTAGGTGTAGAATAAAACCCATTAGAGGGAGTGTCCCTAATTAGTTTTGTGGAGTAAGAATACCTAGTCCAACTTTACCTTAAAATTCTATGCTTTTCTTGATTAAAGGCCTAGTCATTCAAGCTCATGAAAAATTGGATCACCATTATTTCAAAACGTCGCAGCCCTACCCTGGAAGAGATCGAACGCCATTTGTTAATATGGATAAAGGACAAAGAGATTGTTGGCGATACGATACTGAAACGATCATTTGCAAGAAGGCCAGCGCTTTCTATTATGACTTGAAGGCGGCGGGCACTGGGGGGTGATGCGGGGGTGAGTTCAACTGATCCTATGATGGAGGAATTTGAGGCGTCTCGCGCTTGGTTCAAGAAATTTAAGAGATGGACTGGGATCCCTTCAGTTGTTCAGCACGGAGAGTCTTCAAGTTCGGACACCAAGGCTGCTAACGATTTTGTTAGGAAGTTTGAAAAGATCGTGGAGGGTGAAGGCTATGTAGAGCAGCAACTTTTCAATTGTGATGAAACTGTCTGTTTTGGAAAAAGATGCCTAGTCGAATATACATCACTGCCAAAGAGAAGAAAATGCCTGGATATAAGACTTTAAAGGATTGGTTGACTCTTGCCCTATGTGCCAACGCCAGCGGGGACTGCAAAATCAAGCCGTTATTGGTTTATCATTCCGAAAACCCTAGGGCATTTAAGGCACATAGAGTCAATAAGGACATGCTGCATGTTTTCTGGCATGCTAATTCTAAGGCTTGGGTTACTAGGCACTTCTTTGTTTAATGGGTAAACCAAGTTTTCAGCCCTGCTGTCAAGAAGTACCTTCATGAGAAGAATTTGCCTTTAAAGTGCTTGCTTTGCTTGGATAATGCTCCCTCCCCCCCCCCCCCCCCAGGACTCGAAGATGATCTCATCGACCAGTTCAAGTTTATCAGAGTGCTGTATCTTCCACCGAACACCACACCTATCCTCCAGCCCATGGACCAGCAAGTCATCTCTAATTTTAAGAAGCTTTACACCAAGCACTTATTGAAGCAGTGCTTTAATGTCACGCAAAGCACCAACTTAACTTGGCGTGAATTTTGGAGGGGCCATTTCAATATTGTGCACTCAGCTTGGAAGAAGCTTTGGCTTAATGCTATTTCTCCCAGAGATTTTGAAGGCTTTGGCCCCGAATCTGAACCTGTGCGTGCCGTAGAGGAAGATGTAGAAGAGATTGTATCCCTTGGCAAGTCCATGGGTCTGAAGGTCGATGAAGATGACATCACCGAACTCGTCGAGGAGCATCATGAAGAGCTCACCACCGAGGAACTCAAGGAACTGCATGCCATGCAGAATGATGAGTTCCAAACGCAGTTGAGTGAGTCGGAGGACATCAAGGAGGTAGAGCACATCTTAAGTTCGGCCGCAATAAAAGAGATGTGAGCACATCAACACGTGGTTGACTTCATTGATAAGTATCACCCACAGAAGCTACAGGTTTGCCGTGTAGTTTCGCAATTCGATGATGTCTGCATAACCCATTTCAGAAAAATTCTGAAAAGCCGTACCAAGTAACTTTCTCACGATAGTTTTTTTTTTAATTTACGAAGCGGTCTAGTGATCGGGATGAAGAGAAAGAAAGTGAAACAAGGAAAACTAAGATTGAAGTGAGTGAAAGTGATGAAAATTAAAAATCAAAAAGAAAAAAGAAAATGTAAAAAAAGATATAAAATATAAAAATAAATAAGGTAAGTTAGGTTAAAGTTCACGTAGTGTAAGTTAGAGTAAGTTACGTTACGTTATCGCAGTCACCATCCTCGCCGACCGTCCGTCTCCTCCTGCGTAGCAAAGCCTACACCTTTGTTGGCCTGTCTCTAAGGTAAAGTGAAAATAAAAACACCTTTTTTATTTATTATTTCTTTATAATTATTCTTTTTTACATCTCTATTAAATAATGCCATTGTATTATTGCTATGTGTAGTAATTTATTAAGGAATTATCATAGGTTTTTGGGCTGTAGAACGAATTATACAAATAACAGTGTATTCTTATGGGAATATTCGCTCCAACATACGATCGTTTTAACATACGATCTAGGTCCCGGAACATATTAAGATCGAATACAGAGGTTCCGCTGTATTCAGTTTGAAGACTTTCATTTTCTGAGTTAAATTTGAAACATTTTATTATTGTGTACTGTACTGTATATAAATTATTCATACATAATATTTATTTCAGAAACTTGAAGGAGCCTCTTCAAATAACTGGGCACCACTCACATGGACGCAGAGGTTTGTTATTGCACTTGGAACAGCTAAAGCACTTCAGTTCTTACACACTGTGAATAAAAAACCCTTAATCCATGGAGATGTGAAAAGGTAATAAAGGATTGAATTTTTATTGTTTCAGGCAGAGTCAAAATTTGTAGCTTCCAAAAGACCTTGTTAGTAGTTAGACACATTATTAAAAGCAAATGATCCTGTCATAGCCAATATTGAAGTGTACTGATCGTGGTTTTCCTTTCAATTGTGTTACATGTATTTCATATACTCATGCAATCACATACATTACAGAATATCAAAGTAAGACCTACTTGTTTTGGTTCTACAGTTAAAATGTAAAAGTATTCTGATCTTTTTATGTAAAAAAACAAAAACTTAATTTGATATTAGAAAATATTGAATCCTAGTGATAATTAGTCATTGAAAGAGGCAGATAGTAGTTATTGGTTATGAATAGGAGTTATCAAAGGAATAAAAAAAAAGCAGGTAGAATATAGTTTATGATATGAAAAGAAAAAACTTTTAATATTATGGATTGTACTCTACAGTAGTCGGAAAGCTCAATATATGACAAGTGGCAACTATTGGTGAAAAATTATGACACTCATAACAAGCATAATGAAAACTTCAGTGAGGGTTTTGTAGATGGGAATTAATTCATTTCTACATGGACCCTGTGACTCATGATCACATGGTTTACCTGCGAGGGTTGATTGTTCAAATAATCAGACAACACACTCATCTTAGTAAGTGGTAGGGGATTGTATGTGAGGGGAAAAAGGCTAATAATGACAATGTCTCATACCTATAGAAAAAATTAGAAGCCATAGGGCTATGCTTATTATGCTTCATTGTGGTGTCACTCATGGATCCTTTAGTAAACATTTTGAAAATTTTTTTGTCTGAAAACTTTTCTGTAAGAGAACCATTTTTGAGAAAATGTAGCAAAAAATAGTTTTTTTTTTGGGGGGGGGGGGGTTAGAGACCCCAACTGTCGATGATGCATTGAAAATTTTCCCATCTAAATAGACACTTTGTAGATCATCTCTAAATGTACCTTTAAAATCATTTAAACTTGTAGAAATTCCAGAACTGGCTACATTTTTTTTCCATTCAATTAAGAAACTATTTCAGTAAGTCTTACCCAATATTCAATGTGCTATACATTTTGCAAATGCAGCTTGGTTGACAAACTCAAAATTAGAGGACCAGTAGTAGGCTTTTATAACCAGCCCTTCTTTCTAATGCAGTACCTGTACCTTTGAAGCATCTCTTACTAAATGACCATTGGAGGCCACCTTGAAACTGTCATTCTAATTATGTTAGCTAGTAGTTCTCTTGCTTGAGGATACACTCAGACACACTATCCTATCTTTTCTCTTCCTCTAGTTTTCTTTGAAAGGGTGTGTTGGGTAGGCAGAAGGGCTATGGGTGCCTAGTGGATTATCAAGAGGTTGGCTTTGCTTTATCTCTTTCTTTACCTTCCTCACGTCTTCATTTTTAAAACCATCCCTACTGCCCTCCCTTCAGTTGAGGTGACTATCCTGGAGGGTGCTTATGTTAACCAATTTTATCCTACCTTTTATCTCTAATCTATTAGTTGTATTAATCACTTTATATATACATCTGTACTTATTGTTTTTGTCATCATTATTCTGAACTTAGTTTCTATTGTCTTCTTACCATTATGGCTAAGATACAAGAAGATGATAGAAAGGCCTCTTTTGTTTTTGTTAGTGATTTCAATGCTCACCGGAAAGATTGGTTAAATCCTGTTTCTCCTACTGATTGCCATGGCTTGAGAGCTTTGGACTTTGTCTCTAAATCAGGCTGTGTGCTAATCATAAGTGAAGCTACTCAGAGGTATTGTAACTGCTTGGACCTAGGATACACTGACTCCCCTGGCCGTATAACAAGCAAGTATATATTGATATCTCTGGTCTTATAACAAGTACGGTTTTTTCTCCCCTTGGAACCTCTAATTATGCCTTGAATTCATGAGTAGTGAAGACTTAGTAGTTTGTCCCCGATGTATCATATTCTTGTATGATTTATATAAAACCTCAACCAGACTGGAATGGCATTTTGAGTGAGTTTTTTCTAACTTGAATTGGTCACAATTGTATAAAAGTGTTGAGCCTGTTGTTCTTTTGAATGAGAATCTAGTCAACATTATTGATAGGCATATCCCTTCTCATGTGCTAGATTACTAAGCTAAAGACAGATCCTGGTTCACTGATGACTGTAGACATAATTATTTGGAGAAGAGGATTTCCTTGAATCTGTACTCTTTGGTGTAGATGTAACAGTTCTTCCTTTACTTATGCCAGATTGCTCTGTCACTCACTGTCCATAGGAAAATGGAGCCCTTTTGGATGATGTTTTTGACAGTAAGCAGAGTAATAAGAAACTTGATCTTCCTCATTCCGGTTTACCGGAGGCTAAACTAGCTGGTTTAGCTTTTTAGTCTCGTGAAATTGACACTCTCTTGATGGACCTTGATGCTTATGGAGGTGTAGACTCAAATGGTATTTTTCCTTTTTTTTATAAACACTGCAGATTTCTTAGCTCCTAAGTTATGTTATTTTCTGCAAGTTAGCAAGAAGAGGTTCTTTTAGTATTTGTTTAAAAATTGGTAATGTTACTCCATTATGTATATATGTTTCTGATAGCCCCAGTCCAGCTGATTATGGCCCAATTGCCATAACTCCATACAGTATTATCTAAAGTTTTTGAATGTCTTTTGGCAAAATATCTAATTAGGTATGCTGGAGGTTATCATCTGTTCCCTAGTTTGCAATTTTTCTTTCGTAAAGGCT
Organism: Palaemon carinicauda; assembly: GCF_036898095.1. NCBI lineage: Eukaryota > Metazoa > Arthropoda > Malacostraca > Decapoda > Palaemonidae > Palaemon > Palaemon carinicauda. The sequence continues at coordinate 145,183,147 of NC_090737.1, forward strand.
TTGGAGTGTGTGATGACCCTGTTTACAATCAACAATGCTGTACAGAAATCCCTTGATTGTGGTCAGGAAGTTTATATGATTGCCCTTGATTTTAGTGCTGCCTTTGACCCCATTAATCATGAGGCCTTTGTTTTCAAACTCAAACAGTTGGGAGTGGGTGGGTCGTTTCTGAGAATTATAATTGAATTTTTAAGCAAAAGATTTCAAAGAGTAGTTGTTGATGGTCACCATAGTGTGTATAGGAATGTGATATCTGGTGTTCCACAGGGTAGATAGTAGGTTGGCCAGGGCACCAGCCACCCATTGAGATACTACTGTGAGAGAGTTATTGGGTATTTTGACTGGCAAGACAGTACCACATTGGATCCCTCATTCTGGTTACAGCTCTTTTTTTCCTTTGCCCACACATACATTGAATAGACTGGCCTATTTTCTCCACATTCTCCTCTGTCCTCATACACCTGACGATATAGTGGTTTGTGGACTGTGGCCAGATGTAGCATGCAGACTACCTAGTCTCTGAATGCCGACCACACACCAACGTTCACTACACAAAAAGGTAAATCGGTGGAATACCCAAAAATCTGGGTAACTGGGCACCACCCCTTGATTTTGTACTGGGCAAGGGGACCCAGCTAGAACTGTAGTTGCTTAATATTATTCAGAGGTAATCCAATTTCAGGTTATTTAATTACCAAACATTAGTAGAGGAAACAAAAAAAGGGAATAAATAATGATACTAAGGAAAAAAATACCAAATTAGTGACTGAGAAGGGGACATTTACAGGGGAAGGAAACACTTCCAGTTTATAAGATAAAGGAAAAAAAGAAAGTTTTTCTTGATTGAAAAAAATATAATACTGTAATATGGTAATTCAGGTTATGCTTAAGCTATTTGGAGTGAAATGAATAGACTAAACATATTCAAAATACAAAGCTGATTGAACACCAATGGTACAATCAATTCCACAGTTCTTTAGGGGTTTTATACCTTATTCTTCATATTTTGTCAAGGGTGCTTCAAAGATAGTTATGAAAGTATTGTTACACAATTGTGAGCGCAAATGAAAAGGTACCCCTCTCTACCATGATGGCTAAACTTCAATTAATAGTTGCCATACCAGGTGTATGGGTCAAGGGGTTAACTACTGCACTGTAATTGTTCAATGGCTACTTTCCCCTTGGTAAGGGTAGAAGAGACTTTTTAGCTATGATAAGCAGCTCTTTTAGGAGGACACTCCAAAATAAAACCATTGTTCTCTTGTGTAAGGTTGTGCCATAGCCTCTGTACCATGGTCTTTCATTGTCTTGGGGGTAGAGTTTTCTTGCTTCAGAGTACACTCGGGCACACTAATCCATCTTATTTCTTTGCCTCTAATAGTGTGTTGAAGTTTTTATTGTTTATATATGAAAGAATTATTTTAATGTTGTTACTGTTCTTAAAATATTTTATTTCAATTGGTCATTACTTTTATTTTAGTTTATTTATTTCCTTAGTTCCTTGCCTCATCGGGCTATTTAAAGTCACCCTTGCTTGAGTGAGTCTCTCTATATCTTACCCTTCATTCGTTCAGAGTGTACTAAAATTTAAGAAATTTATTATTAAAAGCATGACTTTAGCATATAAAATAAACTATTTGATAAAAAGCAACTATACAAGACATGTTGTTAATTTTGGCTAAAATTTATAAACTATCCCAAGCACAGAACAAGGCTGATATTTCAAGTTCCCTGTTAGTGAAAAAACTTTTCACCCTACTAAGCAGATTATCACTCTGTACCATGGTCTTCCTCTGTCTTGGGTTAGAGTTTTTTTGCTTGAGGGTACACTTGGGCACACCATTCTGTCTTTTTTGTTTCTTCCTCTTGTTTTGTTGAAATGGTGTGTTGGGCAGGCTTAATACAAGGGCCATGGATGCCTGGTGGTTTATCAAGAGGTTGTCTTTTCCTTTTCTGATTCTTTTTCTTCTCAAAACCATCCTTACTGTCCTCCCTCCAGTTGAAGTGGCTATCCTGGAGGGTATTTAGCCTTGCATGGTGTATCGTCACCTCCATGTTGACTTGTTTTTCCGACTTTTTACTATAGTCTATGGGTTTCATCAATCACTTTATTTATAATTCTATACATATTGTTTTTGTTATAATTCTTGTTAATCTAGTTTTTAAGTATGATGTCTATTTTATTTCTATTAATTCCTATGCTGTCTGGAGACATTGAGCGAAATCCGGGACCAGTGGGTCCTAGATTTCGTCAATGTCGTCTTCTGTATTGCAATATTCGTGGTCTTCATGCAAATATTCAAGACCTTACAATTGCGTCCAGACACTATGATATTCTTTTGTGCTCAGAAACTTTGGTTTCTAATATGAGGCACTCATCTGAGGTCCTTATAACCGGTTTTAAGAAGCCAATAATGTTGAAACGTGATGCCATCCCTAGGGCCCGGGGAATGGCGGTGTATATTAGGACTGAGTACCCTGCTTCTCATAAGTCCTGCTATCAATGTGGATGTCATGAGATTCAGGTAATAAAAGTTTGTGGCAGGCATAACAACTTTTATTTTTGTTCGATCTACTGGAATCCAGACATGGATGATTCTGTCTTCGATTGTCTTCTTACCATTATGGGTAAGATACAAAAAGATGATAGAAAGGCTTCTTTTGTCTTTGTTGCTGATTATAGTGCTAACCATAGGGAGTGGTTAAGTTCTATCTCTCCTACCGATCGCCATGCCTTAAGAGCTTTAGACTTTGCCTCTGAATCAGGCTGTGAGCAAATCATAAAGGAAGTTACTCACAGGTCTGGTAATTGCTTGGACCTCGTATACACTGACTCCCCTGGCGTTATAACTAGTAAGGTTGGTTCTCCAGTTGGCACATCTGATCATGCCTTGATTTCATTAGTAGTGAAGACTGAGCAGCCTGTCCCTGATGTATCATACTCTTGTGAAATTTATATGAAATCCCAAGAAGACTGGAACGGGATTTTGCATGATCTTCTGTGCTTGAATTGATCACAATTATATAGTAGTGGAGATCTTGTTGTCCCTTTGAATGAGAATCTAGTCAACATGATTGATAGACGTATCCCTTCTTGTGTGCTAAGGTACCGAGTGAAGGACAAACCGTGGTTCAATGATGATTGTAGACGTGCTCATTTGGAGAAGCAGGAGGCCTATCACCTTTGGAAGGGTAACAGATCAGATTGACCTGGAATAACTATACTCAGCTTCGAACTTTTGCTCAGAGAGTTTATGCCTCAACTGAAAAGGAGTACAATTTAACCATAAAAGAAACCCTTTCTGGTATAACTCAGGAACAGAAATGGTGGTCTACCCTTAAATCTGCAACAGTTCCTCCTTTACTTAAACCAGATGGCTCAGTCACTCACTGTCCAAAGGAAAAGGCAACCCTTTTGTCCGATGTTTTTGACAGTAAACAGAGTAATGAAAAACTTGAACTTCCTCATTCCTGTTTTCCTGAGACTAAACTAACTAGTTTAGCTTTTCGATCTCGTGAAATTAAAGCTCTATTGATGGACCCTGATGCTTATGGAGGTGTAGACCCAAATGGTATTTTTCCTTGGTTTTTTTATAAAGACAGCAGATTTCTTAGCTCCAAAGTTATCTGTTATTTTGCGCAAGTTAGCAAGAAGAGGAGCCTTTAGCTCTTGTTGGAGAATTGGTAATGTTAATCCTCTATGTAAATGTGTTTGTGGTAGCTCAAGTCCCACTGATTACCGCCCAAATTCCATAACTCCCATATTATCTAAAGTTTTTGAACGTCTTCTGGCAAAACGTGTTAATAGGTTTGCTGAAGGTAATCATCTATTCCCTAGTTTGCAATTTGGTTTTTGTAAAGGCCTTGGAGCATGTGATGCCCATCTTACAATCTCCAATGCTGTACAGAAATCCCTTGATTGTGGTCAGGAAGTTCATATGATTGACCTTGATTTTAGTGCTGCCTTTGACCGTGTTAATCATGAGGCCCTTGTTTTCAAACTCAAACAGTTGGGAGTGGGTGGGTCGTTTCTTAGCATTATTATTGAATTTTTAAGTAATAGATCTCAAAGAGTTGTTGTTGATGGGCACCATAGTGAGTATAGGAATATGATATCTGGTGTTCCACAGGGTAGTGTTCTTGGCCCATTACTGTTCATACTATATACACATAACGTGTGGTTTGGCCTAGAAAACAAGCTGTTTGCATGTGCAGATGGTGCTACTCTCAGTTCCATCCCCTGAATGTAGATCTGGGGTTGGTGAATCCCTTGATAGAGATTTAGCTAAAATTAGTGCATGGTGCAAATTATGGGGTATGAAGTTGAATCCTAACAAAACTCAAAGTATGATTGTAAGTAGGTCAAGGACGGTGGCTCCTCATCATCCGGATGTCAGTATTGATAATGTTTCTTTAAATTTGTAAACTCTTAAAATTTCAGGCGTGATTCTCGACAGCAAATTTACTTCTGAGAAACACATTAGGTCTGTGTCTTCTTCAGTTGCACAAAAAAATTGGCTTATTGAGAAAGTCTTTTAAGATTTTTGGTGATCAATCTATTCTGAAGAAGTGTTTTAATTCTTTCATTCTACCTTGTTTTGAGTATTGTTCTCCTGTCTGGTCTTCAGTTGCTGATTCTCATCTTAATTTGTTGGACAGAAACTTACGGTCTATTAGATTTCTTATTCCTGATCTAGATATTAATCTTTGGCACCGTCATTCAATTAGTTCATTATGCATGTTGCATAAGCCTTTTCAAAACTCTGACCATCCTTTACATTCAGATATCCCTGGACAATTCTATCCTATTCGTAATACAGTACTAGGCAGGCAGTTAATTCTAATAGCCAGGTCTTCTCCATCATGAGGCTCAATACTACACAGTATTCTAGAAGTTTTATTCCAGCTTTTACCAAGTTGTGGAATCATCTTCCTAATCGGGTAGTTGAATCAGTAGAACTTCAAAAGTACAAAGTTGGAGCAAATGTTTTTGTGTTGACCAGGCTTACACGAGTCCTTTTTTAGTTTATAAGTGACATATCTGTTTTTGTCGTTGTTAATAGTTTATATATTACATATCTGTTTTGACGTTGTTACTGTATTTAGTATTATTGTTAATTTGTTCTCATCATTTATTTATTTCCTTATTTCCTTTCCTCACTGGGCTATTTTTCCCTGTTGGAGCCCTTGGGCTTATAGTATCCTACTTTTCCAACTAGGGTTGTAGCTTGGCTAGTAATAATAGTAATAATAATAATAATAATAATAGTCCTGAATTACAGTATTTTTCCTGCATGGTTTCAAAGTTATGTCATTATTTTGAAAATTTTAACTTCAGATAATGGTTAATCTCTTTACCGATTGTCTTTAGTTGCTAGATGTACACATTGATAATTTCCTTAACATTAATAGGTGAGGCAAAGATACAACTTTAAAAGTAGGTTCTTAATGTCTATTACGAGAAAAATACAAAGTCCGTGGAAACAACGGAAAGGTAACTTATGAGTAAGAGACCAGGACAAACAAGTAAGTGCTGCCACTGCTAATACATTGTTGCCTTATCATATCAATAAGACTTGAATTAATCTGCTGATATGCAACATCTGGAAATAATGCTTGAAAACACATAGTACAATAGATAGTACATATAGGATAATGACAATAATAATGAATACTGGTACATGTTAAATGTGTGTTTTCATGTACCTACACCTTCCTCCCCCTTACACTCGTAGCGCAATCTCGAACGGACTGCTTTTTTGTGAGTCTTTTGGAATGACGTGGGTTCACTGGAGGAATAGTGACTAAGGACTCTCTTTCTAGGTCCTGGCAAGGGACCACAGGGTCAGAGAGAGAGGGGTCACTAATAGTGGGTGGCACTGGTCGAAGAAAACAGCAATTACGCCACCACATACGACCACTAGGGAGACGAATTTGATAGTCTCTTGACTTTCCATGGCCCATGACAATGCCAACTTTTTCCCAACGATGAGAGGTGGAGTCTTGAATCCGAACTTGCTGTCTGACACTCAACTTGGGCAGGGGGCGGGCATGCTGGTCATACTGGGTCTTTACCTGCTCATAGCTGGCAGCAGCACGGCGGTCACAGTCTTCAGTCTTGACCTGCCACTCCTTGGAGAATGCTTTTGGATGGGCAGGAATACATTACCTGAGAGGTCGGTCATACAGGATCTGGGCAGGTGAGTATCCTGTAAAATTAGGAATATTCCTGAGCTCCAGCAAGCTACAGTCAAAATCTTCACAATCGATGTTGCCAGACGGGGCTGTTTTCAGGATGAGGTACTTTACTGACTTCACAGCAGCTTCGGCGTGACCATTCGATTGCGGATAGTGAGGTGATGTTATCATGTGTCGAACTCCCCATCTCTTCATTAAATCCTTGAACTCAGTGCTGGTGAATTGTGGCCCTCCATCTGTCCTAAGGTGAAGAGGAACACCAATTCACAAAAGTATCTACAGAAGATCCTGATTGTGTTAGAAGCGGTAGTATCGCCTTTGCAGGGTGCGATAACAGGTCATCCTGATAGGCAATCGACAACGAGGAAAGCTTTCCCTGCGACAACAAAGAAGTCAGCTGAGACAGACTTAAAGGTTCTCGTTGGGTTGTCGTCATTCATTAAAGGTTCCTGCTGCTGAGATGGCTGTAATGTCTGACATGCCTCACAAGCTTTGGCCATGTTGGCAAGGTCAGAGTCGATGCCAGGCCAGATAACTGACTGTCTTGCTCTGCATTTGGTTGCTTCTACACCTCTGTGGCTGTCATGCAAGTGGGACAAGGTGCGGCGACGAAAAGCAGCAGGAACTACAACCCTTGCTCCATACAAGACAAGGTCACCATCAGCATTAGGATCTACACGTAGTTTCTAGTATGGAAGTACAGAATTGTGAAGATCATATCTGTTGCAAGGAAATCTTGATGTGACACAATCGAGTAGACGAGTATACGCAGGATCTGCTCTTGCTGCATCACAAAGATCCTGAAGTATCCTGTCGACATCCTGAGCTGAAGACTCGTCTGAAAGAGTAACGGTGTTCATGGCCAGGACAGTTCGGAGATGAGTAGCAGAAGAAGCACCCGAGATCTCGTTCTCCTGTGTGGGGTAGCTGATGGGGGCTTGAGACAATGCATCTGGAACACAGAGTAACTTACCAGCATGCCACACAGCTGTAAAGACGAAGGCGACATCTTCTCCTTGAGGCGCTAGAGACGGGAGTTGTTGATGGCATCCAGCATATAACTGTTCAGAATTGGTATGAGGGCTGGTAATCCGTCATCAGAGTAAAGTGCTCTAGGCGGGCTAGATACAGCCTACACTTTGTGACTGTCTAGACAACGGCTAGCATCTTGAGCTCAGTGGTGGCGTAGTGTCTCTGCATTGGCAAGAAAACGAGAACCACAGTGAAGCAGACGCAGACGTCCATTACCATGGTCCTGCAGGAGAGTATACCCAATGCCGTTGAGGCGTGAAGCATCCGTTTGAAGAACAACGGCTAGGTCTGGATCAAGGAGGGCAAGAACTGGTGGACAGGTGAAAGTTAACTTGACGTCTTGAAATGCTTCATCATGGTCGGAGGTCCAGACAAATGTTCTCTTGGGGCTCATCAGAGGGCATAAAGGTTGGGCTGCAATGGAGATGTCAGTCATAAACTCCGATAATTGGTTGACCAATCCCACGAACGATCTGAGGTCTGTCAGGTTTGCAGGAGTTGGGAAATCGTTTGATGGCACTGACTTTCTGCTGATCAGCTGAGATGCCATCTCCTGGTAGGTCGTACCCACAGAAGTTTACGAAGGGGGCGGGGACCACAAATTTATCCTTGTTTAATGTGATCCCAAACTTGCGGCACCTGGTGAGCACTTCATGGATACGATGAAGGTGTGTAACGTAGTCTTCGTCGTAGAGGTGGAGGTCGTCTATGACCTTAACATAATTTTGGACACCATGAAGGGCCATATCACCTTGCAGGCAGAAGGCGTCTTCAGTAGCTGCAAAGCCCATCCGTCCTCTGCAACTTTTTGTGCGATTTTGGAATTATGGATCCTTTTGCTTCTTCTACATTGGTTAAGTTGAGTGCCTTACCCGTTTTTGGTGGAGAATTTTGCATCTCCCCCTTGTTTTTTGTGTGATGTGTCTGTTGTTTTGCCTCGCTAACACCACATGGCCGAAGCCGGAAGCTCATATTTTCAAATTAATTAGTGTTTTATATGAATTTCTTAGCTAGCCTTGTTGAAGTGTGTTGCAGGTATACTTTTACAATTGCGGTGTTATTTTAGGTTAGCCATTTGCTTTATTGCATGCTTGTCTTGCCTGGTCTATGGCCCAAGGCTAACTATTTACCCATATTTTATGGCCTAGGCTAGCTAATTTTTCTATCCCCACCCTCCCCTTCTTGCCACGTAACCATACGGTACTTGTAATGGCTGGCACACCTTTCTGTCTATTGATACATCATAGCGGGGAACTAACGCCTTGAAGGGATTCCATTGGGAGTTGTATATGGGTGGACACAGCCGGCCTAGGTTGCCATTATTCCAGTCTCATCTACTTAGCCTTAGTTTTTTGGTAGGTGGCACTGGTTGAGTTGTGTCTACACCCTGTCAGTCCCTAAGAACGAAACTAACTCTGTTCTAATATGGACATGTAGACCTTCCTTTCCTGCTGCCTTACCCTTCTTCTAGGCTATTATCCTTAGTCTTTGACTAGGTGGCAGCCAGTTGGGAAAATTTGTTCTCTGTGTATACTTACTGTAGATCCCTTGGAATAACTTCGGATTGTTCTAATACTACAGTTAGGCCTTTCTTTCCTGCCACTTTACCATCTTCTAAATCCCTAAACCCCCTCCCCGTCAGACTTAGTCCCCTTGCCGTGGAACTCAGGTTCCTTTACCTAGTGTGATCTTCCCTGGCATCTGAGGATGCCTCAATTGCTATACAGTATACCCGAACGGGACAGCTTGGTGAGACTATCAGTCTAACTTCGGGTTGGCAGGAGAATAATCCTAATGATGGATTCGTTCTCCTGGTTAGACTGCATTTTCTTCCTGGCTGTCCCCCCAGATGCTGAAGCCTTGATGAGGATGGGGGGCTTAGGGATTAGCAGCTGGGCTCTAACGAACAGTGGGAACTACTTTCCCACTGGACCTCGTTGCCCAACTGTTGATCCAACTAAATCAGTCAGCACTTTCTCTTTTCCTTTTGGTTGCTTCTTTTTTTCTCCCATCTCGTCTTTTTGGGCTTGAACTTGTTGACAACTTTGGCTTGTTTGATTATGCTTTGGCTGCTGCTTTGGATTTGGCACAGTGTGGGATGGACAGTATTCCATCTCAACCTGTGCCAATTTAGACGCCATCACCCTCTGGCAGACCCCATTGGGTGCAGACTAAGTCTGTTAAGAGTCAGGCTCTAGTGATCCGGTTGTAAGTCACTCATATTTGCTGGTAATGGGTGACGCCAGGCATTGGAGTTGCCGGTAGGAGGGGCTAACCACCCCCACTGACCAATGTACGCCCACCTTAAGAGAGGCAGCCCCTCTCTAATAGAGGACTGGTCCCCGCTGAAGCCTCTTCTGGTGTTGGGCCACATGGGATAGGAGGACTGACATCCTCCAATAAGAGGTGGATAACCCGGCTTGCTCTTACCAAAAAAAACCACCCCTCTGTTGACGACCTGGAAAATACAAACATGGATCTCGGTACATAGATCCAACTCGGGTTCTTATATTGTAACGTTGGAACCTTATATGCGTTATAGAAATAATGATAAGAAAACACTATAGAAGAAGAGAGAGGGAAAAATGATGACAGTACAGAAAAATATAGAAAAGTAGAAGTTTTACCTGGTCACTATGAAGTAGTGAATTATAAGAATTTTTTTTATTTTAGAATTTGAAAATGCAAGTCATGAACGTGTAAATGTATTTAAAGCCAGCAGGGAAGTAGTTGCTATATGTGGAGGGCAGCCAAAAATTCTCCCCCGGAAAAAATGGAAGTCTCTTTATTGAGACACTATCCCCAATACAAGGTGAAAAATTAAAAACACTTTCAAAATTGGATGGTCATAGTGTAAAAATCGTTTCGCACCCCACTTTCAACCAGAGTAGGGGTGTGATATATGCTCCAGAATTGCTGGACATAGAGGTAAAAGAAATTGAGGATGAACTGAAAAGTCAAGGAGTAGTAAAAGTAGTCAGAATGAGAAAGAGAGTTGGAGAACAATGTATTCCTCTTGCTACTTTGATCAAAGCAGATTACCAATTGTTATTAAAGCTGGTTGGCTATCTTTGAAGGTGAAACCATATATCCCTTCACCATTACAATGTTATCATTGTCAAATGTATGGCCATTTAAGCCAGAAATGCAAGGAAAAACTAAATAATAAGCCAGCTGTTTGTGCCAACTGTGGAAAAATTAATTATGGTGCATGCATAGAAAATCCAAATTGCATACATTGTGGGGAAGTACACCCAGCTACATCTAAAAGCTGCATTAAGTTTATTTTTGAAAAAGAAATTCAGGCCATTAGGACCATAGAAAGGGTTACTGTACTTTTAAAGAGGCTCGTAAAAGAGCTCTTGAAAAGCAGATAAGACCAGGGCAACCTTTTTCAATGGTTCTGAAGAAAAGCTTACCAAAGCACACAGACGAAAACTTTATCCCTAATTCTAACATGAAGAAACATATAAAAGTAGTTAAAGAGATTGAAAGTCCCATTAAAAATTTATATCCAGAAATTGTAGAAAAATCAAAACAGATACTTAAAGATCTAAAAGATATTCAAAAGCCATCTACTCGAATTCAAAACAATAGTACAAACCTCTCTCAGGCCGTGTCCTTGCCTGATCTGATGGAGGTTCCACTCGAAACCAATTTACCTGGTGAACCTGTAGCGGGGAAGGTGCAAAAACCTGACAGATCACAACCTTTTAATCGAAAAAGAAGGAGACCTCCATCTCTCTCGTCTCCTACCATAAGAAACATTAAAGTCACAACTTCAAATAAATATGATGTCTTGTCTGCTGATGTTTCTGATTTACAGAAGGTGAATTGAACAAATCAGTAATTCAATTAGAGGTCCACCATCTTCCTCAACAATTAGATCAAAAGGACACAGAAAAAGACGAACACAAAACCCACTTTATCTAGATCCTCTCTAGAGATACCACCGGGAAATATTGTTAGATCAAATATTGCCAATGGGAAGACTTCATCTAAGGTGCTTTCCATAAAATAAACCATAGTTTTTTCTTCCATTCTGCAATGGAATTGCCAGGGTTTAAGGGTGAAATATGAAGAATTAAAGTTCCTCCTACATGAACACTCCCCTATAACTGTATGTCTACAAGAAAGCAAGCTCGATGCTAATACTCCTTGTCCTCAAGAGTATGATAGCTATAGGACACCATATGATCAACGAGCAGGGAGCCATGGGGGAAGACTTATTTTCGTTCGTCGAGATATTCCCCAAATATCTTTGTCTATATGTACCCCTCTGCAGGCAGTGGTTGTACATATTGATATAGGGAGAAAATACACAATGTTCTCTTTACTTGCCTCGAAATGATAAAATCTCACATGATAATATAGTAGAGGTGATTAAACAACTCCCACAACCTTTTCTCTTACTAGGAGATCTTAACAGTAGACATCCTTTATGGGGTGATGTTTTGGCAAACGCAAGGGGTAATATTATATCATCAAGTTTGGAGAATGAAGATGTAGGACTCCTTAATACAGGAGAGACTACACACTTTCATGTTCAAACAGGAACCTTGTCCTGCATTAACCTATCAGTTACAAGCTCTAACTGTCTTCTCGATTTTAATTGGCGAACATTAGATGATTGGCATACTAGTGATCAGCACCAATTATTATAAACACCAACTATTATAAACACCAACAATGGTCCGCCTTTACAGAGATCGCCTCGATGGAATCTTGATAAGGCAGACTGGGATAGATTTCGGGAGTTGAGTGAAATTGAAGGAAATGCAGAACAGTTTGAAAGTGTTGATAATGCCATAGACTTACTTAATGGAACTCTTGACACAGCAGGAGTCAATTCCATTCCCAAAACAACAGGGATATTCAGACGACAGCCAGTCCCCTGGTGGTCATCAGAACTAACTGCCCTGCACAGAGCCACAAGAAAGTCTTTAACTCGATTGCGCATGCGCCGTACTGAGGAGAATTTGGTCATATACAAGAAATGTAGAGCACAGGTCCATCGTGCCATGAAAGAAGCTAAATTCCAATCTTGGATTTCATTTGTTTCCTCCATTAACTGTAGAACACCAACATCATCTCTGTGGAGGAAAGTCAAAAAGATAGTAGGTAAATTCACCCCAAATCCACCACCAATGTTAAAGGTAAATGGCCAGTATATGACTGGAGTAACCGAAGTTAGCAATGCCCTGGCTGACCATTTTTCAAATGTATCATGCAAGTGTGAAGCAGCTTCTGGTCACCAGTATAGGAGCATTGAAGAAAAGAAAGTTTTAAATTTCACAATAAGAAAGCAAGAGTCATACATTTCTCCTTTTCCTGAAAGAGAATTTGATTCTGCACTTGCCACGTGTAACAATACAGCCCCTAGACCAGATGGAATTCCATATGCAATGATTAAACACGTACCTTTTAATACAATTATTTATTTTAAGCATTTTTAATAGAATGGAGTGATCATAGTTATCCAAGTGTTTTGGAACTAGCCATTATTTTAGCCTTTTTAAAACCCAGGTAAGGACAAGTTTTTAGCAGCAAATTATAGGCCGATTGCATTGACATCTTGTTTATGTAAAATCATGGAGAAGATGCTCAATGTAAGACTGATGTGGTACCTTGAAAAGAAGGGTATTTTATCACCCATTCAATGTGGATTCAGAAAAATGCACTCAACGACTGATGTGCTGATACGACTTGAGTCCTCTATTTGTGAAGCCTTTGCTTCCAAACAGCACCATGTGACAGTCTTTTTATATCTTGAAAAGGCATTTGATACCACATGGAGATATGGTATGCTTAAAAGAATCCATGACTTTGGATTAAGAGGAGAGCTACCACTATTTATTCAGTCATTTCTTTCACATAGAGTTTTTCAAGTAAGAGTGGGGGATGCTCTATCAGAGAGTAAATGCCAGGAAGAAAGAGTTCCTCAGGATAGTGTGCTAAGTGTAACCCTTTATGCCCTAGCAATTAATGGGATATCCTCAGTCATTCCCCGGGATGTTGTCGCAACATTATTTGTGGATGATCTCTCCATATCATTTGCTGGAACTAAAATGGCAATGGTTGAGAGAAAAATACAACTCTCTATTGACAAAATTATCCAGTGGGCCGATGTGAATGGATTCAAGTTCTCGTTAAATAAAGCTACAATTTTCCATTTCTGTCGTATCCGGGGAGTACATCCAGACCCGGATATATACATCAAAGGTCAACGGATCCATGTGCAAGTGAAGCTAAATTCTTAGGGCTGATATTTGATTGTAGGCTTACGTGGGTGTCTCACTTATAAGCATTAAAAGCAAAATGTCTCGAGGCTCTGAATCTTTTAAAAGTATTGTCCCATACATCAAGGGGGGCGGACCGCAATACTAATTTAAAATTATACAAGGCCTTGATTTTATCTAAAATTAGTAATGGATGCGAAATATACTCCTCAGCCACCCCAAGCCCGTAAAAAACATTAGATCCTATACATCATGCTGGTATTAGATTGTCCACAGGATCATTTAGAACTTCACCTATCACAAGTCTCCTTCTTGATGCTGGGGAGTTGCCTCTAGACCTTTACCGAATGTCCTCTATTATTCGGTATTGGTTTAGATTGCAAAGACTCCCTAATTCTTTAGCCTTTCAGACTGCAAGCCTTGTAGGGCACTCAACATACTTTGAGTTGCACTCAAAATCTCCTCAACCTTTTGGGTTTCGGGTGAAACAATTATTAAACAATCTGGATATAATTAGAATTAAGGTGCTTCCATTCAAGGTATCATCAACACCTCCATGGAAATTACCTGACGTATCTTTTTGTAAATACTTTATTGGAGTTAAGAAGAATATGACTGACGTAGAATCCAGGTCTCTTTTTATGGAACTTGTTGCAGAACATAGGGGATTGACTTTTATATATACTGATGGCTCCAAATCTAATGCTGGCGTTGGATTTGGAGTACATAGTAATGATTTTAATTGCAGAGGTGCACTTCCTCTAACAGCTTCCATATTTACTGCCGAACTGTATGGCATACTAACCGCTATTGAGAAAATAGCTTTGGAAAAGGAGGGTAATTTTACAATTTTTAGTGATGCAAGGAGTGTTCTTCAAGCTTTAGAAGTTTTTAATTCTAGTAACCCTCTAGTTTTAAAGATTTTAGAATGGCTTTTTATTATTGGACGGAGAGGTATAACAGTTCGATTTTGTTGGGTTCCAGCACATGTAGGTGTGTCTGGGAATGAGAAGACAGATTTACTGGCGAAGAATGCGGCACTTGAGTTGCTACCAAGGAGGTATCCCATTCCCTGTAATGATTTCCTACCTTACATCAAGAAATTGGTTTGTAATAAATGGCAACAGCACTAGATTAGTCTAAATGGCAATAAAATGAGGGAAGTAACAAATATCATATCACCGTGGAGGTATAACATGATACCCCGAAAATGGGAGACGACTCTTTGTCGTCTCCGTATTGGTCACACACGGTTGACACACGAGTTTCTGCTGAAGGGCCAACACCAACCGTATTGCGAGGACTGTTTAGTACCTTTAACAGTGAGGCATTTTTTGACCGAGTGCCCTGGTTATGATAACTTGAGAAATAGATATCTGTTTGAGGCTCGAGGTAAGGATGGCAGGTTCATCCTTGCCAAGATTCTTGGACATGTGTTCTACTATGCGAGCGGCATTTTTAGATTGATTTCAGAATCAGGTCTTCTGAAAACTATTTAACTATTATAATGACCTTTTAACTTTTATGGTTTTAATTGAATTCTCTTTTATTTTTCATATATAATAAATGCTATCGGCGTCAATGACCTAGATGTCAGGATGCCAGAAAACTTTCAATCAATCAATCTCTGTGCAATCCTGTCTTCTAGAGATGGCAGGCCAGTTTCCAGCCTCATGTTGCACAGTCTTCTCCACGTAGGGGCTCCTAGCATGAGTCTCATGGCATTGTTTTGAATTACCTCTACTGTGGCTATTTGGGTGTCTGTCGGGCTTGTTACGGTGGGAGCAGCATAGTCCACTAGCATTCTGGAGCAGGCTAGATAATACCTCTTTTGAATGTGCTCATTTGCTCCGACGTTTAGCTTTGACATGTATCTCATGGCTGCCAGTCTTGCATTTGCTTTTTCCTTGAGATATTTGATTTCCTCCTTGAAGGCAAGTTGTCTGTCTATTACAACTCCCAGGTATGTGTATCTATCCACCAACTCTAGGGGTTCCATTCCTATTGTGGGTGGTTGCAGGGGGTTTGGAGCTTTTATTGCCATAGCCTTACCTCTGGCTATGTTTATTTTTAGTTTCAGCTCGTTTGACTTTTGGTTAATATCATTCAGTGCTCTCTGCATTCTTACCTTTCTGACTGGGCCTCGGGCTATTATGCATACATCATCTGCATAGATGAATATCTCTATTCCCTCAGGGAGTTGGAGAGGCTATGTTTTCCATGAGGATGTTGAAAAGGAGGGGGCTGAGAATTCCTCCCTGTGGAGTTCCATTTTCCAAGTCATGAAAGGCTGATATCACTCCTTGGAATTTGACTCTGGCTTGTCTTCCTAGCACACTATTCTGTCTTATTTCTCTTCCTCTTGTTTTTTAAAGTTTTATAGTTTATATATGAAAGGTTTATATTAATTTTGTTACTGTTCTTAAAATATATTTTAAAAATTGTTAATTACTTCTCTTGTAGTTTATTTATTTCCATATTTCCTTTCCTCACTGGGCTATTTGCCCTGTTGGAGTCCTTGGGCTTATAACATGCTGCTTTTCCGACTAAGGTTGTAACTTAGCAGTAATGATAATGATGATAATAATAATAATAATAATAATAATAGTAAAAATAATAATGATATTGTTACAGCACAACAAATAATGTATTTGTATGCTCTTACGGGACATACAACTTTTTATCAAAGGCATCAATTGAACTTCAAGCCTTCACTTAGAATTAAGCCCAATACAAGTAAGAATGCCTTATGTTTCAGTATTATTGATGATACATTGGAGAAATTAATACTTTTATGTAACACTTGATGTTCCTATATCTTCACTCCTGGCAAAGAATCATATCCTCTGGGATAGAACATTGGGCCTTGTCTCTTTATAAGCTGGTAACACAGTTCAGTTATCAACTTTTGATCTTAACGGAGACTTCCCCGTCCATAAGGAAGACTTCCATGTAAATGACTCAGAGGTTTGTATACACACAGGAATAAACTACAATTTTTAAAAAGTGTGTGTATTTTTCCTAGCTTTACAAACGAGTCATTTATCAAAGATCACCTCTCAACTGCCCCACAAGTCTTTGACTAGGACAGAGTGATGAGCAGGCACCCTGTGCCACATGTGCTGTGATTGCTTAACAATAAAAGAATGATGCAATAATAGGGGGGAAATTAAGGCTTATTTATGAAGTAAATGTTCAAGTCCTTTTGTAATAAAGGATCTTCTTCCTTTACTATCAAGATCTTATTTTTTTATTTGGTATCATATGATTGTGAATGGTTCTCTGTATTCCACAAATACCAAAAAATATTACTTATTGGAATTCCCCCTAAATAATCAAATATGTGAAGGTCAAATCCTCAATTATTAAAACCTAACTATACATGCTGATCTGTTTTTTTCCACAGTGCCAATATCCTTCTTGATAAGCATTTGGAGCCTAAATTAGGGGATTTCGGATTAGCAAGAGAAGGAAAAAGTCAGTCAACTAGTCTGAAGGTAAATGTTCATTGAGTATGCTTGTATTTAATTTATAGGGTATTTGTATGGTAACAAGATTACTTTGTACCTTAGTGTAATTGCATATTGATTAATTGAATCTTACTGGGTAGTCATTATCCTGTATCCAATTAAAGCCAGTGATTTCTGATCTTTAACAAAAAAAAATTCTACCCTGCTCTCTCCCATCTCCCAGTGGTGTTACTGGACGGCAACACAAGTAGCCATTACATCCTTAGAATCTCTCAAAATTGTAGTC
This sequence comes from Palaemon carinicauda, assembly GCF_036898095.1. Lineage (NCBI taxonomy): Eukaryota > Metazoa > Arthropoda > Malacostraca > Decapoda > Palaemonidae > Palaemon > Palaemon carinicauda. The sequence continues at coordinate 145,200,372 of NC_090737.1, forward strand.
GTGCACACCAAGTAGACTGGCCTCTTCTGCTCAGACTTAATTTGAAATTAGAATGTGTTATTGGGTTATAGAATTTGAAGGAGTTAAAATGCACAGCTCTGTGATTTCAATATTACATTATAATTTAGCAGGGGCCAAAGAGTAAAACATCATGTTGCAGAAGAAGTTGGTGTACTACTAGTGTATAGCTAAGTGAATGGGTAACTAACAGGAATGACAGTGGCATTTATGGGGTAGTTGGTTAGTGGCCATTGGTAAGAAGAGTAAATCCCTATCCTTTGACTGTCACAATTGCATAGGCACTTTGGAATTTAGACTAGTGAGTAAGGGATTCAAACGTTTTTTCAGTAATTTAAGGCAGGGTTTGTCATGAATCTAATGATTAGGTGAGATTCATGATGATATTTTTTCTTTTGTTATCAAAATTTATGAGCTTTTATTCAATGTCATTTAAAAAGTGGCATATTGTACAAAAATATTTTTCCTACCGACGTACAACTACTTGTTGAATACATTTTGTTAAGGATCCTACACTGTCATAATGCTACCAAAAATAACAGTGTAGACTTGATTCCTACTGCTACTAACTACTCCACCTACAACAACTTAACAGTTTTTTCTAATATAAATTTAAATGCCGGATCCAATAGACTTATAAGAACTGTAATTAAGCTTGTTGGTTTTCAGAGGCCTCTCTCTTAGAGAATAGAGATGTTGTTGAATTATCTATAGTTTATGGATATGCTGTTTTGTTTCTTTTTGGAATGTTGGGTAATTTTAGTATCTGTTTAGATTGCATGGGGTTAATATAACGTGAACAGAGACTGGGTAGTAATTTTATTATGCTCTACTCTATACCAGTTAAAGCTCCACCCACTGCAACATACTTCCCCGGTACTTGGTCTGCATGAATGGGGAATGACTTAAAGATTTTTAATCTGGCAAATGATTACCATTACAGAATGTTTTCCATCGTGGGATGTTCTCTATGTGCTTCATAATAACTCATATGCTGCCTGAGTTATGAAAAATTCATTTACCTTGGCTAAAAGATATTCATTTAAAGTTCTAGTATTATAGTTTCTATGTCATGACATAGCAGTGGGCATAGATTCCTGAAGCATAAAGCACAGGCACAGTAGGGAGGTAGTCTTGGTTCAAACAGCCAATTCAATATTTCGTTTGAAGTTTCATCTGCAGACTGCTCATTAGAAAAATTAGAGTACAGTAAAAGAAAACTTTGGCTACCCCGATAGGTACTTCCAAGTGGTTTGCATTTCATTTTTCAGAATGTCCAGAAGTTTGGAAAGATTGGGGTTGCATGGACATATTCATATTTTCTCCTTCACCCCAAGCTTTGTTGGCATATTTGCAGCTTCATGCACTACATGGGTAACTTTTTTTTTTTCTGGTCACTACTCAGTTGATCGACTGCTTAGGAACATTTGATGCTCTAAACCCAACAATAAGGTAAGTGTAGTTTAGTTACTTGAAAATATAGATCTTTACACATTCTTTACTTTTTACCAGTATCTAGCAAGTGTATAACAAAGTTCAGGCTTTCTGTGAACCACAATGTCTCTTAATAGACCTGTTCGGGACACAAGTGAAATGAACTGCAGAACTGGGCCATATGTGGTCAAGTTTCTGAGAAGGTTGTCACACTAATTCACTCTGCTCAGATGAGTCATTAAATATGGTTCACCAAAATATCCACTTTACATTTATTCACCTAAGGACTTTTGATAACATTCACAAACCCAGGGTTTTTGTAACCCTCTAGATTTTCCTTTATCTATCTATCTACCTAGATGCCTTGTCTTTAATGTGAACTGTCAATTGCCTTCACCTGGTCCTGTATATAAATTGTCCAGCTGTTACACTCTCATTTACATCCTCCAGTAAGCTGTCCAGAAACTTTTCCCTTTGCCTTACTCTTGCTCTTTTCCCCTCTATCTTTCCCATAAGGCGCAAAAGTTTTATCTTTTCTCTTATTATATGTCCCAGAAATTCCATCTGCCTTCTCTTCATCACTTTTAGAAGTGATCTCTCTTTATTCATATTTCTCAGTACCTCCTCATTCGTTACTCTCTCAGACCATGGGATCTTGAAAATTCTGTATAACAATAATTCAGCTGCATTTATTTTATTTCTCAAGTTCTTGTTTAATGTTCACATCTTTTAGCCATAGGTAAGTGTGGATCATACATAGGTTGTCAGTGCTCTAACTCATGTCTGAATCTTTATCCTGTTGTAAGATTTTCCTCTATAAGTCTTAAGAGACACTCAACTGTAGGGTTACTCCTAATGTCTAGGACCTTAATGTTCAAGGTTTATAAAAGGCTTGGTTCCAAACTTGGTGAGTTCCTAAGCCTAAACCTTCAATGAGAAAGGACACCACTTAGGCAGAGGAATAATTGACATTCTAAGCTCATATAGTCAATTACAGGCACTACTTGCAATGTCAATAGTTTGTTCAAAATATACAGAATGCCTCTTAGTGGACAAAGACCACTATCTCAGATGAAATACAACTATTTCTAATAAGGGGAAGTGAAAAAAGAAATTGTAACTGACTCAGTCTTAACACAGTGTAGCCAGAATAAAGACTAAAAAGAAGCAAATCAACGTAAACTTTCAAAGCCCACTTTAAAAGATAGGGCTTGCAGAATATAATGTGTCTGTTGTTGAATGTATAAGTGAAAGTTTCCTAAAGATTTAAAATTAAACTTATTTCATATGTAAAACTACATCCCCAAAATGACAATTAAACCTCATTACCGACAGTTTATCATGATGGGATAAATATATGTTACACTACCTGAAATTACATGTCTAACACTAATCCTAGATTCTTGAATACCAAATTAAGCATTGATGTATACCTTATGAATGTTTAAATGGAAAGTATTTTCCCAAAAAGATACCTTTAAATGTTTTAGCAGTATAAACCAAGGTAGTTCTAGTTATTGCTACTGTAGATTCGTAGACTGAAACTCATAAAAATTGGCAAACTATTGTTTTGGATACAAAATAATGATAGACTCTCTTTTAGACAAATAGAGGAGAAATTAGAGGGTTGCAAAGACCCTAGGTCTGAGAATGTATTCAAAAGTACTCAGGTGATTAGCTATAAAACAGATGACTTTGGGTGAACCACTGTTGAAATAGTTTGAGTGAGCAGATTGATACTGTAGTACGACAACATTCTCAGGCACTTGACAGCTGATGGTCCAGTTATGGGATCATTTCCTTTGTGTCCTAAACAGAGTTATTAATAGTTATTGGGGTCCACAGAAAACCTAAAATTTAGTACACACCTGCTAGATTATGGTAAACGTGAGGATATGTAAAATTCTGAATTTTCCTGTAAATAAAAGGGTATTATCTACTGTCTATGCTAGGGGATCCAGAACAGAATAACTAAACACCTCGATCATTGATTTGTCAGGAACATAAAGTGTTACCAGGAAGCCATCCACCCGAGTAGTGACCAGCCCCACGTTGCTTAGCTTTGCTAATCAGACAAAAAATGTTGTTTTCCACATTGAAGAATAAGATATAAACATGATGAGAAAGCCTGGTGAAAGAGCAAGCATGAATATGTACGGGCAGCCCAACCATTTCCAAAATTCTAGACATACTGATGAATTTAGTGCCAAACTGCTTGGCAACTCTAGACACTTTCTGCTTAGCTGAAGTTATCATTTATGATGCAGACCATCTACCTACTTCCCAGAGAGGTATCGTGCAGTCCAAACACTTAAGACCCTTTGTTCTCCACATGAAATACACAGAGAAAATGGTACAAGATTACCCAAAAGCAATTATTACATCCTGCAGAGCCACCGACTGGCATGAGTTTGGCCAACCCAGTGAGGAACTGCTTTACTGATTAATCTACATCTTTATCTACAATATGACAAAAATCGTGACTTCCCACTATTGAGTCAAATACTTCTTCATTCCTTTTATTAGAAGGCCCAGAAAGGCTGATACATTGTAACCCTATAAGCATAAGCATGACCTCTTTCTGGAACTGGGAGGATGAACTTTTATTCCTTTGTTTTCAGATATGAACAAGTGATGACGCTTGTTGGAGGACACTATTAATCCTTTCAATACGAGGCTGTAGATCCGTTACTCAAGCTATATATGAGATTTGTCACCATCAAATATACTTGCTCACTTACTCTATAATACCCTACATTTCTATGTTTACTTGTTTTATTGCTGATTACAGAATAAATGTTTTCAAAAGTTCACTTCATTTTCCATAGTACAGCATTTCATTCTAAGCAACCAAAATATTTTTTCCATTCATTGTGATGTTATAATCAAATAATTTTTCAGAAATTTGTTTATATGATTTTCTTTAAAATAATGGTAAAGCACTGTGATTTTATATGTAAAAAAAAATTTATATTCATTGAATATAAAGATGCTAGAAGACTTTGAAGTGCAAATTAGGAGATGATGAATGGAGAAGTATTTGATTAAAAGCTCAAGATAGAGACGACTGGCGAAATCTAACCGAGGCCCTTTGCGTCAATAGGCATAGGAGGAGATGATGATGATGTTATACCGTAATTTGACAATATATATCTGTCGAAAAATATCAAACTACTCGTCAGTAATAATGGACTTAACGTTGTACAGAAATGTAATGAAATTATCCATTTGTTTCCTATGACACAAGAAGTATTCTATAATGTAATTTATAATTTATAAGGTATACGATAAACAAAAAACAGATGACAAAAGAAACATTTCTTGCCCTGAGAGAGAGAGACAGAGAGAGAGAGATGTATATAAAATGAATTTAGTTCATTAGACATAAGGTTTGTTCATTTGTCTGTCATTCCACCTTGTGTGTAACTTTTACTTTGAACTGGATCATTCCTGTTTTGGGGCATTCCGCGGTCTTGGAATTATAGATTGTGCATGTAAGAACATGACGAATACTACGTAGAATGCAACAAGTGGGATTAATGACAGTACTAACTTTTACTCGTGAAAACAATGAAGAACACTAATATCTTATATAAGACATGAAGATTATATTATTTTGTAGAAATGATAGTTGAGAAAAAAAGAATAAAATTAGAAAAAGACAAATCTTGTATGCCAACAACTTGTATTGCTGGTAAAACATTTTCATCTTGTTGTGTGTAGGACTTGTGGTAGTAGAGACAGAGAGGCATTCTCTGTGATTTGAACACTCAGCCAACATAGAAATACAGTACACTAAAATAGATGTTACATAATCATGAATAAGGACTGGAATTGTAAGTATTTTGATTGATGGTGAGATGAGATGAGAGGATCCCTATGTTTCTAAACTTGTGGTGTCAGGGGGAGGGTTTGAGTATGCCTCAGGAAGGGAAGGAATGTCACTGTTGGCTAGAGAGTGGTGTGCTTATTATATGGTATCAAAAAACAGACTAAAATATTGCTTTCATATTCAGAAATTTAGGCTAGAATCCCAAAGACTTTTTTGGATGGCTAAAGAAGGAGGAGGAGGGGCTAATATTAGGGAGAGGATATTTTTTAGTAAAATTAACCGAGTGCAAACTGTGTGTGATATACAACCATGTGCTATGCCCTTTAGTAGTTTAACTTGTAATGACATTGATGATGGTGACATATCCCAATGTCACGGTGTATATTACCAGGCAAGTTTTGCCATATAACGAAGTCATCATAATGAAGAGGTTAAGACTTTCTCCACCTCCACTGATTTATGAGCTTACTTAGATAATCCAGAGATATCCAATATCTAAAATGAATTACCCTGACCTAACCTACTTTAGGCATCTGTCAACTATGCTGGCATAGAAAATGAGAGTCCATCATGTCCCTGTCCATCGTCAACCCCAATAATAAGTGTAGTTATGACTGTGTTGGTCAGCGAGCAAATACTAATTATTCACTTACTGGTCTTTGCTCAGCCATGGCTCGCTGCACTTCTGTTCTGGCAAGTGGTACATTTTACGCTGCACATGTTCCCCAAGTAGGCAAGTATTTTGGCGGCCAAATTCGGTGACGTAACTACATACACATTACCCCAAGGAGTGTCATTAATCAGGATGCATCCATGTTGGATATTATAACTCATCTAACCAAAATGGGGTTACGAGTATTGTTGGGTGTATTTGGATTGTTTGGCTGATTGTGACTGGGGTTGAGGCCCTAGAAATGTTTCATTTGTTTAGTGTGCATCATCTCAGGTTGGAAGTTGAAGCATGAGGCAGAACACCTGTGAGCCAAGTCCGTTTTCCCCCTTCCTGTGTGAGTAAAAGGATTTTCTCAGTTTGCAGGGCCTGCTGAGTATTTACCCTGCAAGAATCTCAGAGATCTTTTTTGCCTTGATATCCCAATTTCAGCAGTTAGAGGTTTTGGAGATTTTGCCTAGTGGACAAGGCCCCTATCCGTGTTATTGATTTTGGATCTGTGGATGACCAGAGGAGGCTTTACTACTTGATCCTTAGAGGATCTGTGGGGTTGTGGGGTTACTTGAAAAGGTATCCTCCGGGGACATCTCAATGACAACTTCACTGCCTAGGTCAGATGCGTATCATAATTTTCTAAAATGAATTTGACCTATTAGGTGACCAATACACTTGGATTTGGTGCACTTACTTGACCTTGCTGATTGCTAGAATAGTTGAGGCATCAATCCATTCCCTCTATGGTTAGAATGGTTAGCCTACTTAGTTGGAGCCTGTCCAGTTACTGTTAACCTTTCTTCCCATTTCAGCATATGAATCCAGCTGTTGCTGGGCTTTTGGGTTACTAGCTTCCAAGAAAGGCTTCTGTGTGAGTTCTTTTTTCTGGACCTTTGAATTTACCCCTTCAGGTTATCCATTTCCAAGAAAATTCTGAGTTGGGGGCCCTCTTTCTTCCATTCCTGCAGATTTGGCTAAGGCTTGACCTTTGGGTTGTTAGCTTAAAGTAAGCTTACAATGAGGGCTATTCTTTCCCATTCTAAGGATTCCACTGTTGCTGGACCTTCAGGTTCCGAGCTCCCAAGGAAAGATTCAGTATGAGTTTTGTCCTTCCATTCAAAGGATTGAAGACTCGTTAGTAGTAGATGCTGAAAATGGATTTAGTATGTAACCTTTGCAATCCAGTGATGGACATGCATTCTGGCCTGAATTGAATGGTTTTTGGCATAATACACTATAAAGATTTTCCATTTTTTACCATTAAGTTTGAAAACCTGGCAGCATTTCCAGGCTTAAGGTGGAGATTCAAGATTCATCTCTTAAGGCATGTCCCTAGCTAACCCCATGGTGGTTCATCTGATGCCATACAAGGTTGCTCGGAAACCTTAGAAGAAGCAATATCAGACACTGGAGATTTTCTTCTCAACCAGATTGCTTAAGTCTTTATTGGTCGGACTGACAGTACCTGGCCAGGAAAACCCATTTTTGGCCAAAATAACAAAATTAGTGGCTAAACCAATGAGGGTGCTGCTGCTTAAAGGTGATCTTACCTTGCCCAGGAGAGTGTAGTCCCTTTCTGGGAGAGTACCTGAAGAGCTTGAAGAATTCCTGGAACTAAGAGGATTTCATGAAGTCTTCTTTCCAAAAAAGTGGGAGATTCAGGATGGGACCAATCAGTTGTGGGGATCATTTCCCTATGGTCCCAGACCACTTTTGGACCAAGAAATTTAGTGACGGATATACCTTGTTCAACTTTGTCTACCCTGGAATCCTTGCAAGTGAGGGCTATAGGTAGATTCCAGGTGGTCACTGCAATGGTAGTAAAGTTTCGGGTAAGGTCCCACATATTACCAGCTCTTTATTTTATGAAGTGGAAGTAAAGAAAACTGTTGTACAATGATCCAGTGTGCAATGGCTCTTCTGCCAAGCCCTCATGGACATGCCAATGCCAATATGAAGGCATTGGCCACATCACTTCTAGAGAATGGAGGAAAGGTTTTAGACCTTTCCTTAAAAGACGAAGCTTCCATTTATAATCAACAGTCTATAAGATCCAGCAGCAGGTTTAAGAAAAATCACACTAGAAGGCTTTCTCCTGTTTCCTATACCAAGTCTTGTCCCACCCCGAAGTTGATATTGAGAAGAACAAGGACAGTATGTTACACTTCCATTGGTGAGGCTTTGTCCGTGGGCCAGCTTAACTTTAGTTTTAGAGCAAAAATAGGTCATTAGAGATCTTCAAGGGAAACAAGGAACTAGTAAACTATTAGAGGCAGTTGATCTCATCGAGAGGAGCTTCAGGTTGGGGTGCCCTCTCCATCGTCTTTGGGTATGTTGGTTTTTTTCTCGGTGGGCACAAGTTTAGTCTCAATGGGTCTTGGTAGGTCATGAATAGCAAACACCTTCCATTCCACCAGTTTAATCAGGCCAGGACACTTGAACTTGACTCCTTTATTATTATTATTATTATTATTATTATTATTATTATTATTATTATTACTAGCTAAGCTACAGCCCTACTTGGAAAAGCAGGATGCTATACACCCAAGGGTTCCAGCAGGAAAAAGTTCAGTAAGGAAAGGAAATAAATAAACTACAATAGAAGTAGTGAATACTGTATTTAATATAGAATATTTTAAGAACAGTAACAATGTTAAAATATATCTAATTAACATCAACAGACATTCATACAACAATTGCATTATCAGACATCAGACACTCATAATTATACTTTTTCAAACATGGTTACAAAGTAAATAAACTGAGAACGCTTTTATGCTTTGATTTAACGTGTAACAGAAAAGGCCTTAAGATATATACAGAAAAGCACCAGAAAGTACAACTGGATTCTATCCAACTTGTGTGAGCAAAATGTCAGCTATACTGTACTTTACTAAACTTTGTAAGGAAGATGATAAGAAAGGAGTCAAAGAAGGTGCACGTTTCTAACTTCCAAGGCTGGCTATTCAGTTTACAAAAATAGACTCCCTGGGAGAATAGTAATCCCCTACCTGTCTCTCCTCAATAAACACACCTGGTGTGTTCCATTCAAAATGACATCTGTCCGACATGTACTCCAATTACCACATCGAGAGGCATGGACCAATCCTATAGATCTAAAAGACGCCTATTGGCATGTCCTAATTGCCCACCACTTCCGAACTTACTTAGGGGTTTTGGCTTGGGAGGGGGATGTACAAGTTCAAAGTAATGAGCTTGGTCTCAACATCACCCCAGTAATCTTTACAAAGCCAGTAAGGTAATGACCAAACTCCTGAGATTGCAAGTAGTTCAGATCATAGCTTATTTAAACGATTGTCTGATTTGAGCGAAAACAAATGAATTACTGTAGGTCACAAATACACAATCAGGTTCTTCAGCGCATTAGGTTTTTGATACTCTTCGAAAAGTCTAAGCTAATTTCAGAAGGTTATTCAGTGGATTATGTTGAAAACCACACCAGCCTTATAAAGCATCTCAATGAAGAATTTTAGTAGGGTCAGTGCCTTGGTTTCAAGCTGCTTATGTGCCATGAGGCAACTGGAGAAGATTTTTGCTCGTCTTCAGTTTGCTTCGCTAGTAGATCAGGTGTTAAGAACAGAATGAAAGACCCCCACCTCAGGGTCAGTCACCAAGTCAGAGCAAAAGAATTTTCAGGTCATAGACGAAAACAATTGCTTGGCCAGGTTAGTTCCATTGCTCCCACCCCTAGATGCCATGATTATTCAGACATATGTGTCCTGGTCAGGCTGGGGAAGTAATTCAGAGGAGACCTTTATGTTAGGGAATGGTTCTCTCAGTATGCAGCTATTCACGTAAATGTGTTGGAAATGATGGCAGTCCGCCTTACGTTGAAGAGAACTGGTCCACAAAGAAAATCACATATAAGATCATCTTAGATAACCAGGTGGCAGTCTATTGCCTCAGAATTCTCAGTGCAGCGGCCCTTCCCATTATGAGGTTCCTTATGGAGAGTAAAGTGTTCCTCTCTCCATTCCATCTGCCAGGTTCACTCAATGTAGTAAAGGATGCCCTAATTATTATTATTATTATTATTATTATTATTATTATTATTATTATTACTTGCTAAGCTACAACCGTAGTGGGAAAAATAAGCCCAGGGGCTCCAACAAGGAAAATAGCCCAGTGAGGAAAGGAAACAAGGAAAAGTAAAATATTTTAAGAAGAGTAATAACATTAAAATAAATATCTCCTATACAAAATATAAAAACTTAAAATAGGAGGAAGAGAAATAAGTGTACCCTCAAGCAAGAGAACTCTAACCCAAGACAGTCCTGCATATGAAATGAACACTGGACCAGAGTTCTTTTCAGGAGTTTTTGGAGCTAATCTGTTTTAACAGCATCTCTGAAGCATGTTTTTTATGTCGATTTCGACTCGGACATATTTCATAACATCACCCAGTGTTTTAGACCATCTCCACCCACTACTGTGGTTTCTTTCTCTGGATAGGGTTCTTGAGTTTTTGGTGGGATTAGATAACTCCACCATTTCTGTTATTGACCATTACAAAATCCTACATTCACTAACACTAGAGTCAGTGAACTGGTGATCTTTTGGAGGGACGAGGAATTCATTACAATATCCAAGATCCTGATTCTGGGTCTCCCTTTTCTAGCCAAACAAAAGCCTCTTCAGACACAGGATCTGCTTTATATCCCAGGTCTTAAGTAAGTAGATAGTAACCTCTGTCTGGGGTTGACCTTGAAATTATATCTACAGCACTCTAGAGAGATCCACATCTTCAGAAGATAGCCTGTTTTAAAAGAAAAAAAACAAGCACCTTTCAACAGATGTTATCTCTATCATGACCTCCTTTTGAAAATAAACCTGATCCTGTCTCCATCCCTAAAAACCACAATGTGAGTAAAATTGCTTTATAATTGTGTTCTTTGCTAATAGTCATTTCAGGACACACAGTTTTGTAGGTTTGTTTGAGTATTGGGTGTTCATTAAACACTACCTGAAACAAATCCAAGCTGTACATGTATGTGTAGTACTTGGCATATTCGGGACCCTTGGAGTGGTAGTCTGGAAGGAAGGGCCAAATCTCCAGGCCCTTGAGACAGACTAGTTAGTTTTTCTTCTTACTCTTAGAAACATGTGTATGAGTTATAGGTTAGCCTTAGGGGCCTATGGCTGTCCTTGAATGAGCACAAGTCTACTTTTCCATACTTTGATTCCAAGTTCTTGGAGACCACACACCACTTTAACCCCAAAAAAGGACTTTTGACAAAGGAAAACCTTATTTTTTGGACGGTGCTCTTTGGTCTTCAAAACCCTCCTTCCTCCCTAGCCTCGAGCAAGAGAGTGGAGCATTGTCATATACAGGTCCTTCGACCTTGAATGGTGGTTGAGGGTTTGTTGTGACATAGCTTTGCTGATGAGGACTTGAGCGATGGTTACTTTCTGGGATGCCATGCACGATATCACTGGTAACAGATGACTTTCAGCTATTGAGGTGCTGTGGAAAATTCAAATGAGCCTGAACTTGTGAGATCTCCCCCATACACACTGAATCTATGCCTTGCACATTGATACACTGGCCCTAGAGCAAGGGAAACAATATATTTTTCTGTCATCAAAACCATTTTGTTCATGATTCCAGTTGTAAAAATAACAAAAGGAGTAAAGTTTTTATTGAAGACATTTTTGTCAGTCATTTAGGTTTAGGTGTGTGGGGTTTTCTTTTGCATAATTTGTATACTGCCACATTATCAAATGGCATTCAATGGGCTTTTGCTCTGTTAAAACATGGTTGGCTTATAGTTCATCTGTCATCTTGTAAGCTCCTTCTTTATCCCTCAGGTGGGCACGTGAGTGTCCCCCGTGGAATGTTCTCTTCAAAGCCTTTCTCTACCAAGATTGAGGGTGGGTGTATACCCCCACCCTTATCATTCCTGTCAAAACTTTGGAACCCATGACCTTGAGGAAGCTGTTTCTCTATCTCCATGGGGTTGCTATCAGGTCTCACTCCCTGACTGGTACCTTTGGTTCTGGTTGAGCAGATCTTTAGTCAGATACGGCAACTGTTTTTTCACAGACGTGGAATATTCCCATCCAGGGCCTAATGCTATTTCCATAAGTCAGATGAAGGTGAAGGTGAAACCTTTTGCTCACCTTGTTAATTCCTACCTTCATACAAGGAATTTCCTAGCTTTGAAGGCGGAAATTGCCTGCTAGCCAATTCCCTCATGTTATGCCAAGTGGAGCATGACTTGGTGTGGCAGCTCCTTCATTTGTAGAGGTGTTAGGTGAGCAGTACCATATGGATTGATCACTAGCACCATAGGCCAGGTAAGTTTAGGGATAACGTGTATCTCATTCCATAGAACCTTCAGCAGATCGTCGACTTTCACCTGCCTCTGCTGAAGAAACTCGTCAATAGAGTTTAGAACCCTTTACTGGAGAGTACCAGTTCATGCTAACAGTTTTGATTAGTCTTGCCTACCCTAAGATTTAGGTCCTAGAGCGAGATGGTCCTCATCTTAACGCCAGTGACGTATGTGCCTCCTGTGAACTTGAGGAGGGCGTTATAGGGTTCTCTGCATTGGCAGATGATAGGAGAAGTTTCAAACATTCTCACCATATCAACAGCAGACATTACAAAGACCCGGTTCCTTCATGAGCCTATCCCTTCTTGGGGACCTGGATGTGCTACTTTAGGGGATTTGATATTTTGTACTTTTGTCTCATTCTTCTCTTAGCACTAGCTGGACATGAAGGAAGCTCCTAGACCAGATTCCTCCTGGCTATGTGAGTCTTTTGACAACAGAGGAAGCTGAAGTTAGTGCAGATTTTTGCTATCTTGAGTAGCAACTCACAAGTCGAGCCCCGTTTAGTGTCCTCCTGCATTACCTGTCGGTGTACTTTGAACTGAAGGTAATATCTGTGAAGTTGTAGCTAACTTTGCCTCTGTACTTTTAGGAAGTTGCCTACAGGCCCTTTAACCTCTTTCTTTGGGTCCTGTGGTAGCTGCATAGTAGTTGTGTAAACTTCAAGCTTTCACGTAGGACACAAGTATGCATTTCGTTTAAAGTAATACATGTGGTATAATTCTTGAGGAAAGATGGAATGACTGGCTCTTTTACCTTTTCTTGTTCTGCTCTCAAGGGGATGAAATTGCTGTAACCTTCACATGGTGGTCTGATGACTGATGCTGATCAGTTATGTAACAGAGTGTTTTTTGGCTGTATTCTGCCAAGAATCAACTCCTTCAACCTCCTACAAGGGTGAAGATGAGTCAGTGTTTTCCAACCACATTCATCTGGAAATGTCTGGTTTGATATTTTGGATATTATGTCCCTGTTATAAAGATAAGATTTTTATGACCTAGTGCTGGCTTCTGTGACAGAGTGCTTTTCTGACAGGCTGTATTCTGCCTAGAAGCAACTCCTTCATCTTCCTACAAGTGTGAGGATGTCAGTGTTTTCAAACCACTTTCATCTGGAAATGTATGGTTTAATATTTCTGATATTATGTCCTTGTTATAGAGATAGGAATTTTGTGATCTAGTACTGGCTTCCTCTTAAGTTAGTATTGGCAGAGGCTGTAACAGCCTCTACGACCCTATGATTAGTGTATAGAAGGTTATTGGAGACACCTTCTTTGCATGACAAGGAAGGAAGGCATGTCCATGGTAGAAAAGAATTTTCCAGTCTGGTTCTAGTGGTCATGTCCCCCAAAGACTAAGTCTCCCAAATTAAGGACAAAAGGTTTGTATCTATATAGGAAGAAATAGCACATTTTTAAGTAATTTGTATTTTTTCTAGCTATACAAAAATGATTCCTTTAACCTATACTTCCCTCCTCAATCGCCCCTCTTAGTTCTTAGGCCATTAGTCAGATGTGAAGTTTTACAGTCAGGCTCCTTTACCTAGTTGTCACTAACTATTGCACCAAACTCTTTAAATTGTACAACAGCCATTCTAGTTACGCTGGAGACATTCTTCTAATTAAAGGACTCAGGTTTCTGTAGCTAGGAAATATACAAATACTGTACTTTAAAATTCGTTTTTTGTATGAAATTTCATAAGTTGTCATTTTATTGTTAATAAATGTTGGAGCAAACAGTTTTCATTACAGTAAGAAATTTACAATTTATTAATGATATTTTTCTAATTATTTTGCCTTAGAATGAAGATCATTGGAATTAGGTAAGTGTTCTCTTTTTACACTTAGACATTAAATTAATACTTATTTGCATGAAAAAGTTGATTACTAGAGATAGAAAATTATAGTACAGTATTATAGAGATACATCAAACTTAATTATACAAAATACCATATTTCCTGTGTCATAAAACGCTACAAGTGGTGAGACGCACCCTTAAATTGGCAGAGTAGTTTTTGAGGATTTTACAAGCTATCTTAGCAGTAATTCCTAGTCAGCGACTCGGGCACAGTAAATTTTCATGTTATGAAATGTTTAAGTTGTTATTAATAATCTGCACGCCGGTTATCCCAATTTTATGACATATGAGTATGTATTCTATAGACCTTGCATATAATAAACCATCAAAGCAATAGGTGCCACTACAACTACATTTAGTGTTTGGTGTTTCAAGTCATGTTTACATGAAAGCAGTGCTGCCAAATGTTTTTAATCAAATTTTGGTAAAGAAGTAATATTTCCCAAATTCCTCATTTAGCCTGTACATTTTCACCCAAAATCAATTATTGATAAAAAAGTCTAGAAATTTCTCTAGGTGGAATACTTTTGCTAATGAATGTATGACTTCTAGGTCTGATCACTTTTCTGCTAACTTGGCATTCAGCTAACAGTAAGATGGTTTTTTCAAGGTCGTATTCAGAAACTCTGTTTTATATAATTTCAGAACTCAGGCATCAAAGTCATTATCAAAATATTGCTTCATCACAAAATGAGAAAATTGATAAATACTAGATAAACAACAAATTTGTCATAGCATCGTCTACATGTTTGCTTGTAAAAGGGAGTTGGCAAGTCATCATCAGCTGATTACCAAAACAAACAAATAACTTGCTATTGTACTTCATTAAACGAAGTGCAATATAATAACAAATTTATTTATTAGATAGGAATGATAATTATAGGTTTACATTTTTTGTTTGGTGAGTGTGAATGCTTGTGTGTCATTATTTGGGTACTTGAGTGTTGTCAAACTCCCCTATACAACTTTTTCCTAGTTTTAAGACGCAGGGTGATTTTGGGGGTAATTTTTTAGGAAAAAAGATGCGTCTTATGACACGGGAAATACGGTAACTTTTATTTTTGTTTTCATTATTTTGAAATTTTTGCAACCCTCAAAGTATGCTGAGTACATACTGTTTGCATTGTGAGACAATATTTCACTGGTTATGGCACCTTTGTCTATTACAAAGTGTGTGCTTCTATTATACATTTTGAAATAGGATTTTACTCTAAAGAATATCAAATCATATTATTTTACACCATTTTTATCTGTGGATTTGTGTCTACATTAAAGACTTCTGAATCTAAAATATATTTTGATAGTTTTGGTCAATTATTTTATACCTTTTAGTAAAATTTGTTATGGTAACTTCAATAATTTTTAGTAAAACAAACACTATATTCATATTACTCTTTCAGGTGACTCGAATCAATGGCACAAGGGCATACTTGCCTAATGACTTCTTAAGGTCCAAGAAATTATCGGTGAAAGTCGATACTTACAGCTATGGAATTGTTTTATTTGAATTATGTACAGGACTCAGAGCTCTTGATGAGAAGAAAGAAGAGGATACTAAATACTTGGTATGTTTTTAAGTGGCATTAATGTATTTCTGTAGTATCCTTTTCTCCATACTCTTAATATTGTCATTTTATCATTATGATTGTAAGTAGGTCAAGGATGGTGGCTCCTCAACATCCGGATCTCAGTATTGATAATGTTTCTTTAAATTTGTGTGACTCTCTTAGAATTTTTGGTGTGATTCTCGACAGCAAATTTACTTTTGAGAAACACAGGTCTGTGTCTTCTTCAATTGCACAAAAAATTGGCTCATTGAGAAAGTCTTTGAAGATTTTCGGTGATCAATCTATTCTGAAGAAGTGTTTTGATTCTTTCATTCTACCTTGTTTTGAGTATTGTTCTCCTGTCTGGTGTTCAGCAGCTGATTCTCATCTTAATTTGTTGGACAGAAACTTATGATCTATTAAATTTCGTATTCCTGATCTAGATATTAATCTTTGGCACCGTCGTTCAATTAGTTCATTATGCATGTTGCATAAGATTTTTCATAACTCTGACCATCCTTTACATTCAGATCTCCCTGGACAATTCTATCCTGTTTGTAATACTAGGCAGGCAGTTCATTCTAATAGCCAGGCCTTTTCCATCATGAGCCTCAATACTACACAGTATTCTAGAAGTTTTATTCCTGCTGTTACCAAGTTGTGGAATGATCTTCCTAATCGGGTAGTTGAGTCAGTAGAACTTCAAAAGTTCAAAGTTGGAGCAAATGTCTTAATGTTGACCAAGCTGACATGAGTCTTTTTATAGTTTATATATGACACATCTGTTTTTGACGTTTTTAATAGTTTTTCTGGGCTTGAACCTGTGCCGGCCAGTGAATAAGCTCCTATTAGCACTTATTCTTAGGTAATTTACTGCTAAATATACCAGAGAAAAAATGTAAAGGAGTGCTAGGTTAACTAGCTCGCTCACCTATTGGTGTCGGTATAAAATTGGGCGTATAATCCAGAGGTCCCGCACTATTTAGATTCATCCACGACAAAGACCCCAATAGAGGAGAGCCGTTCAACCTCACTCGGCACCAGCAACTCTGCATCCACTCAGAACCCAACTCCTTTTTAGCACGCCTGTATGGTAACCCGCTTTTTTGTGCTCTCGTGTTTTGCCTTATTTTTCTTGGATTATGGCTTCTTCATCGGTTTCCCAGGAGACACCGTCTAAGTTAAGTACCAAGCTATGTTTTGCTGTGTTTTGAGCAATCTAGATCGTTTAATATTTAAATTATAGGAGTTTATTCTCTTCGATCATATCGATCTTGCTTGATTCCGCTTACGGTTGGTACTCCTGTTTTGAGAGCTTTTAGTTTCACTCGCGGTGTTACTAAGTGTATTATTTTTATTATTAATTAAATTTTTATATGTTTTATTGTGGATATTCATTATTTAGCGTTTAGAACCCTTGTGGTTCATATTTAGGGCTGATATCAGTTACGTATCGTAGATGGCTTGCCGACCTTCGTTACTGGGCGGCAATTTTTATCATATAAGCCATCAGGTTGCTGTCCTTTGGGATTTATTTATTATGTTGCATGCCTTGCCCTAATTTTTTATGTGTATATTCACATATTTTTCAACGCTATTACTTTTATAACGAATATTTGTGCTATTACTCCGTATGATCTGTTTTGGTAGTGTTTGGGGATCGTCAGTTGGTAGCCCTGCTGCTCCGTATCACGTGATCCTCCCCCAAGCTCCCCCTCTCGCTAGGTTGGTGGCTAGGCTTCTCTTCCCCCTCTCCTAGGGGACCGTTGCCTTCCCTCCTTTTAGAGGGGGTAGTTCAGTGTTTATGGACTTTGTCCTCCGGGTGTCCCGGCGGTATCGTCTCTGTCTAGACGGGTTGGCCACCTTTCAACAGAGTAGGATCCCGGTGCACCCTATTTTATATTCACCTATCACAATTTTATTATGTTATACGAAACCCTCCGGGTTCTGTTGGCGGTTCTTATCTACAGTTCCGCCCCCCTCTTTATTTATAACAGTTTCTATGATTATATATGATTATATATGACAGATCACTATCCCGGAGTTCCTATATATATTGGTTTATGGATGTACTTTTATTTCCCGGCCCGGGGCTTAACCTCGCTCCGGGAAATCAGACACCATGTGTCTTAATTCTTTGTTGCATCCTTCTTTATGATCCCAGCTCGACCGGAATGAATAGTTATACTCTAGTCTTAAGTTAGACTTATGTTTAGGCCTGGGTCCTCCGGACCCACCCCTACTTAAGAGTATCACAGTTAAGCTAGACTTATGTTTAGGCCCGGGTCCTCCGGACCCGCCCCTACTTAAGAGTATTACAGTTAAGCTCTAGTCTTAAGTTAGACTTATGTTTAGTTCCGGGTCCTCCGGACCCGCCCCTACTTAAGAGAATTACAGTTTCTCATATACTATTCTTTTTATAGATGGTGCATTGTCAGACGACGGCCTGTGCGGCTGTCCTTCACCAGCCTTGTGGCCATACTGTTTGTAGGTCTCACGCCCTCCGCGGAGTTCAGCTGGAAGACATCGTGGTCTGGCACCCTGATAATTGTATGGTCTGTTTTGACCTCATCACCACCCTCGGATCTGATTCAGTGAGTCCCGTTGGCTATGTTATCTTTCTAATTATTTTACCTCTTTTTGGTATACATACACTATTTAGTAAGATCTCTATGGTCTTGAAGGACCTCCTGGAATCTTCCTTTCGGTAATTCCCACTATTATTTCAGGCATCCCCGGAGCAGAAGACTGCGGCTCGGGCCACACTGAAAGTGTGGGTTAGGGGATTTGCCCGGAATGTGAAATCCAAACAGCCTTACGTCCTGTCTGAAGACTACTGTGCAATGATCTACCCTAATGCCAAGTCTTCAGCCGCTGTGGCTAGGCATGTTGCGGCACCCATCATTGCCCACATTGATGCCACTATTGCGGGATTCATAGACCAGGAACAAGATCCGTTGGATGCTCCCGGAGATCTGGAAGACAATGTTGCCTCCATGAACTTGGACGTCGAACCTATGTTGTTGGATGATCCGGATGCAGGTAGGGTGGTAAGTGAGGCAGGTGTTACCGGCGCTGAGATTCCTATCCTCAGCCCCGCTCCTTCTTCATCTGATCTCTCTTCTTTCCATGGTCTTTCTGGGGACCGTGATTCGTCTCACCGATCACACCCGGTTCCCCCCAAAGATAAGTCTATATCTAGGACTTTGCCAAAAGCTCGTAAGCCCCACAAGGCTTCCCATAGTCCCAAGTCTAATACGAACCCGTCATCTAAGGCTTCCGGCTCCTCCTCTAAGTCTCACGACCCGGGAGTACAATCCGCCACTTCTGCTCCTAATCCGGGCCTTTCCGAATCAGCCATGCTTCGCATTGTGTCGGAGATGCAAGCTAAGTTGGTGTCGGAAATGCAGGCCAAGATGGACACGATGTTCTCTAACATTGGTCAGAGACTTGGGGCATTAGAGCAGGGTGCTCCGGAGCAAGTTCAAAGCTCTCTCATCCCGGATGCCTCTAAGCTTCCGCCGTTTACCAAGAATAACCCTTGGCGCATGGCTCTTCATTCCCCATTTTCAGACGGGATGTTAACATTGGAAGGTCTTGGCACTCGTCCCCTAGAGGACTTTGAATTCTTTCCTCCTGGTCTCGCATTTCCATTTCATGGTTATGCCAGGCTTACCGAGGAAGCTATGGTTCGGCTGGATAAGGTCCCCAAAGAGACTGTCATTTTCCCAAAGGAACAAGCCCAATCTGTTTGGGCTAGGTTTCTGAATGATATTGGTTGCACCAATACCATGTTGACGCCTCATAAAAGTTCGTTCACAATGTTCTTAATGGACAAGAATACCGTGACTCCATGCGTCAATAAGGTTGCAGAACTGGCTTTTCAATATGCTCTGGAGGAGAAGCCCTTGCCTCCCATCCGAGAGGTAGACCCGATCTCCCTCCTTCTTCCTTCAGGTAATGAGTGTTGGGACAATGTCCATACCACCTTTACTTCTGGCAAGCTAACAGCCGACTGTGCGTCGGTAATGTTTAGCGAACGGCTTCCCCGTCTCCCGGAATCCCTTATTAAACAGGAGTATGATTCCCGCCTACGTGTTGGTCGAACTTTGAACTTGGCCACGTCTACGGAGTCGATAGCCTTAACTTATGATACTGAGAGTATCTTTAAGTCTCTCAATAAGGCTACTTTGCAGTCGTTATATTTCGATCTATATGACTTTGCTATTGCCAAACGTAGGTGCCGCAAACACGTCCTGGCTGAGGCGACTAGTAGGCACGAGCCTAATAAACTTATCCGGTCCTCTTGCTGGGGTTCAAATCTTTTCCCTGAGGATCTTGTGGAGGAAGTCTTGGCAGAGGCTACTAGGGTTAATCAGAGCCTTAAAACCCGTTGGGGTTTGACTCCTAAGCGGAAATATGATCCCGCAAATTACCAAGCCCGGGGTAGGAAGAAGCTCCGCCCGTATACCTCCACCCAGTTCCGGCAACAGCAGAGTAGTTCGTCTGTTTTCCGTCAGCCTCTTCCTCCATCTCCTGCTGCTCCTGCACAGCCTTCCACCTCTCGGGCTCCTTCATCGGACGACTATGTCACCGTTCTGCTCCCTAAGAGCCAGCTTCCCGGTGCCTCCACCACCTCTCCAGCCTTTAACCAGTCTTATGAGGCTCAAGGCTCTTCCCAGAGTTATAACAGAGGTAGAGGCTACCATCGTGGTTCAAACCAGAACAGAGGTAGAGGTAGATTCTTTCGCAAGGGAAAGAACTTCCGAGGCGGACGTGGAGGCAACTCCTCAAACCAATACTGAGGTGCAGCGGGTAGGGGGGAGGCTTTATGCCTTCCGCAACAAATGGAGGTTCAGTCCCTGGGCTTTCAGTATCATCTCCAAGGGACTGGGGTGGAGTTGGATTCAAGGACCTCCACCTCCGAACAGATTTCATCAACATTCCACTCCGGACCTAGTCGAATTTGTCCAGGACCTGTTACAAAAGAACGCCATACAAGAAACGAAACACCTGAAGTTTCAGGGTCGGCTGTTCAGTGTCCCGAAGAAGGATTCGGACAAGAGAAGAGTGATTCTAGACCTATCCCTTCTCAACTTGTCCATTCAATGCGACAAGTTTCGAATGCTTACCGTCTCGCAGGTGCGGACCTTACTTCCCCGTGGGGCCGTCACCACCTCTATCGATCTTACAGACGCCTATTATCACGTCCCGATAGCGAGACACTTCCGTCCGTATCTAGGCTTCCGCCTAGGGGACAAAAATTACTCCTTCAAGGTGATGCCCTTTGGGCTCAACATCGCCCCAAGGATCTTCACAAAGTTAGCAGAAGTTGCTGTTCAGGAACTCAGAAATCAAGGGATTCAAGTAGTAGCCTATCTGGACGACTGGCTCATTTGGTCAGACACCTCCCAAAATTGCCTAAAAGCCACTCACAGAGTCATCCAATATCTTCAATCTCTAGGCTTCCAGATCAACTTCAAGAAGTCCCGTCTTCTTCCGAAATCAAAGTTCCAATGGCTCGGCCTGCAATGGGATCTTATATCTCATACTCTGTGTCTTCCCAAACCCAAGAGGTTAGAGATTGCAATGAACACCAAACGCTTTCTCAAAGACAAAGTAAGTTCCAGACGACTCCAAGAGAGGATCCTAGGGTCCCTTCAATTTGCTTCAGTGACGGATCTACTTCTGAAGGCAAAATTGAAAGATATCAATCGTGTCTGGCGTTCGAGGGCGAACCGGAAGCTCCGGGACAGGAAAGTCCGCCTTCCTCCCATTCTCCGGGAAAGACTTCTACCTTGGACAAGGGCCAACAATCTGTCAAAGTCAGTTCCCCTTCGATTTCCGCCTCCGAAGTTAATCATTCACACGGACGCATCCCTATCAGGTTGGGGAGGCTATTCTCAGCTCAGGAAAGTTCAAGGTCTTTGGTCTCCCTTATTCCGCCAATTTCACATCAATGTGCTGGAGTCCATGGCAGTTCTTCTAACCCTGAAACGTCTCGCTCCACCCAAGAGACAACACCTTCGTCTGGTTCTCGACAGCGAAGTGGTGGTCCGCAGCCTCAACAGAGGCGGATCAAAATCAGGGCCTCTGAACCATGTTCTAGTAGCCATATTCTCCCTAGCAGCCTCGAACCGTTGGCATCTTTCAGCTGTCCACCTGGCGGGAGTCCGGAACGTAGTGGCAGACGCCTTGTCCCGGACCTCCCCTCTAGAATCGGAATGGTCACTCGATCTAAAGTCATTCCGGTGGATTCTCTCTCGGGTTCCGGGTCTCCAAGTGGACCTCTTCGCCACGGAGTCCAACCACAAGTTGAGAGTATATGTGGCTCCCAATCTAGACCCTCAGGCCTACGCCACAGACGCTATGTCACAGAATTGGGACATCTGGGAAAGGATTTATCTCTTTCCCCCGGTGAATCTTTTACTGAAAGTCCTAGACAAGCTGAGATCCTTTAAGGGACGAGTAGCCTTGGTCGCACCCAACTGGCCCAAGAGCAATTGGTATCCTCTCCTGCGAGAGTTGAGACTACATCCTCACCCGATACCCAATCCGGTTCTGTCTCAGATAGTACAAACACGCGTTGTGTACGCTTTCTCAAACATTCAGAGCGCCCTAACTTTATGGACTTCATGAAGTTTGCGGCCATGCATGGTGCCAATATCGATCCTCAAAACACCTTGTTCCTAGAATCAGATAAACGGGATTCCACCATCCGCCAATATGATTCTGCGGTTAAAAAGTTGGCTAAATTTTTGATAGACTCAGACGTACACTGTATGAACTTGAACCTTACAGTCACTTTCTTTAGAACTTTATTAGAATCAGGTCTGGCAGCCAATACTATCACCACTATTAAATCTGCCTTGAAAAAGATATTCCTAGTGGGTTTTAACATAGACTTAACCGACTCTTTGTTTGCTTCAATTCCGAAAGCCTGTGCCAGACTGAAACCGGTTACTCGTCCTACCCCGGTTACCTGGTTCCTTAATGATGTACTCAAATTGGCTTCTGATACCATTAACAGTTCTTGTGATTACATTCCCCTTCTCAGGAAAACACTTTTCCTGGTGAGTTTGGCTTCCGGGGCAAGAATTTCTGAACTGGCAGCTTTGTCAAGAGACCCGGGTCATATTGAGTTCCTTCCTTCGGGAGAGGTCCTTCTTTCACCTAACAAATTCTTTTTAGCTAAGAACGAAGACCCTCAGAACAGATGGTCCTCCTGGAAAATTGTTCCCCTCACGCAAGATCCGTCTCTGTGCCCTGTTACTACTCTTAGGTCTTATTTATCCCGGACCTCCTCTAACTCCTCGGGGCCTCTATTCGTTAGAGAACAAGGCGGTACCATTACCATTAAAGGGATCAGGCAACAAATTTTGTATTTTATTAAACAAGCTAGCCCTGACTCTTTTCCTCTTGCACATGATATCAGAGCGGTTGCTACTTCGGTGAACTTTTTTCACCACATGAATTTTACGGATCTTTCCAGGTATACAGGGTGGAAGTCACCCTCAGTGTTCAAGAAACACTACCTTAAACATTTGGAAGCCCTTAAATTTCCTACAGTAGCTGCAGGGAGCGTAGTTACCCCCAGGTAACTCATATGTTAATTCCTTGTTATTTTATCTCTCCCCCTTACCTGCCTAATTTATACCCTATTTGTATTCGTTGGTTTCGCACCTGATTACTATTATTATATTTGTAAATTTTTGACTCCTGAGTATCTGTATATATCATCACTCACGGCATTATTATACCTTACCTTTTTTGGTCAATTGTTCTACCAAGTGGATTTATGTTCTTTTTAAGATACCCTTATAGCTGTTTTTGGCACTCATCTCTGATTAAAGCAACTTGTATTTCCCTTATGTTTATGTTTTTCCTTTATTTTGCAAGTTTGGTGACATTTCTCTTGTATATATTCACTGGCCGGCACAGGTTCAAGCCCAGAAAAGGGATTTTGACGTAGGAAAAATCTATTTCTGGGCGAGGGACCTGTGCCGCCCAGTGAACCCTCCCAGCTCCTCTCCCTTGGAGTCCCCAAACTTTGGGTGCTAAGGAGTTGGGTTCTGAGCGGATGCAGAGTTGCTGGTGCCGAGTGAGGTTGAACGGCTCTCCTCTATTGGGGTCTTTGTCGTGGATGAATCTAAATAGTGCGGGACCTCTGGATTATACGCCCAATTTTATACCGACACCAATAGGTGAGCGAGCTAGTTAACCTAGCACTCCTTTACATTTTTTCTCTGGTATATTTAGCAGTAAATTACCTAAGAATAAGTGCTAATAGGAGCTTATTCACTGGGCGGCACAGGTCCCTCGCCCAGAAATAGATTTTTCCTACGTCAAAATCCCTTATTTATGACATATCTATTATGACGTTGTTACTGTTTTTAGTATGATTTATTGTTAATTTGTTCTTATCATTTATTTATTTCCTTATTTCCTTTCCTCACTGGGCTATTTTCCTCATTGGAGCCCTTGGGCTTATAGCACCTTGCTTTTCCAACTAGGGTTGTAGCTTGGCTAGTAATAATGATAATAATAATAATAATAATAATAATAATAATAATAATAATAATATCAATACCAGCACCACCATCACAATTGAAGAACAAAGTTACATCTACAATTTTTTCTTTGGTTGATATATTAATATCTATTAAGAGCTTTTGAGAGCCTGGTATTTTTTTTTTTAGTATGATACAGAGGCAGATAGTAAGTTGGCCAGTGCACCATCTACCCTTTTGAGATACTACTGCTAGTGAGTTTAGGTCTTTGACTGGCCAGACAGTACTACAATGGATCCCTCTTTCTGGTTACAGCTCATTTTTCCTTTGCCTACAAATACACCGAATATTCTTGCCTATTTTTTCCATATTCTCTGTCTTCATACATCTGACAACACTAAGATTACCAAACAATTCTTCTTTGCTCATGGCGTTAACTACTGCACCGTAATTGTTTAGTTGTTTCCTTCTACTTGGTAAAGGTAGAACAGACTCTTTAACTATGGTAAGCAGCCCTTCTAGTGGAAGGGCACTCCAAAATCAAGCCATTGTTGTTTAGTCTTGGGTAGTGCCATAGCCTCTGTACCATGGTCTTCCACTATCCTGAGATAAAGTTTTCTTGCTTGAGGGTAGACTGAGCCACACTATTCTATCTTATATCTCTTTCTGTTTTTATAAAGTTTTTGTAGTTTATATATGAACAATTTATTTCAGTGTTCTTACAGTTTTTTTATTTTTTTTTCATTACTCTTGTTGTATACTTCCTTATTTCCTTTCTTCACTGGGCTACTTTTCCCTGTTGGAGCCTTTGAGCTTATAGTATCCTGCTTTTCCAACTATGATTGTAACTTAGATAGTAGTAGTAGTAATAATAATAATAATAATCCGTATTGCTATAATCTTGTATAATTTTTCATTTGATGTGTATTGTTAGTTATCACCAGCAGCACCCATGGATGTTTTCATGAATTGTACAATTAATCACATTGATGCAGACATAACATTGTAATCCTGAACTCTACAACTCAAGAACAAAAAACGGATTTTGACGTAGGAAAAATCTATTTTTGGGTGAGATAGCAATGTCGTCCTGATGGAAGTTCCCTTTCATTGTTGTTTCTTTGTGCTCCCTTTATCAGCTTTTTTGAAGTTTTTCTTCGTATGATGGCTTCTTCTTTGTCGTCTAAGTTGAGTACCAACTTCCCTTTACAGTTTACTTTAGCTGTAGGTTTTTTGTGTACCCGACCGCCCTTATAAGCAGGATAATGACTAACTCAATTTTCGTAACTGTTTTCCTGATGCTAAATAAATTACTTTAGTTTTTGGTCCCAGGCAAATAAAGTTTCATTCTGGACCTTGATGCTTATGGAGTTATATACCTAAATAAAATTTGTCCTTGTTTTTTTTTTTTTTTTTTTCATAAATATAGCCGATTTCTTAGCTCATAAGTTGTCCATTTTTTTCACAAGTTAGCAAGAAAAGGTTCTTTATTCCTAAGCAGATACTGTATAAACTTCACAGTCATTTACATGGGTTTACTCCTATGTCGATTCTCTACGATCAGAAAGAAAGAAAAGACATCTAACTGGTAGCTATATAATAGGTTACTAGGCAATTCCACTGCTGGGCAGCGCTACAAGCTACTGTGCGGCAAGCTCCAATTCTGTCCTGGTTGGATTAAGAGGCAGATTGCTCTTCTTACTACTCTACGATTATGACTTACTCACTCTGGATTACCTGATACTTTGGTCTATATAGATCCTTTTTTTATTTCACATGTATTCTTTTGTCAGAGTTCTAGCAGAAGGATGGCTTATTGCTTTTGGAGATGTGTCCATGTAAAGTGTCAAAAATCTTCCTTTGTTCTCACCTGAGAACACCAGAATTGAGTTGAGACTTCCATTCCCCCCCCCCCCCCATACTGTGGCAGCCCTGTTGGAAAGTTCCTACCTATCCCCTACTCGTACATACAAGTCTGGTTTGCCTCGTACACATATAATGAAATTATATAATTTCAGGGGTTCTCGGCAGTGTTCTCCTTATAAGAATTCTCCTTTATTGTATTCCTTTGACAAGTTGTGCAGACATCCTCAGGAGTGTTCACGAAACAGACTTTACAGTTTTGACTGATTTGTCTGAAACGATGGTATCAATCCCTTCCAAATTTATTACCGTACTGTATTTACTAACGTATCAACCCCTTGCGTGTCAATTACATTTACAGTATTATGGTACCCCAGCATTCTCCAGCAGCCGTGTGTACACGAGCCGCTTTTGCTGTGCCTGCTGATATGATAGAACACATCGTCACCGCTGTGCATGCCGATGTCACAGAATGCGACGCCTTACCAGCCTGTGAGCGTATCACTGCATATACTGGCTATGACACCTTTTTACATACCAAATGACACAGAGACTGATCACCTGGCTAAGACCTCTGCCCTTCATGCGTGTGGTTCAATCCCTGTTTTATTAATGTACTGTAATGAATTTTGTTGGGAGTTACCATCCTTCCAATGTGTGAAATATCATACTCATCATAAAGAAATGAGCAAATTTGGATTATTCCCCCTTCTCATCTTTCTTAGGCAATAAGAAGCTAAAGCTTCTTCATATGACGCATTGTATCCTCTTCCCTATTCTTCTCTCTTCGGAGCTCTCAGTGGCCCTGGTAAATGAGGATGATGACCAAAATTTTTTATATAATATATTGGTAATACCTTTATAAATGTATTATCACCCTTGGGGCATAGCGATCACATTTTGTTGTTTCCCTAGACTAGGGAAGCACAACCTGATTGTGCAATTTCTCATGGACGTACATATGTGAATGTTACCAATGGTTTTGCCTTATACTAGTTAACTCTGGTTGTCCACCATACAGTCAGCCCCTGCTTTTGCCGAAGGTTAGGTAACAGACAGGTGCAAAAATTGAAAATTCCCGAGTACTTGCTGTCCTAGGGTGGATCAATTCATAACCTACCAACACACCAACCATTACCTACCTGCGGTTGGCTAACACACTAGGTAACCCACTGTACTGCACTACTTTCTTTTCCTGTGCTTTCTATTATAGTATTTTAGTTCTTACTACATTTCAGAAGTAATTGTACATTGTTAGCACAACTTCAGTGCAAGGTAAGACAAATAATGAACCAAAAATCATCACTACGACTCATTAAACTAGTCACCGCTGTACGCCACACACCACACCACGCTTTGTATACTTTTCAACGGAACTCTTGTTTGTATCAAACAGCACTCAATGATACTGTAGAGTAAAAATGTCACTAATATTTCACAGTTGAAATGTACCAAAAATTGAAAACTAAAGTAAAAAATCCTTTAATGAAGCACAGGTATCTTTTTAAAAGTCTATGATGTTTTCAAATGGATAATGACTGAAAAACTTGTCGGTCTGAGCTGATAAATTGAATGCCATGTTTTAAGGTTTTGTTTAAAGTAAAATACTGTAAATACACTATTAGTAGTTGTTTTCAATGAATGTATGAATATTTATCTTACCACAAGAAAGAAAAATTAGATAAAAAAAAATTTCTAAAACATCACTAAATATTTATAGTGTTGTAAATAACTTCTTCTCACAGTCCCACCCAATTTGCGTGTGTGTATGTGTGCAGCGCACACACACAACCACTCTCTCTCTCTCTCTCTCTCTCTCTCTCTCTCTCTCTCTCTCTCTCTCTCTCTCTCTCTCTCTCTCTCTCTCTCTCTCTCTCTCATCTAATGCTAATAAATTGTTATTGATCACTTATTTACTGACATTTTATTACGTTTTTAAACATATTGATGAACTTTTATCATCAGATATCCTCAAATCAATATAAATACTGTTGAATATTACTTATTGAATAGAAAACCATTTGGTCAAGAATTTAAGAATGAAAGTATATTTGGTAGTGTTTATGACTAATATTAGGAAGCCTTTCTTTCTTGGGATTTTTTCAGCATTTTAAAATCACATTTATAATTGGTCAATGAATACTCCATAAAAATCTAGGTTCACAAATATAATGGAGCTTAGCTCCTTGACAATATTTACAAACAGAATGATATTGCATGTGTAACTGATCATTAACCTTTGTTACCTTTAACAGAAAGACCTCGTAGAGAAAACCCCAGCATCAGAAAAAGAAAAACTACGGGATCCAAATACTGGAAAGGATGATGTTTACGGAATTTTTGTAACTCTCCTCAGTATTGCGAAAGTAAGTTTTTAAATTCTTTTTAAGGGATTCTAAACCCTCCTGTATGAAAAGGTGATTTTATTTTATTTCTATGAATCTCCCATGATGTTCATATTTCTTTTTACCAAGAAGCCAGGTTTGACACTACTATAAAATTTTTAAGAATTAAAATTTTCTCATTTTCCTTCACTTCAACAAATACATGCCCTTAACCAAGGATTAGAGCCCTCAAGTGATAAGTGGTAGGGACCCCAGGTTGCAGCGTTAGGTAAAATAGTCTTCAGTTTACTTCGTCGATCAGCAACGATCATCAATCCCAGATTATTCAAATAAGGCTTTTTAGGATGTCTTCCCTTAATGTAGTTACCCATTGTTGCCTGAAATGTACATGGAAATTATTTTTGGGAGATTCATATCTACAAAAATCAGAATGAACCCTATTCAACCATTTCTCTTTCCTTCCCTGGGACCATAAGGAAAACAAAAATATGCTCTTATCTTTTTTATTTGTTAAAGAAATATAGCTATACTCCTTGTCACCATATACAGCATGCTATGGAACATATTGAAAGGAAAGGCCCTCATTATGGTATATATACTGTTGGCTCAAAATCTCCAATGGGTGGTGGCTGTGATGCAATGTCCCCAGAGAAAATTAGTCAGCTCTCATTACTTATTGAAGCATCAGTATTTACATCAGAATTATCTGCCATTATATTAGCAATTGAGATTATTAAAATAATTGAAGATAAGGTTAACAAATTTTGTGACTTACACTATTTCAAAAGGTGCCATAGAAGCCCTAAAGGATTACACTTATAAGAATCATTTGGTACTGGAAATTAAAGAAATCCTTGACAGGTTCTATTTCCATGGTGAAAATATAGAACTATGTTGGATTCTTTCCTATGTTGGGGTGTTTGGTGATGAAAAAGTGGATGCTGCAGCTAATTACTTAATTAATTTACCAACCCTGTGAAAGATTATATAACCCATTTAAAGTATGTTATAGCTACAAAATGGCAAGATCAGTTGGAAGAAATAAAGCCAATTGTTTCTCCATAGAAATCATCAGTGTGAAAATAAAGGAAGAATGAAGTAATTTTAGCCAGATTTCACATCTATCTATCTACCCTGGCAAGAACAAACAGGGATTTTTCTTCTCATTGTTCCTCCCTGTCTGACGAGGGCCTCTGCTGAGTTTGGCTGCTACTACTAGGGTGGCATAGCCATCCCAGCCCCATTTTCCACTACAAATGAAGCTTCATATGCTGACTCCACTAATGCAGCTACCTCAGCGGTTACCAAGGTGACCCGAGATAGCAGAAGGGCCTATTGGAACTGCGTCACAATTGCTCGCCATTCATTCCTATTCATAGCACCCTCTTTTGCCTCGCATATCTATCCTCCTGTCACCTAGGGCTTTCTTTACTCCATCCATCCACCTAAAACTAGCCTCTCTTCTTGTACTTCTCCCATCAACTCATGCATTCATCACCTTCTTCAGCTGATGGCCATTTTCCATCCTCTCTACATGGCCAAACCACCTTAACACATTCATATCCACTCTAGCTGCTGATCTATTTCTCACACCGGTCTCGCGCTCACTACTTCGATCCTAACCCAAACCAATTGAGATACACCAGCCATACTCCTCAGACACTTCATCTCGAACACGTTCAATTTCTGTCTGTCCGTCACTTACATTCTCCTCAACTCCAATCCATATATCACAGTTGGTACAATCACTTTCTCATACAGAGCTCTCTTTACATTCATCCCTACCCCTCTATTCTTCACCACTCCCTTCACTGCTCCCAACACTTTACATCCTTCATTCACTGTGATGTACACCAGCTTCCAATCTACCATATACAGTACAGCAAATACTTAAACTGATATTGCAATATATACAGTAATGGTTTGTGTCAAAGAAAGCTTGATGGTTTGTGTGTGAAAAATATTTTATTTTTTGTACAGATTGTTTATATCCCTCTAGTGCCCCCCCCCCCAAAAAAAAAAAAATGCCTTAATCCATTATTATTTCTTTTAAAAGGGACTGACAGCAGGCCCCTACACCCAGTAGGGAGAGAAGTTTAGGCTATTCTTCTAAGTAGATAGGAAAGTTGAAGTTGCTTATTGCCTGTTACCGTTGTGTTAGTGGTCTGTGATGCCGCTTTGTATTCATATTATCTTGCCTGTGAACTGGAAGTACTTTACTTTGGTGTTAGACTGAATAACACATACAAAAAGAAAAAAAAACGAGTGGTTTTTATTTCGAATAGGTATAAACAGTTCGTGGAGGGGATGTAAACAAAGACATTATAAGGCCGTTCTCTATTGCTCGTGTTCGGCTGTCAACACCGTAAAGTTGATGATTATTTTGTTTCAGTGTACGAAGTACAACGAGGAAGAATCTCGTTATATGAGATTGTGTCATAAACATTAATAGTTCACAGGAGCTATTGAAATGGTATACAGTATCTGGTCGTTGGTCCAGGAAGGGAATTCAGATGCTAGGAGGAGAGGGACTGTGTTCGAGTTTAGTCTGAATCATTCCAGAATTATCAAAACCCCCTCCAAAAATGAGAGATTTAGGCACTACTGTTGTTGGTCAGAAAGGTTTCGATAACAACCGAACCTTATCACCGTGCGGGTTTACAATTGGAGATTTTCTGGACATTGCTATCATAAGCCCACAGAGACCTGCACAGCATCGTATGCGACCATGCTATTCAGAAGCTAAGAATTTTTAAGTAACTTTGCAGCGTAATGTTAGACTGGATATTGATAAAGACAGTATTGCTTTAGGGAAAACTATTGCTGTATAGTATTTTCAGTTTTATATTTTCTTTCTAGATGGTTGATATTACTTGATATTAATTGTTCAGGTTTATTACTGGTCATTACAGATGTCATAAAACCATAGTGTTGCAAAGTTCTTTGTTAAGATAGTTGGACCACCCAGGCAGCACACACGGTTGCGGTTATGATGTACTAAAACATGTAGATGTAGTATAGCGTTAGGAACTACTTGGGAATGATATAGATTTTTTGTTCCATTTACAAATAATTATTTTTCTTGTTTTTATGAAGATAGCATTTCATTCCAGTTCCTTTCACCATTTTGTCCCCTTCTCAGCCACTTTTTTATCTCAGTATCATAATTTTTTTTCTCCCACACTGTGTCCTGTTATCAGTACAAACAATTTGTCCCTTTCACCTAATGTTCTGACACTTTACTTAAGTTTGAAACTATCTTACATAAAGAAGATAGAGCTTTTCATGTATACTGCTTCATTTTCCCAGAAATGAATCGGCTGCCATGCCACACGTTTATTCAGCAAGCTCAAGGCAAGGGAAGATAAGGGGAAGTAAGGTTCTTGCTGGGTCCCCTTGCCCAGTATAAAATCAAGGGGTGGTGCCCAGTGCCCAGTTCATCCTGGATTGTTTGCCTTTTACCCAGATACTTCCACCGTTGTATAAATTTTGTGTAGGGAACGTTGGGGTGTGTTTGGCATTCGGGCACTAGGCAATTTGGGTGCTACCTCTGGCCACAGTCTGCAAACCACTATAATATACTTCCTCAAGTAACTCCAATATTGCATTCAATCAAGCCCCACCCTCCCCTCTCGTGCATCTCATAACCTTACTCTTATCCACATCAATTCACAGCTTCCTTCACTCAAACACCCTTCCAAACTCTGTCACTAATCAGGACAGCTTCTCCTCCTAGTCTGCAACCAATACAATATCATCCACAAACAATAACTGATTCACCTTCTACTCATGATCACTCTCATCTATCATTTTCAATCCTCGAAAAAGCACTCGAGCATTTACTTCTCTTACAGCTCCATCAACAAACAAATTGAACAACCATGGCAACATCACACATCCCTGTCTCAGTCCCATTCTTTCTGGAAACCATTTACTGCATTTCTTATCCTAACACATGCTTTACTGCCTATGCATAAACCCTTTACTGCTTGCAATAATCATCCACTAATTCCGTATAACCTCATCACATTCCACATTGCTTTCCTATGAACTCTATCATAAGCTTTCTTCAGATCCAT
Source organism: Palaemon carinicauda (assembly GCF_036898095.1). Taxonomy (NCBI): domain Eukaryota; kingdom Metazoa; phylum Arthropoda; class Malacostraca; order Decapoda; family Palaemonidae; genus Palaemon; species Palaemon carinicauda. The sequence continues at coordinate 145,232,876 of NC_090737.1, forward strand.
AAATACAGCATATACAGTACCTCCTTACTTTATGCTAAATATTTATTGCATATTGGCCTAACTATAAAAATCGGATCCATACATCCTCTACCTCTTCTAAAATCACCCTGCACTTCTAAGATTGCATCCTCTATTTTATTCTTAATCCAAGTAATTAACACTATCATACACTTTTCCAACCATACTCAAACTAATACCCCTAGAATTACAATGCTCATGCACATCTCCCCCCTTCCTTTAACATCTCAGGCCACACCCCATCCATACCAGGTGCTTTTCCTGCTGTCTTCACTTCCCCTCTTGTAATCTCTCTCTCTCATTCTCATCTCCCATCAGTGGCACCTCAACACTTGCAACAGCAATTATATTTGCCTCCCTATTATCCTCAACATCAGCAATCTTTCAAAATATTGAGCCCATTTTTTCCAAAATTTCTTCATACGAACGACCCAGTCCCTGATCCCACCTCCAGTCAGCAGCACTCTTTGCCTCAGCTACCATACATTTTACTTCCACATTTTTCTTTCTATGTCTTTCATACGTCTTTACACTATTACTCTGCAGCCAATCTTCAAATTCCCTCTTTTTCCCTTCCACTTTCATCTTCGCTCCTTCATTCCACCATCCACTACCGTTCCTCATGCTACCTTCAACAATCCTCTTGTCACACACATCACTTGCTAGCCAAACGAGATTTTCGTTTACTAACTTCCACTCCTCCTCTAGATCACCAGTTTCTCTTACTTTCACCGTGATATATGCCAATTCCAACCCTTCTTGATATTCACTTTTTCAACTCTTCCACCTTCACTACCTCCCTTTCTCATCCATTCATTATATTTCTTGACTCTTTTGCTGCAATGAATTTTCCTTCAACCAAAAAATTATCAGACATTAAAATTATCCATCCCCCTAAATACATGCACATCTTTCAATTTTCCAAACATCCTTCTTATTATCAACATGTAAGCCATCAATGCCCTTTCTACCACTCATCCATTTATCACTTACCCATGTAGGCCCTATACTTATTTACATTATTCTTCTTGAAAAAAACTACTACTTATCGCTACCTCTTGCTCAACACATATCTAGCAGTCTCTTACCACTCTCATTTTCACCTGGTATACCATATTTCCCAATGATACCTTCTACCTCTCCAGCACCCACTCTGGCATTTAAGTCATCCATCACAACTTCATAATTCCTTCTGCTCAGTCCTTCTACACACCTAGTTAAGTCATTCCAGAATTCATTCCAATCTTCATCACTTTTCTCACAACCTGGCCCAAACTCACTAACTAAAGCCAAACATTCTTTACCCAACCTAACCCTTACCCACATTAACCTAGATGATACCTCCTTCCATTCAGCACCCTCTCTTGCTTTTCCCCTTTCAATCCAAGACACTTTATGTGTCACTTCACCAAACATCACTTCACCCTTCCCTTTTAAGTTTTTCTCTAATAAGGCCAATACAACCATTCTTCTATTCCAAAACATACTTCCAATCTCATCTTTTACTCTCTAATGTACTGCATCCACGCATATTGAGACACCCTAAAACTAGAGTGCGAGGAGCAGTCACTATCTCTCAACTCCTCTTTTTTTATATCTCATAGAAAGTAAGTATATAGGAGGGGGGATTCCCAGTCCCCTCATCCCATCCCTTTTGGTCACCTCTTACAACATACACGGATACCTTGGCGCTATTCTAATTGTTGTTATACCCTACGGCCACAGTGGCATAACATAGGTCACACAAAACTTACAGATGGGTATTTGATGTAAACACCTCATGAAGCAGTACCCAAGTGCAATGAGTGTGGTTATGTTTTAACCAAAAAACATATTTTTAGCAATTTTAAGGTCTTTAAAAGTGAAAGAGACATATTTTGGTGAGAGAAGTTTTATTGTCCTTTTATCAGACTGAGAGTTTCTCTGTTTTTAAGATTTTAACGTTCTAAAGAAACAGAGGCTTTATAGATAAGATTTAAATTTATCTTAGATTTTTATCTCTATATATTTTTTTATCTATATATTTTTTTATGCCTTGCATTTACTATAATTTCATTTTATTTTTAATTTAGCTTTAATACAAATATTTTCTATTCCCAAACTTAATCGGACCCGTTCTGTAAGAGACAAGCTTGACGCATTGGGCTGGTAAATCTCCTCCTTTTAATAATAATCTCTGTAGGGTGGTGACATCTCGTCCCCACCCTTTGGCTCCATCTACAACCGTCTTACTTGCATGGACGGTCACATAAGGAACACTGAAGCAGTCAAACGCTAAGGAGTCAAAACCCAGGCAGCCCATTCTTGGCAAAGGCACAAGGATGAGAAGAGATAGAGGTGGAAAATGTGGTCTCTCCCACTAGCAAGATCCATTCTTCCTATTTGAAATAATAGAGACAAAAAATAAGAATGCATGCTAAACAATTTATTAAGAATATTTTATAAAGTAAATTATATCTTTAAAGCATAATTTGTGTATGGCCAACAGTAACGAAGTCACCCAGATGTTGGTATCTTCGGCACTGGCTACCAAGCTCTCTCTACCTTTGAATAACTAGAACCTATGAAAAAATACGAAAGAATCAATAGCCAACAAGATCAAAGTTAATAAGTTAAAATGTAAGAAAAAGCAATGTATAAGTTCTTGCTGGTAATTATTTATTAATTTATATTAGTTGTAGGTTGCAAGCTTATTTATTAATAAGTTCAGTAAATACGCATTTTAAAAACATCAACTTTAAAGTCTAGTTCGGTATGCCAACAGAACGAGACCTACCTCAAAGAATGCTTGCACTGCTTGTTCAGGTAAACGAATCCTCCATAAGTGTTGTTGGATTCAATGATAGTCGACAGCCCCATCTTCACTGTTGAAATCCTCTCAAAGAACAGTAAATCAAGGAGATCTAAATCACGTACAGCCCATCAGTCAATTCAAAGGAAGGGGTGATTATCGCGAAGTTCCTTTAGTCTATCCATACTTAGAATGGAGCAACAAGTACCACCATGTAAAAACTGGAAGTAAGGCTTTGGAGCGTTGAATGTTTGCAGTGGAGGGCAAAAGTAATCTGGTGTCTCGTCTGGGCTAACTTCCGAAATAAACATCGTACAGTATACACTTCTGACAGAAATAACAAGCGCAACTATTAAATAGTAGTTACACTTGGCAAGGCAATAATTGGTGGTCTCGAACTATTTAGGCACACTTATGTATTTAATAAAATTCAGCAAGATCCTCTATAAGTTACTTAAGCTAACTAAATAGAAAAATATGAAAAAGAGAAGCTCATTAAATTAAATATAGTCAAAATAATTTAACAATAATTGTTACAGAAAAAACTAAAAGGAAATATCGAATAGAACTTCATATGTAAGGAAAAATATTGAATTACCATTGCTGTACACTCCCAGCAAAAACATTAAATTATCCATATAATTTAATAATTCAAAACTGAAGATGTATATCACTACTCGTGCTATACAAAAATAGAACAGATACATAAAAGACCAAAGAACAACCAGTCTTTACCATGAAAGCATTGTTTAAACCATCACCTAATCGAAGTGTGCTAAAGTTCTCCTATTTCTCCTCTCACTAACTTCCACTGCAACTCTCTTTATAGCAGCACTTCAAGGTTGTTCAATAAGTTCAGCATCTGATGTTTTGTCATCCTGAAACTCTTCATTAACCCTTTTAGCCCTTAATAGAAGTATAAGGTTAGACAGGTCTCTTTGTAATCTCTGAAAATTTTGTGAGAAGCAAACTCTCTTCACAGTAAAGTTAGACGTTAAACAAAATTTATTAGTATTAATCATATTTCCAATATTACAACCAAAGACCATAGTCAAATTACTACTGAAATTACTTTTATCTCATAGATATGTGAGCTCTCTAAGGAGCTGATCTGTGCTACCCTGAAATAATACCCCTGCACAAGTCTCAGCATCACTCTGAGGTACAACCCAGAATAACATTTAACCCTCCGATAGAATCATCTTAAGAAAGCTTCTCATCAGCAAGTACATAACCTTTATCTTTGAAACCTTTACCTACTTTACCTAAGTCAGGAAGTTGAAGTGAAATACTGACCCTGGGAATACAAATTGCCTGAATAACTTTCACAACACCATTAATTTCAATATTAGCTTCCACTATCCTAGTAGAATACTGATGAGAGGAATTGATACCAATTAAATTTAAAAAGACATTCTCCCTAATAACTTTCAAGCCCAACTTGTCAAAAACTGAATTAGAAAAGGGATTTTGACGTAGGAAAAATCTATTTCTGGGCGAGAGACCCGTGCCACCCAGTGAAATGCTCCTTTAGCACCATTTCTAAGGTATATAACTGCTATATATTACCAGAGAAAAAATTGCATGGGAATGCCAGGTTGAACCCAGCTCGCTCACCTGTATAAGGTGTCGATATAATACTGGGGCGTGATAATTCACAACCAGAGGCCTTGCACCATTTAGATATCTCCTGTCAAAATCCCCGAACAGCGAGGTGCCGTTCAACATCCTACTACTACTAACAATCCCACGCCAGTGACGTCACTCCTTATAGCACCCCAGATTGGGGCCCAATTAGGGAGGGACGGGTGGGTTCACTGGGCGGCACGGGTCTCTCGTCAAAATCCCTTTTCTGGGCTCCGACCCGCGCCGCCCAGTGAAATCGTACCAGAGAATGGGGACCCAATATGGCTAACTACCTGTATGGAATAACACAAAATTAACATAGCTGATGAATTTTAATATAAAAAAAGAGGGATGTGGAAACCCGTAAAATAGATCAACATGTAAATGACAGTGATAATTAGACATGATACATAATCAAAATGAAACCCATAGGGAAAGTCAACAGGTATGAATAATGCTAATACAGCTTGGTAATCAAAATGCAAAGTAAAGCATTCAATCATAGATATAAATAATTAACATAACAAAAGAAGATCAGCTCGGGGATTTCAAGAACAAGTGAAATCAAAATAATTCGTGAAATTGATCAATTGAATAATAAAATAATACATCATGGTAAACAAAACAGGTAGGAACAATAGGTAAGCCAGGCAGGAGGGAAAGAGGACAGAGCAAGAACGTGTGATTAGGACTCAGTACCTTCGGGAGGAACTATATTCCCCGCAGCTACTGTGGCAAATCTAAGAGCTTCTAAAGGTTTTAGGTAGTGGCTTGAAAACTGTAGGGGACTTCCAACCCGTATATTTTGAGAGCTCATCAAATTTCATATGGTGGAAAAAATTAATTGAGGTAGCCACAGCTCGAATATCATGGACATGTGGGAATGATTCAGGATTAGCTTGTTTAATAAAATAAAAGAATTTGTTGCCTGATCCCCTTAAGGGTAATAGTTCCTCCGTGCTCTCTAATAAATAAGGGCCCTGTGGTTGTAGTGGAATTTCTACTTAAGTAAGATTTCAGGGTGGTAACTGGACACAGGGATGGATCCCTAGGAAGTGGAACAATCTTCCAGGGGGACCACCTGTTTTGGGGGTCCTCATTTTTAGCCAGGAACACTTTGTTAGGGGAGAGAAGGACCTCACCTGAAGAGAGAAACTCTATATGACCTGGGTCTCTAGATAAGGCTGACAATTCCGAGATTCTGGAGCCAGAGGCGAGGCTCAAAAGAAAAAGTGACTTTCTTAATAATGCCATATAGTTACAGGATTCATTTGGAGTGTCAGAGGCTAGCTTAAGAACATCGTTCAAAAACCAGGAAACTGCTCTAGGGCGAGTGGAAGGTTTTAGTCTGGCACAAGCTCTCGGAATGGATGAGAAATATGAATCCGTTAAATCAATGTCAAAACCAATATGGAAGATCTTTTTCAAGGCTGACTTGATTGTAGTAATGGTATTGGCTGCCAGGCCTGATTCGAAGAGAGTCCAGAAGAATGTCACAGTTAGGTTCATTGTCATTTTCTCAACTTGGGAATCTTTCAAGAACTTAGCTGATTTCTTGACAGCTGAGTCATATTGACGGAGAGTAGATTCCCTTTTTTCAGATTCCAGGAAAATAGTATTCAAAGGATCGATGTTTGCACCTCGTTGGGCTGCGAACTTCATGAAGTCCATAAAGTTAGGGCATTCAGAATCCTTGAGGAAGCGAACACATTGCGAGTTTGTACTGTCTGTGTTAGCACCGGATTGGGAATCCGCCGGGGGCTGAGACCTAGCTCTAGCAACAAGGGGAACCAATTGCTCTTGGGCCAGTAGGGAGCTACGAGAGCCACGTGACCTTTGAAGGATCTGAGTTTGTGCAGAACTTTCAGCAGGAGATTCACCGGAGGAAACAGATAAATCGTCTTCCAGATATTCCAATCTAGAATCATAGAGTCCGTGGCATAAGCCTGAGGGTCCAGGTTGGGGGCTACGTAACAATCCAGTTTGCGATTGGATGCCGTCGCAAACAGATCCACCTGGAGACCCGGGACTTGAGATAGTATCCACTTAAATCGATTGTCTAGTGACCATTCCGACTCTAGCGGAGTCGTCCGGGAAAGGGAGTCCGCCACCACATTCCGGACTCCTTCTAGATGGACTGCTGACAGGTGCCACTTGTGCATTGCCGCCATGGAGAAAATCTGCAACATGACATGGTTTATTTGGGCTGATCTGGAGCCTCCCCTGTTGAGGCAGTGAACTATGACTGCACTGTCGAGAACCAGTCTGATATGGAGATTCCTGGCTGGATTGAGACGTTTTAAAGTGAGGAAGACTGCCATGGCCTCTAGGACGTTGATGTGCATTTGTTGGAAGACCGGTGACCATAACCCTTGGACTTTCTTGTGTTGGGAGTAACCTCTCCACCCTGTTAAGGAGGCATCTGTGTGGACGACGAGTCCCGGGACCGGATGTTGTAAGGGAACCGACTTAGAGAGATTCTTGACCTTCGTCCAAGGCTGTAGACTTTTTCTCAGGATTGGGGGAAGGCGAGCACGTCTGTCGCGACGTTTTGCGGTTGCTCTGGAGCGCCACACTCTGTTTATGTCCTTGAGTTTGGACCATAGGACGATGTCTGTCACGGAGGCGAACTGCAAGGAACCGAGGATCCTCTCTTGTTTCCTTCTGGAGGTCAACTTCTCCCTGAGAAATTGTCTTGTATTCCTCACAATCTCCTTCCTTTTGGCTTTGGGGAGGCACACCGTATGGGAGCATAGGTCCCATTGTAGTCCCAGCCATTGAAACTTGGTCTCCGGGACCAGGCGGGATTTCTCGAAGTTGACTTGGAATCCCAGTTGTCGAAGGAAGGTGAGGACTTTGTTCGTTGCTACGCGGCAATTCTGGGCATTGTCTGACCAGATTAGCCAATTGTCTAGATAGGCCACTACCTGTATCCCCTGAGTTCGAAGCTCTTGAATGACTGTCTCTGCTAGTTTGGTGAAGATTTTGGATGCTACGTTGAGCCCGAACGGCATCACTTTGAATGCATAGGCTTGTTTGCCTAGCTTGAAGCCCAGAAAAGGACGAAAATGCCTTGCTATTGGAACATGATAGTAGGCATCGGTAAGATCGATGGAGGTGGTGACGGCCCCACTGGGAAGTAAGGTCCGCACCTGCGAGACGGTAAGCATGTGGAATTTGTCGCAATGAATGAAGGAATTTAAACGAGACAGGTCCAGGATTACCCTTTGTTTGTCTGAGCCTTTCTTTGGCACGCTGAACAAGCGTCCTTGAAATCTTAAGCGACGTATGCTTTGGATCGCATTCTTTTGTAGCAGATCTGTCATGAAGGAACGTAGTTTTTCTGTTGGCAATTGGTAAAAGCTGTTCGGTGGAGGAGGTCCCTGTATCCAGCTCCACCCTAGCCCTTTAGAGATAATGCTGGAAGCCCAATCGCTGATCTTCCAACGGTCTCGAAACATGTACAGTCTCCCTCCTACCTGCTTTGTCTCATTGGGTGGAAGATGATTTGCCTCCTCTGCTTCCACGGGAAGACTTGCCCCGGTGGTAACCCCTTCCTCTACCTCGGGCACGAAAGGCACTCCTGGCACCCCTGTGACACTGGTAGCCACGGAAGGAGCCCTGAGATTCATAAATGGGGTTAAAGGCGTGGGAGAAGGAAGTCGAGGCGATTTGAGACTGAGGGACCAGGACGTATTGTTCTGGCTGTTGGCCCTTTGATGTAGAAGGCTGGGGACCTTGGGGAGCCGGTTGGACTGAGACCGGTTGAACCCTGAATTGGGAAGATTGGAAAGGCCTCAATCTCTTCCTACCTTGGATTGGGGTACCAGTAGGCTCATATTTCCTCTTTGGAACGAGGCCCCATCTAACTTTGAGGTTTTGGTTGGCCCTAGCTGCCTTGCTAAGGACCGAGTTAACCAAATCCTCCGGGAAAAGATCTGGGCCCCAGACTGGAGCTTTGATGAGCCTATTAGGCTCATGCCTAATGGTGGCTTCAGAGAGGACGTGTCGTCGACAACGGGTCTTGGCGCTTGCAAAATTATAGGCGTTAGCCATGAAGTTTTGCAGTAACGACTTAGTGAGGGCCTTAAGGAGGTCCTCCTCGTTGTAAGTGGCAACGGTCAATTCGGAAAGGGTGACCGAATTGAGAGACCTGCCGAATCTGCACCTAGAATCAAATTCTAATCTAATAAGAGACTCCAGGAGTTTGGGAAGCCGTTCGCTGAACTGCGTCGAGGCACAGTCCAGGCTCAACTTACCTACTGAAAAGTTAGCTGGGGCATTCCGCCAACATTCACTGTCTCCCGGAAAGAGGAGGGAGGTTACGTCGATTTCCCTGAGTTGTGGTAAAAGCTTCTCGTCTTTGATAGCCTGGAAGACCGACTCAAAGATCTTGGTCGCACATGGTGTAGGGGTCTGGTCGTCGGCCACAAACATAGTATACGAACTTTTGTAGGCCGTAAGCATTGTGTTCAAGCAGTCCCACTCATTGAACACTCGGACCAAGACAGACTGTGCCTGTTCCTTAGGAAAAATAACAGTTTCCTTTGGGACCTTATCTAAACGGATCAGAGCCTCTTCTGTGAGGCGAGCGTAGCCGGGGAAGGGGAATTCAAGACCCGGCGGGTAGAATTCGTAATCCATAAGAGGCCGTGTACCGAAACCCTCGATTGACAGCATACCCTCCGAAAAGGGGGCATGCAATGCTAACCTCCAAGGGTTATTCTTATTGAAAGGAGGAAGCTTGAAGGCGTCGGGAATGGGGTATTGCTGTTGTGGTGGTGGTAGCCCCGAGCTCATGAGGTCTTGGACTAGGCTCTCCACAGAAGCTATCCTCTCATGTGATTGCTTCGTATGAGACGATAGCATTGACTCAAAATGAGCAAACAGTTTCTCAGAAAATTCCTCCATGTTAAATGATCCCGCCTGGGGGGGAACAGGTGCCGGAACGGAGACTACTCCTTGAGAGGTTGAGGGCACAGCAATTGGGTCTTGAGAGACTCTGGTGGAGGAGGATTTAGCCTTCGAGGATGATGATCTCGAAGGGTTGTGGTCTTGGGAAGATTTGTGAGTTTTATATAAAGGCTTACGATGAGCCTTCACTTTGGTGGGAACAGGTCGGGAGCTGAGATCAGTCCTGGTTGTCCCCGGAAAACCTTGAAAAGAAGATTGGTCGGAAGTAGAAGAGAAAGCCGGGCTAGGGAGAGGAATCCCAGCCCGGGAACCACCTGACTCACCTACGTCCCTACCTGCGTCGGGATCATCCAGAGCCATGGGTTCTACATCGAGGTCGAGGGTAGCGACGTCCTCAGTTAGGGTGCCGCCCGTCTCCCCTTGGTCCGGGGCCAGAAGAAGAGATGCAATGCTCTCGATGATCGGGTCCGCCAGCTCTTTTTGGACCGCAGCCGATGTTTTAGCATTGGGGTAGAGGCAGGAACACCATTCCTCAGAAAGGATATAAGGCTGTTTGGCCTTCACGTTGCGGGCGAACCCGCCAATCCAGATCTTGAGGGTAGATCGGGCTGTGTCCTTTTCAAGCTGGGTGCTCTGAAAGAGAACAGACTATTAGTGAGGAATAAAAGTGCCAAAGAAAAAACTGAGAAGTCCAAGGACTTCGTAGGCACGTAAAAGGCATGCAGGAAGTCCAGAGGACTGTGGCCTTAAAATAATAAAAAGATTAAAAGAGAACATTAAAATAAAATGTAACTCCCCACAAGTCTGTATTAATGTAAATGCACTCACCGAGTCAGATGTTAGAGTGGAGGCCAATTTATAGCAGACTACACAGTTGTCCGGATGCCAAACAGCTAGGTCATCCACTTGAAGAGAGCAGTGAGCGTGCGAACGACACACATCATGGCCGCAGGGTTGGTGGAGAACAGCGGCACATGCCGTCATCGCACAGCGGACAGTCTGTAAGATAAAAGATACATGAGTATCTTAAAGGAAAGCAATTAGGGGCCGGAGGCCCCAGTGCTTAAATATTATAAAAGTTAATATCATGGTGATAAAGTTGAATATATATAGCTATAATTATCTTGAATGGAAGCAAATGAAGGGCACGGGGGCCCGGGTGCTGTAATTCTATATATATATATATCCAACTCATGATAAAACTATTCATATAAATGCCTTAAATATATTGAATGAAGGCAAATAGGGGACCCCGGGGGGTCCGTGTGGCTAAATAAGTCATATATCAAATAAATGATAAAAACTATTCATATATAAATGCCTTAATAATTGAATGAAGGCAAAATAGGGGACCCCCCGGGGGCCCCGGTGTTTAAAAAATCAAATAACAGCTCTATTTGATTGTAAAATTATTAAATTAAATTAATAAATTAAATTAAGTCAGACCGTAATCGTGATCATATCAAAGATGGAAGGCAAGGTCGAGAACTAGGATCGTATATAATAGATAAACGTGACTAAAATATAAAGGGAATCCAAGTAATAATGCATAACGTTGGCTCCGGGGCTCAACTAAATAACTCGACCGAATGGTAATGAATAAAAGCTACTTCCGGGGATCCCGTAATGAAAGTCTTTAAACATATATGTATATCTATATGAGGTCCGTGAGGTGCGTGACACCAGAGAGGGGAAAGGGATCTTAAAAGGGTCCGTGACGTGCGGGACCGAGAGGGAGTAGCCCGTACAAAACTTAATAAATAAAATAAAATAACATAACAAGGTACCACGGACCGAGCCGAAAACTTCCCGCCGATCGTTGGCCAAACGAGCGACGGAAAGAAAACGACTACGACCGGGTAGAGTAGTGGAAAGAATAAGTAATGTACGTTAATGTATAATAATAGTATGCCTCACAGATCAACGGGAACCGCCCGTGCAAAGCGGATGCCCCCGGAAGGAGTACATAGCGCTATAAAGTATCGGCGGGAGGAGGCTAGGAGTGAGTTGGCTCCGGGACGATATCAGGTATAACAACCTGCTAGACCCACGAGTGATATGATCACGCGGAAAGACTAATAACACTATAAAAAACATAACACATGGTAAATAAGATAGGAAGGCATGCTGGATGATAATAATAATAATAAAATTAGCTATACATCAATCGTAAAACAAACGAGGGCGCGAACAAGAGACAGGAGAAAACCAAGCCTGACGGCGCTAGGAGTAGGCAGCGCTACCAACAGAACACAGAGTCAGTGAAGTGCTAACAAAATGAAAACTAAAATGTAATATCTGACTCATGAAAGCCCCTCGAACTAATGCAAGCAAACGAATGACGTTAAAATGATAAGCAAGTCCGTGGCGTGCGAACGTAAATAAGCCAAGAAGTAACATGTGGAAAAGAACGCCGAAGGCGATCAGGCATGCCAACCTACCAAAAATACCCACATGAATATGAAATAACTATTATCATAAAACAGGACAATATAAAATTAATTCGGTGTGTGAACCGTGGCTATCCATAAGGTTCATAACGAGAAACAATCAGTATGGAGGACTTATTGAAAATCGTTAAGAACGAACGAGAGAGAGAGAGGAGGGAGCCGAGCGCCAAGAGAGACCCACGCAAGGGCTTTAATAATAAAGCTGAATAATATAAACAAAAAGGGGCAAGGCCCCCTCCAAAATCTCAAAACTCATAGATCTGGTACTTAACTTAGATGTAGTGATAGTGGAGTCGGACATCTTGAGGTAAATCCAGAGAATAACCAGCGAAATTCACACACAAGACAAAATACGGCTAACAAGCTGCGTGCTAAAAAAGGAGTGACGTCACTGGCGTGGGATTGTTAGTAGTAGTAGGATGTTGAACGGCACCTCGCTGTTCGGGGATTTTGACAGGAGATATCTAAATGGTGCGAGGCCTCTGGTTGTGAATTATCACACCCCAGTATTATATCGACACCTTATACAGGTGAGCGAGCTGGGTTCAACCTGGCATTCCTATGCAATTTTTTCTCTGGTAATATTTAGCAGTTATATACCTTAGAAATGGTGCTAAAGGAGCATTTCACTGGGCGGCGCGGGTCGGAGCCCAGAAAGGAAATTTACAGGACAGCCTCTGTCTTTCAAACACCTAACTTTCGATTTGCCCAGAAATGTACAAGTAAATATTGGCAAAATTGATTCTGCATCAGAATCCACCTGAAATGGATCAGGTACATCAAGTACACAACCATTAGTCTACTTTACTTAAATACTTTAAGGGCTGCCTTTCTGGTCCTATTTAGCAGGGGAACCCTATTCTCTTGAGAACCTCCACAGTCATTTTATCATTTTCGTTCGAAAGCATTCAACATTTAATGCCGCATATTGCTCTTTTTTTTTTTTTTTTTTTTTTTTTTTTTTTTTTTTTTTTTTTTTTTTTTTTTTTTTTTTGTGTGTCAAATCCACACTATCAAAGCACTTCAGTTTCTTCTTGAAAGTATTAATATGTTCAGTCTTTAGAATGTTCTATGGGAGCTTATTGTATAGTCTCTGGGCTGCATATTGAAAGGCTCTAGAGCCTACAGTAAATATATATCTAGGTTCAAATAATTTGAAACCATCTATAACTATTCTCTTGTCAACACGATTTGTTGGCTGCACAATATGTAGCAATTCTCTTAGATATTTTGGATGTCTGGCTCTGATAATTTGATGGGTTATTGTTCATATTTTAAACTTGATTCTCACTTTAATAGTCATCAAGTGTAAATTGACTAGTATAGAAGTGATCCTTTCTCAAGGTGTGATACCTTTTATCAGTCTTGCTCCGCTGTATATTATGTTTTGTAATTTATTAGATTGCACTTTTAGTAAATTGTAGTAGATGAAGTTACAGTAGTCAATCCTGGTAATAACACAGTTTATCACGTTTCTTTACAGAATGTTCATCCAGGTACCTATTTATAAAAGCAATGTATCTAAGATGATAACCAGCAGTTTTTACTACATTATTTATTTGGGCATTGAAGGACAAGTTACAGTCAAGAGATATTGGGACGGAGTTGTTACTTGTGTTTATTTGAAAATAACCCAAGTTTCTTAATGCTGTTTTTCTTTCCCACCACTATAAACTCGGTTTTAATTTCATTTAATTTTAGAATTCGGTTTACAGTTTCTTTAGTGTCATCTATATCATTTGTAGAGATGTAAAATTTTGTATTATCTACAAATAGTTTGAACTTCACTCCATGCCTTTGTAGTATTTTTGACAGACCAATAGTATAGATACAGAATAAGATTGGGCCTAGTACACTTCCCTGAAGTAGCCTTTTTTTTAAATGTTCATATCATGAATAAGAGTTTCCAATTTGTACACAATAATTTCTGTCAACCAATTAGTCTTTTAGGCACCATAGATCATGTAGTAGCAGTTCATGCACAACTGTATCAACTGCTGCACTAAGATCAAGTAATATTGAAATGCAAAATTTGTTTTCATCCATCATTTCCAGCATATCATTTACAACAGAATAGATAGCTGTCTCCGTAGAGTATAATTTTCTGTAAGCAGACTGGTTGTTTAGCAAAGCGCTTCTAGTTCTCCTAAGCGACTAATTACTTGTTCAAGAATTATGTATTCTAGCACCTTTGAAACAAAGGATAGATTCAAAATAGGTCTATGCAAGCTTAATTCCTGATAATCTAGAGCACTTTTCAGAACCAGTGTAACTATAGCCATTTTCTCAGATTGCCATTCTCGATTATATCAGCTAGACTGGAAAATTTCTTTCTCCAGTTGCTTCAGTTATTGGCATTGGTTTGATTGCACAGTTTGTTTTCTTTGCTCTCTTGAAATCTTGGTGTTATATTATTGAATCTCATTAATTTTATCTGTGTATCTGGTGTAGCATTATTCTTTATGTTGAATATTTGTAAATGATATAGGTATATTTTCTATTTTGTTTTTAAAGAATACTAGAAAATTATTTGCTAGTTCCTGGTCACTGTACCCCTCTGGTAGCATTTTTTTTTTCATTTACATTTCCCGTTATACCATTTAGGAGACGATATAACTTATTTATGTCTGCTGATGCTTCACAGGTCTATGTCTTGTAGGATTCACTTTTTTTCCTTCTTGATAGGTACTTATATTGGCACATTACAGTTTTGTATTCTACCCTGGCACTCAGGAACTTTCCTATTAGAGCTGCAACTTCTCTCTTTCCACCAGAGGAAGTTCGGGCCGCGCGGGATAAATGACGCCTCGACTCAGAGGACTCCTATATCCACCAGGCGCAAGCTGTGAGTTTCAAGGGACCTCGTCCCGCGAAACCATCCACAGCCAGGCCGAGTCAGGCCAAGCCCACGGGAAGTGGCAAGAGTATCACTGGTCGGGCTCCTGCTGCTCCTGTGCAGCCAAGACCTGCTCTTGTTCAGAAGGGTTCTGCCCCCAAACAGACCTTAAGCCTGCCTCGGGAGCTCCGCCACGTCGGGAAAAGAACAGGGGCAAGCAAGGGAAAGGGAAACGCTGAGATTGGCTTTCCACTTCCCATGCTGCGGAGGGTTGGAGGATGCCTATCGCGCCATTGGGCGACGTGGCAGCACCTCAGGGCTGAGGAATGGGTAGTGTTGACCCTTCGAGAAGGGTACAAGCTCCCATTCGTGATTCATCAGCTCCCCCTATCCTCCACTCCAATAGCGTTCTACACATATGCTCCAACATCCCTGAAGGCTCTGGCCTTGGAGGCAGAGGTCCGGGAAATGTTGGAGAAGAATGCGCTAGAAGTCGTACAAGATCAGTCACCAGGAGGTTGGGGACCGATCATCAACCTTTCGCCATTGAACAAGTTTGTTCAGCAAACTGCATTCAAGATGCTAACAGTTTGCATTGTGCTGTTATCCATCAGGCAGTACGACTTTATGCTTTCAATAGACTTGAAGGACACCTACTTTCAAGTACCAGTTCATCGGTCGTTTTGAAAGTACCTCCGATTCACCTTCCAGGGCACGGTGTACCAGTTCAAAGTACTGTGCTTCGGACTGTGCACAGCTCCCCAAGTGTTCACGCGAGTGTTCACTATGGTAGCAGCTTGGGCCCACTTGAGAGGCATCCACATACTGATGTACCTCGATGATTGGCTGATTCTCGCTCCCTCGCAGGAGCAGTTGAGTCAGGATCGAGACTCGCTTCTAGCAGTCTGTCGCGATCTGGGGTTCGTGGTGAACTGCGAGAAGTCGAACCTCATTCCAAGCAGAAGGTGAAGTGTCGGGGAATGCTGATCGACTCGGCATTCCAGCCCTCCAGTGGCAAGCTCATCTAGGTCACCTCTCCTCACTGGAGAAGCTCGTTCCTTTCGGGCGGATCCTTGTGACTGTGGTGTCTGAAGGAGCAGTGGTCGGCAGCTACCAATCCTCCCTGTCGTCCGGTCCTCATGGAACGCGAGGTAAGGGAGGATCTCCTTTGGTGGCTAAACGAGGAGAACCTCATGAGAGTGTTTTCTCATAAACCCTTCTCCAACTCAGTTCCATCTGTTCACAGACGCGTCCACGGAAGGTTGGGGTGCACACCTGGATGACTTGGTCGTGTCAGGTGTGTGGTCGGAAGAGAAGAAACACCTGCACATCAACGTGCTAGAAATGATGGCAGTCTCGAGAGCACTCTTTCATTTCCTGGCCTGCTGATGAGCGACAACACGTCTGTGGTCGCGCACGTCAGCAAGAAAGGGGGCACGTTCTAACCTCCCTTGTAGCAGTTGACGAGGCAGGTGTTTCTGTGGGCAGAGAGTCAACACGTAATCTTGTCAGCCAGGTATATTCCAGGCAAGAGAAGTTTTCGGGCAGATGCCCTAAATCACAGAAACCAGGTAATAGGGGCAGAATGGTCTCTTCACCCTTGGGTCGCGAGTAGAGTACTCAACCTCTGAGGAGAACCATGCATCGACCTTTCACAACACGGCACAACGCCAAGCTTGCTGTGTTTTGCTTTCCAGTACCAGATCCCGCGGCTGCGTTTGAGGACGCACTGCAACTCCCTTGGGATCTACTGGATTGCTACACGTTTCCCTCCCTTTTTGCTTGCTTCGCGCAGTCCTGTGCCAGGTCCTAGTAGCTCCAGGACTTAGGATGACTCTCATTGCTCCATTATGGCCACACATTGAGAGGTTTCCCGATCTGTTGTCATTCCTGGTCGAGGCACCACGAGAGCTACCACACTGGCCCAATCTCCTTCGGCAACCCTTGTCGAACAGGTACTACCAGGCAGTGCAGTCGCTCAGACTTCACGCGTGGAGACTATCCAGCATCTCCTCACAATGCGAGGCTTTTCGCGACTCGCTGCGAGAGACATGTCAGGGTACCTTAGAAGATCCTCCTCCTCAGTCTACCAGGGGAAGTGGTTGGTCTTCTGTGATTGGTGGAGTGGAAGGGTATTTCTCCAGTCTGAGTCTCTTTGACGTAGATCGCAGACTTCCTAGTCTTTCTTCACAGAGATAAGTTCCTTTCGGTTTCTGCCATTAAATGGTACTTGTCTGCCCTTGCAATGGTGTTCCATCTGAAGGGCATAGATATCTCCAACACCCTGGGGATTTCTATGCTCATTAAGAGCTTCGAACAGTCGCGTCTCCCGAGGGAACTTAGAGCTCCCCAGTGGGATGTCACCTTAATTCTCGGGTCGCTTACTCGTGTTCCGCATGAACCCTTGAGCCGTGCCTCAAACAGGCACTTGACCTTTAGGACGGTTTTTTCTGCTGGCCTTAGCATCGGCAAAGAAAGTCGGGGAGTCACACGGCCTCTCCTGTAATGTCACTCACGCATAGGGTTGGAAGGAGATCTCCTTAAGTTTTGTGCCAGAGTTTGTGGCCAAGACTCAGAACCCAGTGATCCACGATCCCAGGTTCGAGGCCTTCACTATTCCTTCCTTACCGGATGTGGCTGTTCAGGTGAGAGGCTTCTCTGTCCTGTTAGGTGTCTCCGGCGCTATCTTAAGCGAACTCGACATTTCAGAGCTGAATGTCGACGACTCCGTTACCACCGGAAGAACCAAGAGGGAGGTGTCGAGGAACACGATATCCTTCTGGATCCGTGAGACCATCTGCAAGGCGTATGAGACTTCCTCAAGAGTCCAAGCACCAGCGAGGGTTTAAGCTCACGAGATCAGGGGCATTGCCCTCACACTCGCTTTCAAGAGAAATCTTGCAGTGGGTCATTTGCTGAAGGCTGGCGTTGGGAAACGCCAGACCACCTTTACGGCCTTTTACTTGAGGGAGTTTACGCACAAGTCCTTGGACACCTTTGTTCTTGGTCCTGTGGTAGAAGCTCAAGCTATTGTCTGACTTTTCCAGTTCCTCTGAGACAGGGAAGTCTCTTGTCTTGATTTTATGGTATGTTTGGCAGTGTGAAAGCAATCTGCAGGTAATCCGCCTTTCTCTCTGTCTCCTCCCTTGGAGTTCCATACATCAAGACAAGTCTTCCCAGGTAAGATTGCTAGAGTTTGTTTACAAGTATTCTCCCCCCGTCTTCTGCTAGGCAGGGAAGACAGTGGATGTATAAACCTTGCCTTTGGGTTTTGGAGTTTCATCCAGTCACTGTTACCCTAGGGTCGAGTGTCTCTTACGTTCACGCTCTCTGGTCGCGCGATGCTCTTTCACATCGCGCGGCGGCTCCCAGTTTCTCAGACCCCACCATCATCATGTCGGGTCAAGAGACAGGGGTGGGTGGATTTAGTTCTCTGCTCTATATCCGGGCAGTTAGCTGTCCACAAGCAGCAAAGGCAGACCTCCCACCAACCAGTGAGTCTTCCTATATTAAATGATTACGAGGTTTGTATATCGCTTCGGAACAAATGACAATTTGTCTTAAATTGTATTTTTCCTAGCTATACAAACCCGTAATCATTTAATATAATTCCCACCTCTACCACCCCTCTCATGTTCCACATTGAGCCTAAAGCGTTTGAATGAGGAAAGCGGGCTGGCGGTGGGTGGGGGGGGAAGCGGAGCTAAGCTCCATCCCATACCGCCATCCAACCAATCGGCACAACTGCCTACTTTTCTTTCTCTCCGGCTGTTTCAGCTGAGCTGAAGCGAATTTCTATATTAAATGATTACTGGTTTGTATAGCTAGGAAAAATACTGTACAATTTAGGACAAATTGTCATTTCTTTGTAATGAGTACAGTGTGTTAAATGGTTATAAGAAAGGGATTTTGATGAAGGAAAAATCTATTTCTGGGGAGAGACCTGTGACGCCCGGTGAAAAGGGTCCTTCTTTACACTTTTCTGATATAAACCTTCCAAATATACCAGAGAAAGATAAAAGCATGGAATGCAGAGGTTACTACCCTCGCGCGAGCACCTTGTGGGTGTCGTGTATAAAGCAGGGGCGTGTGAAAACCACTATTCACAGGCTGTCTTCCATTTAGATAATTCCTCCATCAAAGGGAAGGGCCATAACAGAGGCCCCAGATACCGCACTTGAGCCACTCCACCGACGCCCGACGCGAGCGCCCTCTGAGACATCCTTCTGCAAGAACAAACGGCTTGGAAAGGAAAGGGTGGGATCGTACAAAATAACAGGGAAGGGTTTCACCGGGCGTCACAGGTCTCTCCCCAGAAATAGATTTTTCCTTCGTCAAAATCCCTTTGCTGGGTCGACCTGTGACGGCCGGTGAAAACGTACCAGAGAATGCCTTCCAAGCCCAATAATAAATAGTAACCTAATGAGGAGAGAGATAAACACCATGTAAGGAAAATAATATATTATATTAAGGTAAGTAAGCATAAATTACAAACTAGCCAAAGGACATAGTGAACGTAAGGCTAAATAAACATGATAACAAGGAAGCATCCGAGTATCAGAGCACAATATGCAACAAAACTGACATGGCTAAGAATAACCTAATACTAAAGTTACGGTAAACACAATAACAGTTAATAACCATAGGAACTAAACATGGAATAAACTTGGGGCTAACGAACCACCAAAGAGAGCGGCGACATGGTGCGAGTGGCAGGTAGGAGGGAGAAGAGGAGAGATGGATGAAAGGAAGAACAAGAGATTAATGGGGAGAGATGAGGCTCCCAGCTGCAACCGTTGGGTATTTAAGGACCTGTAAGTTCTTTAGATAGTGGCGTTTGAAAACCATAGAAGATTTCCAACCCGTGTACTTTTTAAGGTCATCAAAATCCATATTTTGGAAATAATTGATGGAGGTAGCTACTGACCGGATATCATGAGCATGGGGAAATGATTCCGGATTAGCTTGTTTAAGGGATTTTGGCGAAGGAAAAATCTATTTCTGGGCGAGAGACCCGTGTCGCCCAGTGACTCCTTTTTTAGCAGTTATATACCTTAGAAATGGTGTGCTAAAAGAGCATTTCACTGGGCGACACGGGTCGGAGCCCAGAAAATGAAGTATAAGATTTGTTGCCTAATGCCTTGAATGGAAATAGTACCTCCTTGTTCTCTGATAAACAAGGAGCCAGACGAGCGGGTGGCAGTTCTAGCTAAAAAGGCCCTGAGAGTTGTGACTGGACACAGAGAAGTATCTTGGGGAAGAGGAATAATCTTCCAAGGGGACCACCTATTTTGTGGGTCCTCATTTTTAGCTTGGAAAGCTCTGTCTGGAGAAAGAAGTACTTCACCTGAAGGGAGGAAATCTATGTTTTCTGAGTTTCGTGAGAGAGCTGCTAGTTCTGAGATTCTAGCACCCGAGGCCAAAGCCATTAGAAATAAAGTCTTCCTAAGAAGAGTGATATAGAAGCAGGATTCATTGTCCGTGTCTGACGCAAGTTTGAGGACATCTTTCAGAGACCAAGAGACCTTTTGTGGACGAACCGAAGGTCGAAGTCTAGCACATGCTTTTGGAATAGATGAGAAATAGGAATCTGCTAGGTTAATGTTAAACCCAACAAGGGAGACCTTCTTCAAAGCTGACTTGATGGTGGTTATAGTGCTAGCTGCTAGGCCTTTGTCAAATATGAACCTAAAGAAGGAGATGGCTAAATTAGGAGTCATAAAAGTATGGTCTGAATTCTTTAAGAAATCTGCTAGTTTCTTAACGGCCGAATCATATTGACGAATTGTAGAGTCCCTTTAGTCTGATTCTATAAAGAGGACATTTTCCGGGTCGATGTTCGCATCTCTACAAGCTGCAAACTTTATGAAGTCCACAAAGTTAGGGTTTTGGCTATCCTTGAGGAATCTGACACAGTCTGAGTTTGGACTACTTGGGTCAGTTTGGGGAATGGGATCCGGAAGGGACGGAGTTTCAACTCGAGGAGGAGAAGAAACCAACTGCTTTTTGGCCAGTGAGGTGCTACTAAAGCCACTGCCCCCCGGAAGGAGCATAGTTTGTGTAAAACTTTCATTAGAAGATTCACTGGAGGGAATAGGTAAATCTTCTTCCAATGGTTCCAATCCAAGGTTAATGCGTCCATGGCATAAGCCTGAGGGTCCAGGTTTGGGGTCACATAACAGGGAAGTTTGTGATTCAGTTGAGTCGCGAATAGATCTACCTGGAGGCCCGGAACCAGCCTGAGTATCCACCGGAAGGAATTTATTTCTAGGGACCATTCCGATTCCAGTGGTTTTGTCCTGGATAGTGAGTCCGCTATCACATTCTGGACTCCTGCTAGGTGAGTTGCTGACAGGAACCAGTTCTTGTCTGCTGCCAAGGCAAAGATAGTGACCAGGACCTGATTCAGGTTGGGTGACTTGGATCCTCCTCTGTTGATGCAGTGTACTACGGCTGTGCTGTCTGAGACTACTCTGATGTGGGACGACCTCGGAGGAGAGATTCTCTTCAGGGTCAAGAACACTGCCATGGCTTCGAGAACATTGATATGGAACTGTTTCATGGCGGGTGACCAAGAGCCCTGAAACATCTGATGTTGGGAGTAACCCCCCCAGCCACTCAGAGACGCGTCTGTATGAACTGTCACTTGTGGAGGGGGGAATTGCAGAGGAACCGATTTGGAGAGGTTCCTTGGTTCGGACCATGGGCGTAGCCTCATTTTTAAGACAGAGGGGATCTTCGAGATCTTGTCTCTTAAAGGTATTGTAGCTCTCTTTCTCCAAACTCGATTGATGTCTTTGAGTTTGGCTTTTAATAGGAGATCTGTTACTGAAGCAAATTGGAGAAGGCCGAGGATTCTTTCTAAAGCTCTTCTGGACACCTGTTTGTGTTTGAGAAAGTTCCTGATCTTGGAAGCTATCTCCCTTACCTTTTTGGGAGGAAGGGAGAGCCTGTGCTTTGAAAGGTCCCACCGAATGCCTAACCATTCGAAGCGGCTTGATGGTTGTAGGCGAGACTTTTGGAGATTGACTTGGAATCCCAGTTTGGCGAGAAATCGAATTATCTTCGTCGTAGCTCTGTTGCATTCCTGGGTCGACTGAGCCCAAATGAGCCAATCGTCCAGATAGGCGATGATCTGTATCCCTTGGTTCCTGAGTTGCTCGAGCACTGTCTCTCCCAGTTTCGTGAATATCCTGGGAGCAATGCTGAGACCGAAGGGCATGACTTTGAACGCAAAGGCTTTCTTGCCTAGGCGGAAGCCTAGGTAAGGAGATGAGTTTCGAGCTACTGGCACTTGATAATAGGCGTCGGTAAGATCGATAGAGGTGGTGACGGCCCCACGGGAAAGTAAGGTCCGTACCTGAGAGATAGTCAGCATACGGAACTTGTCGCAGAGAATGTAAGAGTTTAGTTTTGACAAGTCCAGAACCACTCTCAACGCCGACGAGTCTTTCTTTGTAACTGTAAATAGGCGGCCTTGGAATTTCAGTGATCGAACCCGTTTGATTGCTTTCTTCTTGAGTAACTCTGTGGTGTACTCTTTCAGGATGGGAGTGGGTCTCTGGAAGAAGGTCACTAGTGGAGGTGGAGATCCCTGTGACCATTTCCAACCCAAGCCTTTGGATATTATGCTGTGAGCCCATGGACTGAAGGTCCAATGGTCTCGAAAGTGATAAAGTCTCCCCCCTACCGGGATCACATCATTGCGAGGGAGTGAATTTAGGTCCCTTCCCTCCCCGGGCACCCCTTGATCTAGGTCCGCCTCGATGGCGGAACTGTCCTCTACCTCTGTAGTTTCCTCTCTGGTGTCCACGAAAGGAACCGGAGGGTTCGTAGCTAGGGTTGTATGCAGCGGAGGACATCCAAGAAGACATGGGGTTGGGTTGTGTACCTGGGGGAGCAGTGAGGTAGACCACCTGTTGAGGAAGAGCCGGTTGCTGAGAAGTCGAAGCAGAGGAAGACTGTGTTGACGTGTGGGGAACTGCCGATTGGTGGTAGTGACCCCGGTTCGTCTTGTAAGGGGTAAATCTCTGCTTTTTCTTGAAGAAAGTTTGTTTGTGGGATTCGATCTTCCTTTTGGTGGTGAGGCCCCACCTTACTTGCAAATTTTGGTTTGCCCTCGCAGCGTCCTGAAGAACTTTATTAACTTCATCCTGAGGGAATAGGTTCTTACCCCAGCAGGAGGACGCTATCAGCCTGTTTGGTTCATGTCTGATAGAAGCCTCAGACAGAACGTATTTCCTGCAGCTAACCCGAGCCGACCAGAAGTCGTGGAGGTCAACTTGGTAGGACAGAAGCAGGTTCTTTGTGAAAACCCTGAACAAAGTTTCATTCGGGTAAACAGAGGCTAGGGACTCTATGGAGGTGATGGAGTGGAGGGACCTTGCTAACCTATTACGTGCCTCGAACTCGGTCTTGAGAAGATTCTCTAGTAATCTGGGAAGCTTCTCAGAAAAAAAGAGTAGAGGCGCAGTCTGGGTCTAGCTTCACTACCGTGAAGGTAGAAGAAGCGTCATCCCAGGTGGCAGAGGTACTCGGAATGAGCATTGAGGTGGGGTCCGTCTCTTTGAGAGCCGGCATGGCAGAGCCTTCCTTGACGGCCTGTATTGTCAGATCTGTCACTTTATCTATAAGTGGCAAGGTAATGGACGATGCCGTTGTAAAAATAGTGTAGGCACCTTTGTGTGGAGTGAGCTTGGAGTTGGTACACCCCCATTCTGCTAGAGTCCTGGCCCAGACAGCTTGGGCCTGTTCTTTTAGAAATATCACCGTTTCCTTCGGTGCCTTGTCCATTCTAACCAAGGCATGCTCCTTCAAACGGACGAAGCCGTTGAATGGGAATTCTAGCCCCGTGGGGTAGAATTCTAGGTCCTCTAGAGGGCGGGTTCCTATGCTATCTTGAGTTAGGGTACCATCTAAGTAAGGAGCATGCAAGGCAAACCTCCAAGGGTTGTTTTTATCGAAGAAGGGTAACTTCGACGCGTCTGGGGCTGAAGGCGGAGGAATCTGAGTTCCGGAGCGGATCAGATTCGCCACCATATCTTTTAGCTCCGTCATAGCCCCAGAGTGTTGCTGAATTTGTTCTTTAATCATATCCCTGATTAAGTTGACGGATAAGGAGGGTTCCTGAGAACCACCCGCCGACGAAGCCTTGGACTTGGCGGACTTCGACTTCTTAGAAGTTATGGTTTTATGAGAAGTACCAGGGATATCAGGAGCAGTCGATGGTCCGGGGACCGGTGACGTAGACAATAGCGAAGCTGAACTAGGCATTGACTTATAATTACGGAGTGGCTTCACCTTGGGTCGTATGGGGACGGAGGGATCCCGAGGAGAAGCCGTAGGCTTATCAAAGCTGAAAAAGGAAGAGGTAGAAGAAGGAGTAGGAGATAAAAAAGTTTCCACCAACTCGACACCACCTACCTGCTCGTCCATGGGCTCGATGTCTAAATCCAGAGCCGACACATCCCCCGATAATAGAGATTCGTCTTCCGTGGGGATGGTCGCTCTGACCGCTTCAATTAAAGGGGCAGCCGCCTCCGGAGTGACTGCTGCAGTGGTAGAGCCTGGGAATAGTCGGGAGGCCATGTCTCCGTCGAGGAGATAGGGTGCGCCAGACGGAGCATTCCTGCCGAAGCCCGACACCCAAGGACAAAGAGCAGCTCTTGCCGACCTAAGAGATTCATCATCAGCCTGAAAGAGGTGAGGGGATTAGTGATGAAGGAGAAGGATCGATCTCTGAAATAAGCGATGTATACATAATTAAGGAACAAATTAAATCATCGCCAAAGGATAAAAGGAACAAAACGAAAACCAACTTACGTCATCGTTCAGGAGTAAGGAGGACAACTCGTAACAGAGCGTGCACGATTCCGGGAACCACACCATGTATGGGGCTTGTCCCGGCTCCCGAATAAAGGAGATAGCGCAATGTGCATGCGACCGGCAGAGGTCATGTCCAACGGGATCGTTGAAAGAGGCGGGGCAGCCCTTGGCAGCGCAGCGGACCTTCTGTAAAAGAAAGGAGACATAAGTCTGGATGTTCCTTGAGACTCTGGTAAGGGATTAAGATCTACTAACAGAGTCTAGATAGCATTAGATATGTGTGCATAGAATGGTTCAATGAATGAGAGCCGGAGCTCCATATTAAAATATTTTAAATATAAAATTTTTCTGCACCAGAGTGTGCCGGAGCAATCTATAATGAGTCCGTATCACTATAAACATTATTAAAATAAGAATAAAATAAATTAATGTAAGCTGCGGAACCTCCGACAGGGTCGAGGATTCAGTGATAGGCCCGTAACCAAATAAATTATAAAATACAAGCAGTAGCTAAAAGCTAATGCTAACATCATTGCTAAGCGTATTGGTGATCTCCGGTGAAGCCGGAGCTCCGGTGAAAGGTCCGGAATAAATAAGTTGTGATTAATAATGAATATTTTGTGTGGATATGGCCGTAGCCGGAGTCTAGGTGCAAGGGACCACCGGGGGGATGAGGCCCTGCCAGAGGGTTGCACTCCAAATGATATATAACTATAGGTTCCAATTTCAATGAGTATCCCTCATGGCGGAGTAGAAATCAAGGCGGAGTGGATGAATGTTCAGATCCTACTCCCAAGCCGTAGCGGGGAGAGGACGGAACTACGAGGGGAACAGGTGGCGTCATAAAGCTGGCCCAAAACAATGACTCACACACGAACAGGACCTATTAATAACGCTAGCTATATTAACAGTAACCACATAATAAAATAAATTGTGAAATATCATATACCCGTAGAGGGAGAGGGGGGAGGGAGAACCCGTGATCGTATAAAACGGAAAACGGGAAATCCACCTCTCCTACTCGAGGCTAAGAAAGAAAACGAGAGAAAGGGTAACTCATGACTGTAGCGACAGAAAACGAGAACTCCATGCTCTCGCTCTTGTGGTTACACTATAAAGAACCTAATTAAGCACACTATAATATGATATAAATATAACAATAAAATTGTAACATCAAATACAAGACTACGAACGAAGAATAACGTCTGCGTTAACAAAATTTAAAAGGATATAGTCCACTGACGAACACCTCTCAGGGCGGGTACTAAACTCTAATAAAGCCAGAACGCTATTCTTGTTCGTCCAGACTTGACTTGCTAGCAAAAAGTACCATAGGAAATAATAATAATAATGGTTCAAAAAGGCGTAAGGCCAGTGACTTAACCAAGAACCTAACTGACAGCGTACCAAATGGGCAAGACTAACATGAAATTCCCAGCGAGGCAAATCAAAACAACAATGGCTGCCGACACCGCGGAAGGCCAAGCCGGTCGAAATAAAAAACAACACAATACTGGGAAGAGTACAACTGCCCGGTACTGCAAAAAGCTGTCAAAACAAACTATGGTACTTAACATTGGTATTGGTGAAGTTGGAGCTTCGGCCATGATGAAAATAATCCACGAAACGTGAAAACACCGAGAACACAAAAATCTAAGACCAAGCTAGCAAGTCCAAAACAGAAGGATGTCTCAGAGGGCGCTCGCGTCGGGCGTCGGTGGAGTGGCTCAAGTGCGGTATCTGGGGCCTCTGTTACGGCCCTTCCCTTTGATGGAGGAATTATCTAAATGGAAGACAGCCTGTGAATAGTGGTTTTCACACGCCCCTGCTTTATACACGACACCCACAAGGTGCTCGCGCGAGGGTAGTAACCTCTGCATTCCATGCTTTTATCTTTCTCTGGTATATTTGGAAGGTTTATATCAGAAAAGTGTAAAGAAGGACCCTTTTCACCGGCCGTCACAGTTCGACCCAGAAATGTCCAATGCGTGGGCATTTTTTTGTTTTTTGTGGGGTTTTTACCTATCATATTTTAGTCTAGTTATTGTAGGACTGAAATGAGGGATACTAGTTTTTTCTTGCGATAGAAATTCTATTATTCATGTATTTGTCAACCATTTTTTCTCTTTCATTAGTGTAATAATTTTTTTTCTTTCAATATAGTTCCACTCACCCTGTGTCCTGTCACCAGCCTAGAGTTAATTTACATTTTTTCCTTTCTCCTAATGTTTTTAAAGTTTAATTAAGCTTGAAGAGATCTTGCCTTGAAAGTATACTTCTCCTCTTATTTAGGACTCCGTGCATAACACTGGAGAGAGACGGGGAACCCAAGAAAAGAAAATAGAGAAATTTGAGGTTCTAGCTGGGTCCCCTTGCCCAGTATAAAATATCGAGGGGTGGTGCCCAGTTCTCTTGACTGTTTACCTTTTGCCCAGATTTCTTGGTATTCCACCGTTTATTCTTTTTGTGTAGTGAAGGTTGGAGTGTGGTCGGCATTCGGACACTAGACAGTCTGTGCATGCTACATCTGACCACAGTCCGCAAACCACTACAGCATAACCTACCGGGCCTGGATACATCTAATCTGAGACCTGTGGTGGCCACTTGACAAGTGATTTAGCTACCTCAGCTCCCGTACAGGACTAGTAGCAGTCGTTCTAGGGCAGATGTTACCCAGCATAAATCTGTGATGAATAGATAGAATGATTGGCCTTTTCTTCCTTTATCTTTCCCTTTCTTGAGTCACAGCATCCGGAGGACTCTGCAAGCTAGACTACCTCCGACTGTGGGTAAGAACCATTTTCTCTTGTGTGGTCTTAAATATTGCATATATTTTGCTATGTCCCCAATCTCTCTTTGAGGGGGAGTTGTGCTTTGTTTAAGTTTAAGGTGGTTATTATCACTTAAGTCACAGTGCTTGTATCCATGCATTCACCATGATTGCTCAGGCTGTTAAACTCCCCAGCTTTACTAGACTGAAATTTTACGTGGTCTCAGGGTAACTTTCACACTTTTTACGAGCTCAGAACTTTAACGCAGGTCAAGTTTTCCCACCTGTTGGAATTTGGACTTCCACCCACCAAAGGGCAAGTCTCCATAGTAAAGAGCGAAGGGTATGTATACGTGTAGGAACAACTGACAAATTTGGAAGTATTTTGTAATTTCCTATACAAACCTGAGCTCTTTATTCATACTTGTTCTGCCATCACCTATCCTCAAATGAAGTCCTGCCTGCAATCAAAAGTGAGGGATCTCACTTGGTGAGTGTGAGAGCAGGGTGGCTGGTCTACCCCTCATTACCCCCGTTAACTAGCAGTGTGTTATTGACACCTCGTGTAAAATTTTATGGCTAGATTCCAGCTATGCTGAAAACTTATATCCATTGTAAAGACTTCAGGTTTGTTTAATTAGGGAGAATACAAATTACTTTCAAATTTGTCACAGTTTTTTGTATTGTAACTTTATTGTGCTTTATTGTGTTGGCCTTTTGTAATTTTTTTTTCAATTAGGCCTTCTCAAAGTTTAAATATAATTGTGATGCTTTTCATGTTTATTTAGCATTTTGCGTGTTCCATCTTGATAATAGTGTTCAATACAGTATTACATTAACCATAACCTCATCAATACGATTCATACACATATAGAATAGAAACATTATTTAAGCTTTGTTTTGCAGGAACTCAAATGGTGATTATCTAGTTTTTTTTCCATTTGATGAGCATTATTGTGTGTATGGGATGGGGTTAATTTTTAAAAAGTTTTTAAAATGCAACAACTTGATACAATGGCAATTTTATCCACCAGATATTCAAAAGTCACAAATATTAATTAGAAAATCTAATTCTACCAAGAAAAAACTCCTCTATCCTTCTGGCAAGGAGTATGGGTCATTTTCTTGCAAAAATTTATCTTGGTGTGCCTTGTTTAACACTGCCGACATCATCTGCCTGTTACGAGATAGGTTTTCCATGTACTAGTACAGGCTTCCTTTTAAGCCAGTACTGACTGAGGCTCTAACAGCTCCCACATTCCTGTAATTAACTGTTAGGAGGTTGTTAGAGTCAACTTTGCTCCCATATGGACCTGGAAGGATGTCGTATCCATAAAAGAAACAACCTTCCAGTTTGGTTATATAGGACTACTTCCCATGAATGAGTTAATCTCCCTATTTTAAAGGATGAAAGGTTTGTATACCTGTTGGAACAAAGAGATTTTAAAAGCAATTTTTATTGTTCTTAGCTGTACAGACCCGAGACCTTTGAATTATAAATTTCCCACTTCGGCTATCCCTATTAATCCTATACCTAATGGCAAAATTACTATTGTGTGACAGGCAGGTGGGCAGGGCTTCCCCCTCACACCACCTCTCATTGGCTGCTCCATTGCCACTAAAGACCAATCCCTATTTCAAAGTACTCTGGTTTGTATAACTAGGAAATATACAAATTGCTTTTAAAATTTATTCTTTTGATTGCATAGAGTTCTTAATGCAGTAGCTTGGAATCACAAATCATAACTATTTGTTTTAAGGGTATAGCTTTTAATAGCTTTAAATCCCAAATTATAACTATTTTTATTAAAGGAATAGTTTTTAATACAATAGCTTGGAATTCAAAGTCATCACTGTTTTCAATCCATAGTTTATAGCTTTAAACCATAAATTCTAAAAAATTTTAATACTTAACATTTTAATTTTAATACAATGTTTATTATTTGTTTAACATTTGCCAAAACATTTTACCAAAATTATATTTTCCCTAGCGTTGTGTGCGACCATTTGCTAGTAGGCGACCAGAGATGGCAGAAGTCTTCAATGATTTGGAGAAGCACCAGTCATGTAAGTTTTAAAATTTTCCAAATTCTCTGAGTATGGTCATTTACAATAATTTCTTATCAGCATATTAGCTATAAATTTATGTATTTTAATGAATTTGATCAAATATCTAGTGGTTGACATTTTTTTTTAAATACATGTATACTTCAATTATGTTGCATAAAAATTAAAATAGCCCATTTTTCAGGTTCACTAATATTGGTTAGTTGGACAGTTGTATATTTTATCTAGCACCATTTGACATAGGTAACATGTTAATTCAGAGCAAATTATGTACCTTTTAATTTTAATACTTAAGAGAAGACATACCATATACAGTAGAGTAGTTTTGCCTTTTCTATAAAATGGCATGAAAATGAGGTAAAAATCATGTGAAAACTGTGTAGCATATGGGCACCTCATGACATTTCGTGCTATTTATGTTGTACTTCTCCACAAAAAAATGCCCATATGGCCCAAAATATTTACTCAAAGATTTATGCAATACTCGTGACCCAATTCAAATTTGTATGCTTGTATCCTGATTTGCTCATATTCAAAGTTACTCGTAACCCAAAGTTCTATTTACCTCTATAGACGTTCAGATAATGTATGGAAGCTATAGAAATCTGGCAGTTACCAGTAAGACTTGGGTTACCACAAACATATTTACCTACCCAAGTGAAATTGCCAATTCTCCAACAAATGTGAGAAGAACCTCTTATAGCAACTTCACATTTGATTATAATGTTATGATAATCTGCTTGTTTCTTTAACTACATGAATCAACCCCTACTGCCTACAAGCTTTTCACTTTCACTCCATTCCCTCTTTTCTTTGGTCAGTGTGTCAAGCAATCTTTTTGCTTACTCGGAAATAGCCATAAAACTGCCTGGGGTACAATGATGACTGTTCTTCCAATAAAAAAACTAACAATCTGTCTATCTCAATAATGTGACATTATGCTGCTTCGTAATTTTATAGGAACAGATTCCTTCATGTGATTAAGGATATGATCTTTATCCTTGTTAATCATCAGAATAGTCTAACATCTAATTTTGAACAAGCAGCTAATACTTGCTGGCGATTTTCCATCTACCCGTTTCACAATCAAAGTATCTCTTAGCTTCACTTCTGCGGTGATGGCTTTCTTTTTCTTTGATGCTCTGCCATCATCTGTCTTATACTTGGGAGCCCCAATGAAGAGCTAAAATTAATGGCAGAAATTTATCTGAAAAGCATAGCGGAAACAAAAATCCAGAATGACGTGCACAAAGAAGAGAGCCTATGGTAACTTGAGGACATTCATATGCTGTTTTCTTCCATCACCAAAATGGAATATTGGTTCTCAGCACTTTTGGAAACTAGTCTATTCATTTGTATTAGCAGCGCAAACGTAAGAATTTGAAATACCATTTTTTAATGGCTTATGGGAGATGCACTGTATCCACATAATATTGTAAGATTAGACCATCATAACTCAAGGGCCTACTTTTGTATACAGTATTGTAGTAATATCATGATACTGTCCTGTATGATAATAGTAATTGTAATGATAGTAAAACAGTAATGAAAAACCACACAAATACACAACACCACCTGCAAACTATTTGGCACCAAGTTTGTCAGATCAGGTCATACTCATACTGTATAAAGACATTACTGATGAAAGTCATTATGAGGCTCTAAATATGTCCAGTACAGTACTGTATATATTTGTAATATTTGATAATATAAAATGTATGATGAAAATATTTTTGTATTTGATTGCTGATATGATGAGGAAGAGGAAAGTCCCAGAAAAGTTGGTAAGAATGATTCAGATGATGTACAAAAGAACAGGAACAAAAGTAATAAGATCAGTTAAGGTTATGGAAACCTTTGAAGTTAGTGATGGATTACACCTGGTATCAGTATTAAGGGGGCTGGCCAGTAAGGTAATATATAAGGGTATAGGGAGAAAAATGCAAAATCTGGAACAAATTTGAGCTTTTTATGGCAATGGAGAATGCGTATACAAAATAATTTGTCAAAATCCTTCTTACTTTCATAGCAATAAGGTAATTAGTAAAAGTAACTCAACAAGTCTTAAACGTTGATCCATATAACAAATGCAGTACAGTATTTCTACTATTATCATAAATTTTGATAATTATTGTACAGTATTTTAATATCAAACAAATTGTGAGCAATGGCATCTATAGACATTCTTTGAGTCACCAAACAGGGAGAGCTTATCTTACTTCTTGATCGTGAGCAGAAACCTTGTGGAGAGAGTACACGTTTGAGTTTTCCTTTGACATTTCCCATGCTTTTACGTCTCTTTTTCTTTATTTTGGCTTGAATTTCATCATGTCAAAGAAGGAAAGACAATCAAAACATCTCCCTAACATATAGAAGAAGAAAATTTGCTCTAATATTCACATAATATTGGTGATATTGGCAGGTAATTAAGGAGATAGAGGCACAGGAGAAGGCAGGAGGGGACCGGGAACCTAAAGAAGCAAGATATTGGGCAAAGGAATCTTTATTTATGATTGAATTTTGATGAACATCCTAGTTTTTATTTATTAATACCCAAAAAAGAATATGAAATTTATGATAATCATGACTTATTAATATTTTCTTTGTAAAAAATGCAAAACATTTGAGTTTGACCTGACTTTCACTTGCTTTTACATCTGCTTCCCTTGTTTCGGCAAGAATTTCATGATTTCAAAGAGGAAAAGACAATCAACATATCTTGCTAATATACAAAAGAAGAAAATTTGCTCTAATATTCGCATTATATCAGCAATATTAGTGGAGCCAGTGAAGGAGAGAGAGTATACCTTGACACAGGAAAAGGCAAGAGGGACCAGTAGCCTAAAGAAGCAAGATATTGGCCAAGGGATCTTCACTTATGATTAAATTGTGATAAAAAACAAGGTTTTGATGTATTAATACCCCAAAAGGTATATAAAATTCATAATCGTGATTTATTAATATTTTCTTTGTAAAAATGCAATGAAAAACTTTGAACGGCCATTTCTCAAAACTATACTTACTGACCTCCAAATTTTGTCTTCACCTGTAGTTTTAAAGATATAGCATTGAAATTTGGTATATAATTTGGAAAGACAATATAGAACAGTGAAATAATCCCCTTTTTCCCATTTTTGTTTAAGTTTTTCTTTCTTTTTCCCTGATTTTTAGGGTTTATTTTTTTTTGCCATAATGAAAAAATTCATACCTAGTAAGAAAATTACTTTAATAAAAGAAAAAAAGTCTTCATTTAGTTTGAGGTCTACATCTACATCAGGTGTATATATAGTAGAACAGTAATCACAGGTTGTAATATTAAGTATCAAGGGAGGAGATAGAATTTGAAAACTTTTTGGGGGGATAGATCTCACTGGCATCACAAAACCAAAGGTCAAGGTGAAAATTATATACGGTTTGGAGATGTTCCAAGTCACCCTATTAAGTGGTATGAACGTTGAAGTCATGTCCTTAAAACAAAGCATTGGCTGGCTGGCTCCCCTAAACCCTTTTTTATTTCTGCTGGTCATGGAGGTGTTAAGTGAAGAGATCAGAAATGAAGAGTTGTGGGAGTTGCTATATGCAAATGATTTGGTGCTTACTACTGAAAATGAAGAAGACGTACTGAGAAGGGTTGTAGTGGGAGACTTTGGAGAGGGGTGGCTTAAGGGTAGATGTGGATAAGACTGAGATTATCGTTAGCAGTAAGGAGAGTAGGGACAGGATAGACGTAAATGAAAGTAGAGGTTCTATTACAAAATAGGTGGAACAATTTAGATACTTGGGATCTACTGTAAATTGGGAGGGAGGATGTGAAGCTGAAGTTGAGAATAGGATAAAAGCAGCCTTGGGGTAATGGAGGGAGGTAGTGGGAGTGGTATGTGATAACAAAATGCCAATCAGGGTTAAAAGTCAAGATGTATAGCACAGTAATAAGACCGGTGTTAACGTATGGATCAAGAATAGGGGCTTTAAGATAAAAAGAGGAAGCAAAGTTTGAGAGAACACAGATGTGAATGCTGAGGTGGATTATGGGAATATCGTTGCATGAAAGATGAGAAAATTATGAAGGAAGAAGAATGGCAGGTGTTATAAAGATTGCAGAGATGATAAGAGTGTCTCAAGTGAGATGGGTGGCACATGATGAGGATGGATGATGGAGGGGGAGTGAGTGAGGGGTTGGGAGGAACCTGGTAGGGGTGAAGATCAAGAGGAAAGCAGAGAATTAGATGGTGAGATAAGATGAAGGTTGATATGGAGAGAAGAATTTTGGTGGAAGAAAATACCTTTGATGGAAGGCATTGAAGAGCTCATTAGGCAACTGTCCCCTTAATGGAAGGATAACAGTAGGAAAGAAGAAAAAGACATAAGGAAAGATCCCAATATTTTTTTCTCTATGAAATACAGTAAAGGTAAAATTTGTAGAGTTCAGTTCCTTTTATCATAAGCTTGAATAATTTGCTTTTAAATGAAGTTTATTATTTCAAATTGAAAAATAACGTAGTACACAGCAGTGGAAACTAACCAAACACGCTGCCACCAAATTAATTTGTTTGATATTCCTCAATATTTTTTTGTGTATTCATAATACTGATGATAATAAGGATGCATGTAACTAGTTTTAATAAGTTCTAATGAATCTTTTGGATTTTAGATTATATTAGAGATGATTAGTTACTCGGCAGCTCTCTAGTCCAGGTGGTGCCAAACAGGAAATAGTGAAGGGACTACTAGTTTTTAGTTTTTTTTAATCAAACTGCCCATGCAAAGCTTATGTAATTCAATTTGAGCTTCTATAATTTTATTTTTAAAATTTTGGTTCTTGTGTTCAACATAAGAATGGCATCATAAATTTTATTTTGAACATTTGATCTTTTGTGTTCATTAATTATAACTTTTGCATTCCAGATATATGGTCAAACTGGCAAGCTGCCTCAAGCTCCCCTTACCACCTCCAGTTACAGCATGACATGACAGTCAAGTCTAATATGACTCCAGGGAAACTAACTTCTCAGTCTTCTATTCCCCTAACAATGCATCCGCCATCTCAGTCATTAACATTAAAGCAGCCCCCATCCATTCCTCCTCCTATTCCAAATTCCTCTAACCACCATAACTATCCCATCCATCCACAAGATGGCTTCAGATTCGGCTATCTACCTCCACGTCAGTACTGCTGGAAACAGGGTAATAGAGATGCCTACCATTATGGCATAGGCAATCCAGCCCTAGAAGGTCGGCCAGTTCTTAATCCTTTGGCACTCAATGTGGCTGTAATTCCTGAGCCACCACCTACTTACTATGAAGCAGTCTCCCCCAATGGTTGTTCTCCATTAGGTGGTAACAATGGCCATGTAAATATGATACCAGACTTCGAAGTTCTCCACATCGGCACCGCATCTCAAAATTTACCTAATCATCCTACAAGTAACCGGTTCACACAGGGTATCGTTAATTCAGAAAAAGAGGGTGGGTCCAATATTCCTCTCTTATCTTTACTAGGTCAGTCTACAGCTCCAAGTAACAAATCTGAACCTAGTAGGCCATCAGCTGCAAATAAGAAATCTGTCTTTCATGGTAATGATGATGATGATGATGATGATGAGGATGATGATGACGACGATGATGATGATTAAAATCAAGTCTTGGCAGTAGAGTTTTTATGAATGAATTGTGTATTGTTGAAATTTTGTTTTTTGAAATATTGATCATTCTGAAGTATATAGATCATTTTAAAATACAAATGTATATCAATTTTACAGTAATTTCAAATATTACACTTCTTATTTAACATAGCATTTGAGGAAAAGTTTAAAATGGAACTGCAATGTAATTAAGTGACAGATTATCTATATTTGTATGAGCAATGGTAATTTTTTTTTATATATTGTATATAGAATATTGTATCTATATTTAAAACTGAATTGTATTAATGCTATGATATTTTAATTAAACTACTATATACTATAAAAATTACTTATTTAGAAAAAAATATTTTTTATTTGTGCCAAATAAGTATTCTCATGGAAATACTCCTTTGATCCAAATCTTGCTACTTTTAGATAAATTAATGTAAGGCTTAGTGTAAAAATTGTCGGTCTTAGGCTATCAACTATGAAGTTACTTGTGCCTACTTTAGTTTTATGTTTTACCCATCGTATACTTATGCCTACTTTTGTTTTATGTTTTACCCATTGTATACTCATGCCTACTTTTGTTTTATGTTTTACCCATTGAATACTTATGCCTACTGTTGTTGTATGTTTTACCCGGAGTGTAATTTGTTATACTTTTGATAAGTGTATTAACTAGAATATATAGAATTACTGTAGTTTACCTTAGATAGGAAAATAGAATTTTATTTTATGAAACTACTATTCTCACCTGGCGCTCATACTGCTTTGTCCACGAAGTTGACTAAATTTTGACATTACCCCAAAAAACTAAGAATTTCTTGTTTTCTTCCCTTCAAGAGGCCATGCCACTTGCCCACCAAGGTAACATCTGGTGGTTAATGTCAACGCTATTCAGTCTTGGTGTCAAAACTAATATCATATCCTCTAAACCCCATTACTTAGTGGGGAGAAGGATGGTTATGTACTGTATATGAACACCAGGTGAGTATAGAAATAACAAAAATTATCCAAATTCAGTTTATCCCCATGAACCTCCCCTGATGTCCATATTGCTGACTCACTCTGAAGGAGGTAATTCATGAAGGAAAGACCACCTGCTGCTTTCTTGGAAAACAGTGCAGTCACACCTGAAATTAGACAAAGAAAACAAAGATAGAACAGCTGGTGAACAAAAAACAGAGAGGCAGCAGAGTATGTTTGCTCTCTATAAAGGCCAAATTAAAAGTGGTAGAGCTAGTGAGTGTGCTGGGGGTAGTAACCTTTCGCTACTGCCAGGAGCTTAGCTTCCACCTCAGAACATATTGTTTTCTCCATCTAATCTTTGATTTGTGGCCTGTCTTTTTGCCCTAGTAGAGCTGAAAATAAAGTAAAATTTCAGCAAAATAAAAGCAAGGAATACTTAACCAGCAGAAAATCCTTCACTAAACCCAAACCTGTAAAATGTCAAATTATGAAGAACAATCAAGTGAAACTTGACTATGTGTTACATTAGATGTAAGCAATACTTACCATGCGAAACTGAAAGGTATTTGTCACCGACAAAAAACTTCATTTCCCATTTTAGGAGGTCCTGAACTTACAAACTTAATAGGTTCCAACAGGCTGTTTGTGAGCCGAATTTTGTTATGTTTTGCACTAGGGTAGGCCTAACCTGAATCCCATGACTATGATTTCATGCTGGAAAAGTTAACAAATAGTTGGGTTTCATATGAAATAGATATCAGGTTATTACAAATGTTGTTTTGCCTACTGTATTAAATGATATGATATTGTTTTATTACAGTATTTCTTTATCTTCAGTTGGATTTGTGTTTGTATCTCCAAATGTTTGCAAGTTTGGTACCATCTGTATAGCATACGATGGGAAAATTCCTATTCTGATTCCAATTACATCTAGATATATGCCAAACATTAATGACACAGAGTGAGTACCATACAGTGAAAATTATTCAGACCACTTTGGATATTCCTTAAAAGTAGAATACACCTATGTTTAAATAACAATCTGCTTACCTCTTTCACATGAAACTAGGCTCAAACATAAATTTTCAATATTAAACTTAGCCGGTGATTATATAAGCTGCAGCTCTGCTGCCCGACAGAAAAACTCTACGTTCAAAATCTGCCAGCGATCGCTATGCAGGTAGGGGGTGTACTTCAACAGCGCCATCTGTCGAGCAGGTACTCAGTACTCAATGTAAACACAGAACTCAATTTTCTCTCTGTCGTGCCACCGGCAAGACCTACTAAATTCGCTGTTGCTTACTGGATTGGTTTTCACATATTTTGGTGAAGTACACATTTCTAGTTTTGAGCTTTCGCTTTGCAGACGTTATCTTCAATACATCCTTGCATTCTTTTATTGATTTTGGATTATTTGTTGACGACTTTGGTGAATTCCCCTTTGACTAATTCAAAATGGCTGACCCTTCTCAAGTCCCTAAATTCAGGAAATGTAATGCTAGGGACTGTTCTAGGCGTCTTCCGAAGGCCTCTATCGATCCTCACACCGTTTGTTCCAATTGTCGGGATAAAACCTGTCAATTGGAAGATCGATGTGAGGAATGCGTTGGGCTTTCGGAATTCGATTTCATCGAATTCCAGAAATACACACGTAGGCTAGAGAGAGATAGGGTCAGGAGAAATTCATCTCGCTCCGTTGATTTTTCCTCTCCTCATGCCCCACAACCTATTCCTTCCCCTGTAGTGGTTGCTCCTGATCCCCCTTCTAGCACTCAACAACCTTCGATGGCAGATATGATGCGTGCCATCCAGGCTCTGGGTGAGAGAGTCGAGTCATTGGCGAGTGACCGTAACCAACTCATGGCAGACGTCAAGGAGTTGAAGTGTAAGAGTGCAGTGGGTAGTGACAAAGTGAGTGGTAGTGTTGTGGAAAGTGTTGTAGATAGTGTTGCGCTTGAGGGTTCGTCTGTTCGTGCCTGTCGTCCTCCCAGTCCGGGACCTCTTGCAAGCTCCCAAGCCCAGGGGAGAAGCAATGTCGTACGACCAAAGGGTTCGAGAGGCTTTAATCAGCGAACAGACGTTCCCTCCGTGGTTTCGGACGTATCTAACCAAGATCGCCCCACCCACACGAAGACGAGAGAGCCCATTTATTCCTCGTCTGCGGAAGAGGTTTCTCGAAAGAAACCATGGACCAAGGTCTCGCGGCCTCTTAAGCGCAAGTCGGTCCCTTCCGCGCAAGTCCAACGGCCCAGTTGTAGCCACTGGGTCAGTTTGGACTCGCTGCAGTCTTCCGATGATTGCACACCTCCTAAGAGAGGCAAAGCGGTACCGCATCAGGCAGTAACACCGTCTGTTGCCGCACCTGCTACTGTAGACCCTAAGTGGTCTTTGCTGCAGACCATGCAGTCACAGTTAACGTCATTGATGCAGGACTTTCGTGCGGAGAAGGTTGACGCTGCACCAACCTCTAGCCTACAACCACCCACGGTTGTGCGTCCAGTGGACGCTGAGGCTACCTTCTCCCGCACTCCAGCTGTGAGAGTCCCGCCACCCATGCGTTCCAGTGTACCCTGCCAGCCGCATGTTGACGTTCAGCGACGCACGGAGTCTTCCGTTGACGTTCGCGAGTTACAACAACAACCTAAGTTGTTTTGTTTTGACGCGGTGCGTCAACCTCCGCAACCCAGTGTGGTTACCACTACTCGCCCACAGCAGACTAGACAGTCTGGAGTAGACGCTTTGCGCCCCCGCGCTGCTATGGTTGTTGCCAGTTCACAGACTGGGCAACAGTTCCATGACGTTGCGTCCGGTTCAGTCACGCATGCACCCGTGCTGCCGGACTCAGCTGACCAGCCGATTGCTACTCCTTTGCCGCTTCCTCCTCAGTTTTCAGATGATGGACTCTCTGATGATGACGACGCTGCACACATTGACGACCCGCATACGGACATCGACGAACCCAAGACCACGCAACCCTCCTTGGACTTTAGAAAAGTTCTTGCTTTGTTCAAGGAGATGTTTCCTGATCAGTTTGTGCCTGCGGCTCCACGCTCTCCTCCGTCTGAGTTCGCTTTATGCACGCAGTCATCAGCGCCTGCCTTCACGAAACTCGTCCTCGCCCGCTCGTCCAAGAGAGCTTTACGAGTTTTAGGGGATTGGATGCAGTCCAAAAAGAACCTTGGGAAGACAGCTTTTACGTTTCCCCCTGCGAGACTCTCTTCCAGATCGAGCGTCTGGTATGCCACGGGAGAAGTTCTCGGCTTGGGAGTTCCTGCCTCTGCCCAGGGCGACTTCTCAAATCTAGTAGACTCTCCCCGCAGGCTGGCCATGAGACGCTCTAAGATTTGTTGGTCTCCTTCAGACTTAGACCATCTGTTGAAAGGAGTGTTTAGAGCCTTCGAGGTCTTTAACTTTTTGGACTGGTGTCTGGGAGCTTTGCGCAGGAAGATCTCCCCTTCTGACAAGGAAGCTTCCTTGCTCATTATGTCCTGTATGGACAAGGCCATACGTGACGGATCCAGTGAGCTTGCGGCTTCGTTCGTTTCCGGGGTCCTCAAGAAACGGGAAAACCTTTGCTCTTTCTTGTCAGCGGGAGTAACACCGTGTCAGAGATCGGAACTTATGTTTGCTCCTCTCTCAAAGTGCCTTTTCCCAGAGGACTTGATAAAGGAGATTGCTGCCTCCTTGATTCAAAAAGACACTCATGACCTGGTTGCGTCCTCTGCCCGCAAAGCCACCCCTTTGCCTACCTTGTCTAGACCCAGGATGGACACTCCAGCGTCCAGATTCATTCCGCCCTTTCGTGGCAGAGCCTCCAGCAGAGGAGGTGCTCTTGCCGAAGGGAGACGTGGGAAGAAGAAAGGTACCAAGTCCTTTAAGGGCAGAGTCTGACTGCCACCTTCTTCAGACAGCAGTGGGAGCCAGACTCAAGAACTTCTGGCAGACCTGGGAGAAAAGGGGCGCAGATGCACAATCTGTGAAGTTGCTCAGAGAAGGGTACAAGGTCCCGTTTGTACGCAAACCCCCTCTAGCAACGTCTCCCATCAATCTCTCTCCCAGGTACAGAGAGGAGGACAAGAGACTAGCTTTGAAGCAAGAGGTGTCTCTCTTGCTAGAAAAGGGAGCGGTAGTCAAAGTCCGGGACCATCAATCCCCGGGCTTCTACAACCGTCTCTTCTTAGTGGTAAAGAAGACAGGAGGGTGGAGGCCGGTGCTAGACGTCAGTGCGCTGAATGTCTTTGTCACAAAGCAGACGTTCGCCATGGAGACCACAAAGTCTGTTCTAGCAGCGGTCAGGAAGGAAGACTGGATGGTCTCTTTAGACCTAAGGGACGCTTACTTTCACGTCCCCATCCACCCAGAATCCCAACCTTTTCTGAGATTCGTTTACGAAAAGGTTGTCTACCAATTTCAAGCCCTGTGCTTTGGCCTAAGCACGGCTCCTCTTGTCTTTACGAAGCTGATGAGGAATATTGCCAAATTCCTGCATTTAGCGGATATCAGAGCCTCCCTCTATTTGGACGACTGGCTTCTAAGAGCTTCTTCCAGTCGTCGCTGTCTGGAGAATCTAAAGTGGACTCTAGATCTGACCAAGGAATTGGGTCTCCTGGTCAATATGGAAAAGTCCCAACTGGTCCCATCCCAAACTATAGTGTACTTAGGGATGGAGATTCACAGTCAAGCTTTTCGGGCTTTTCCGTCGGCCCCCAGAACAAGTCAAGCCCAAGGATGCATCCAGAACATGCTAAAGAAGGACCGATGTTCAGTCAGACAGTGGATGAGTCTGATAGGGACGCTTTCATCCCTGGAACAGTTCATTTCGTTAGGGAGACTGCACCTCCGTCCCCTTCAATTTCACCTAGCTGTTCACTGGAGAAAGGACAAGACGCTAGAAGCGGTCTCGATCCCCATTTCCGAGAAGATGAAGTCATCACTGACTTGGTGGAAGGACAACATCAACCTCAGAGAGGGTCTGCCCCTGGCTGTTCAGACCCCCAACCACGTTCTCTTCTCGGACGCATCGGACACGGGCTGGGGTGCGACATTAGACGGTCGGGAATGCTCGGGAACTTGGAACTCGAATCAAAGAGCGTTACATATCAACTGCAAGGAGCTACTGGCAGTTCATCTGGCCTTGAAAAGCTTCAAGTCCCTCCTTCTAGGCAAGGTGGTGGAGGTGAACTCAGACAACACCACGGCCTTGGCGTACATCTCCAAGCAAGGAGGGACCCATTCTATGATGACGTTGTACGAGATCGCAAGGGACCTCCTCACCTGGTCAAGAGATCTAAACCTTTCTCTAGTAACGAGGTTCATTCAAGGCAACATGAATGTCATGGCGGATTGCCACAGTCGGAAGGGTCAAATCATTCCAACAGAATGGACCCTACACAAGGATGTGTGCAAGAGACTATGGGCCACATGGGGCCAACCTACCATAGATCTCTTTGCAACCTCGATGACCAAGAGGCTCCCAATTTATTGCTCGCCAATCCCGGACCCAGCAGCAGTTCATATAGATGCCTTTCTACTGGATTGGTCCCATCTAGACCTTTATGCATTCCCCCCGTTCAAGATTGTCAACAAGGTACTGCAGAAGTTCGCCTCTCACGAAGGGACAAGGTTGACGTTAGTTGCTCCCCTCTGGCCCGCGAGAGAATGGTTCACCGAGGTACTTCAATGGCTGGTGGACGTTCCCAGAACTCTTCCTCTAAGAGTGGACCTTCTACGTCAGCCACACGTAAAGAAGGTACACCCAGGCCTCCACGCTCTTCGTCTGACTGCCTTCAGACTATCGAAAGACTCTCGAGAGCTAGAGGCTTTTCGAAGGAGGCAGCCAGGGCGATTGCTAGAGCAAGGAGGACATCCACTCTTAGAGTCTACCAGTCGAAGTGGGAAGTCTTCCGAAACTGGTGCAAGTCGGTATCAGTATCCTCGACCAGTACCTCTGTAACCCAAATAGCTGACTTCCTATTATACCTGAGGAAGGAAAGATCTCTTTCAGCTCCCACTATCAAAGGTTACAGAAGCATGTTGGCAGCAGTCTTCCGTCACAGAGGCTTAGATCTTTCTAACAACAAAGATCTACAGGACCTCCTTAAGTCTTTTGAGACCTCGAAGGAGCGTCGTTTGGCTACACCGGGTTGGAATTTAGACGTGGTACTAAGATTCCTTATGTCAGAAAGGTTCGAGCCACTACAATCAGCCTCCTTTAAAGATCTCACTTTAAAGACTCTTTTCCTCGTTTGCTTAGCAACAGCTAAAAGAGTCAGTGAGATACACGCCTTCAGCAAGAACATCGGATTTTCATCTGAATTGGCTACATGTTCTTTACAGCTTGGTTTTCTAGCCAAAAACGAGCTACCTTCTCGTCCTTGGCCGAAATCGTTCGATATTCCAAGCCTTTCAAATTTGGTTGGAAATGAACTAGAAAGAGTCTTATGCCCTGTTAGAGCTC
Organism: Palaemon carinicauda; assembly: GCF_036898095.1. Lineage (NCBI taxonomy): Eukaryota > Metazoa > Arthropoda > Malacostraca > Decapoda > Palaemonidae > Palaemon > Palaemon carinicauda. The sequence continues at coordinate 145,275,226 of NC_090737.1, forward strand.
TTAAGTTCTATTTAAAACGAACTAAACCTTTACGAGGACAGTCAGAAGCTTTATGGTGTGCTATTAAGAAACCTTCTTTACCTATGTCAAAGAATGCAGTTTCCTATTATATCAGACTGTTGATACGAGAAGCTCATTCCCATCTGAATGAGGAAGACCATGCTTTGCTGAAGGTAAGGACACATGAAGTTAGAGCTGTCGCAACTTCAGTGGCCTTTAAACAAAATAGATCTCTGCAGAGTATAATGGACGCAACCTATTGGAGAAGCAAGTCAGTGTTCGCGTCTTTTTATCTTAAAGATGTCCAGTCTCTTTACGAGAACTGCTACACCCTGGGGCCATTCGTAGCAGCGAGTGCAGTAGTGGGTGAGGGCTCAACCACTACATTCCCCTAATTCCATAACCTTTTTTAATCTTTCTCTTGAAATGTTTTTTATTGTTGTTTTTTGGGTTGTCCGGAAGGCTAAGAAGCCTTTCGCATCCTGGTTGATTTGGCGGGTGGTCAAATTCTTTTCTTGAGAAGCGCCTAGATTAGAGGTTTTGATGAGGTCCTTTAGTATGGGTTGCAACCCTTGATACTTCAGCTCCTAGGAGTCGCTCAGCATCCTAAGAGGATCGCGAGGCTCAGTAAGGAAGACGTACTTAAAAAAGGCAGAGTAATTGTTCAAGTCGACTTCCTTACCAGGTACTTATTTATTTTATGTTTGTTATTTTGAATAACTGCTAAAATGAAATACAAAATCCTTAGCTCATAATAATGTAAACAATTAATGCTGGTCTCTACCCACCCCCCTGTGTGTGAATCAGCTTATATAATCACCGGCTAAGTTTAATATTGAAAAATGTTATTTTTGGGCTCAAGCCATGTCGTCCTGATGGAAGTTCCTTAAAGGCAGCTTCCTAGGGTATATTACAACTACAGCGATATTCCCAGAGAATTTACCTTCAGGTACCCAGAATTCTAACTCCTGGAGCGAGTATCCCTAAAAAAGACCTTAGGGATATCGTAAATATCAGTGGACGTATTCTTGACACGCCTCATAGCAATCTATACCCCGAATAGAGTTAACACTTCGTAGGGGTAAAATGGCAAGAAAACGAAAACGATAAGAAAGGGGGGAGCCGTTCATAAGGCATCCCTCCTCCCCGTTTCGAAAGCGTGCCCTGCGCCGCTCACGGCGCCATCTGTATTCCTTTTTGCGTAGCTCTACGACTCGGTGTATTTTCCCTGTTTACTACCCAATCTTGGAATTTTCTCGTTAATAATGCTTTCTCCAACTTCTTCTGCCTCGGATAAGTTGAGTATTATTTCTTTTATGTATAAATGTAGGCTCTTGGTTAAAATTAAAGTTATTAAAAGAGTTATCTTTGATACAAGAGCTGTTGCCTGCTGGAGGCATCATGGATGCTGTCGCTCGCTAGAATAGGATTTATTTGTTAGCAAGAGCGACGTTCCCAGCCCCCTTTGCGCTTAAATATTAGCTACTTAGCTTATTTAGGAATTCTGTTATGATGCGATAGTAATGTGCCTGGCGAAATTACCAAGGCTACCAACACTAGTCTTCGTAGGCTAGTTGTTGGCCTATGTACTTCCTGCATGATAATTAGTCTTCCAAATGTGAAATTATTGCTTTAAGCGTTAGGCAACGTTATACATATTAGTCCTTTTCGAGTACCTTCCAAGATAGTATTGATGTGAGTTTCGGTGAATTAGGTAATCGATTCTCTTAGTGCCTAGGCTAGGTTGTCTTAGGTCATTATAATATTATCTGTTCCCCGTTTGCTCCCTTCTCTTAGGGGAAGGGGCAAACCCTTTCCCTCTGTTTAAGCCTTAGGCTTAACTCTAGTGGTTTATTTGAATTAATCTTCAAATATATCTATGCTGGGGTAGTACTGTACCTTCCCGTTCCAACAGTATTGGTTCAGAGGGTGACAGTACAACAGTGTTTAGTCTGAGCCCGGTTTGTCTGGCATGGGGCAGAGTCTCCCTTGCCGATTGACTCGGGCACTAAGGGTTCCCCCCTTAGTCCACCTTGTTGGGTTCCAGTAGTGATCCCTTTACTCGGTGACTCATCAGACTGTCCTTGCCGTTCCGGTCTCGGGATATGTTCCCTTTTCTGGAAAGGCAATTCCTTCCTTGCCGTGGTTCGTGGGAGGCAGCCAGTAGTGCCGGCCTCCCTCTCGGGTCTTTCTCTAACTGAGATGAACTGTCTTAGTTTGGAATGACCCTTAACCAAGGTAAGGTTGGATAGGACCCTCTGTCCTTCCCTTCTCTTTTTCCGTTCATTGTGTCAGTCGTCTGCATCCTTGCCTAGCCTAGGTTGGGATGAGGAACTGACGTGGTCTCCTGTCGGCCGGCAAAGTGTGCCGACCGGCAGAGACCATTACTGTGAGTGCTGCCCGGTCCTTTCTTGGTCCCTCTATCGCTGCCGTCTGAAAATTCAGTAGGCAGCGGTTAGGAAGCTTGACTTAGTGTCTTCCCCTTCCTTTCGGCACTCTTTCGGGTGCCGGGCTCAGAGACTTATAGTCTCTTAACCCGGCACTCATTCTTTTGTCTTAGTATGTGTTGTCCTTGCCGTCTGCCGGCCTACAGGCCGGCCGTCGGTGGGGAGGGGTGTTCTCCAGTTCTCTTGCTGTCGGTCGGCGTTGGGTGTATACCTTTGCCGGCCGGTCTATTGCTCATCTGCCGGCCACTACAAGTGGGGCCGGCAGCCGAGTGCTGCCTAGTGTGTGGGGGCTAGCCGGCAGGGTTTGTTTACTGCTGCCGGCCGGCCCGCGACACTGCCCAGTCAGCCGGCCACTAAATATGATGGCCGGCAACTCAGTGCAAACCGGGTGGCTACGGTCTGGCAACCACTGCCGGCCGGTTCAGGCATGGGTTCTGGAGTTCTCCCCAATAAAGGTGATCTGATGTTGTGTACTTGGGATCTACCTTTCGAAAACAAGGGGGGGGGGGTGCTGAGTGGCAATAGCCGGCTGGCACACCACCCTCAGGTACTGTATCAGTCCTCTCTTGGTGGTATATTCAACCAAGGGAGTTCATGATGTAGTAGGTTACAACACTGTCTTTTCTATCTTACTTGTGTTACTGGTATAATCACCTGGTGTCGCCTTACAAGGATAAAAGATAATTCTTTTATTCCTGGCCAGAATGGTATTATTTTACCTTAGGTGTGAGCTACACCTAATTTCCTTTGGAAATACGTTCTCTGGTTATTCTAGTAAAGACTAACTATGTGACTTGGCCGGTGGGCTTCCACAGGTGTTTGTGTGGGTTTCACAAGTAGGTGTCTTTCCCTTATTCTTTGCTGAATACTCATTTGTTACATGTGAATTAAAATTCACTTGATATTCATGGAAATTTTTCTTCTTTTACAGGAGGAGCATCCGAAGTGTGATAGTGTCTTCTGCAATGTCCGCAGTAAGAACTTTTGCGGACATACCTCGTGTAGGAGGCACGCAGCTTGTGCAGCCTCCAATGATGAACATCGTTACTGGGATCCGCAGGTATGTGCTGTATGTACTAACCTGCTATCAGAGGCTTTTGAATCCCCTAGGTCGGCGGAGTCAAGAGATGCAGCGAGGGAGAGGCTTCGTGTATGGGTAAGGGGTTTTCAGAAAAACACCACTGGACCTTATCTTCCTAACGAGAAGATGAGGGCATACCTTTTCCCCAAGGCTTCCCCTGATGCTGTTGTTCCCCAGCCTCGGCCGGAGATCCCTCTGATCCAGATCCCAGTGGAGGAGGATGTCGCTGACGCCTTGCAGGACATCCAGTTGGACGACAAGATGTCCGACTTGTCTGATCGTGCGGAGCAGGATCTCCTCGCAGAGGGCGAGGAGCAAGATCGAGATCCTATTGCTGTGGAGGAAGAGGTTCCCGTTTCATCAGACGCGCCGGTTCAGGTCCCTGAACCTATCCCCTCTACCTCGTCCGCTCTTCCAGCAGAGCTTGGACAGGCTCTCTCTTCCATCGTTGGTATGATCCAACAGATGCAGAGGGAGAATAATCAGAAGGCCGCTACTTTGGAGCTCCAGATGCAGAAGATCACAGCATCTCGTGGACCTCCAAAGAAGCTCAACGTTAAGGACCTTCCTCTGTGCTCGGATGCCAACCCGTGGAGATATGCCGAGCACATGCCGATGACGATTGGGAAGATCGTCATGTCGGAGAAACTGGGTTCAGTTCCCCTTGAGGAGGTGGAATTCTGGCCCAGTAGAGGGGCCTACCCGGACTGCTATGTCCGTTTGAAGAAGGAGCCGGCTTCGAAGGAGGAGACGGAACCAAAGGAAGTGATTATCCTAGATCACTCCAAGGCTCAAGCCACCTTGACAGCTGCTTTAAAGGAGAGGGGGTTCTCAAACTCGAAGGTTGCCGCCTTGAGCAAGAAACACCCCTCCTTTGTATCCTCCCCAGCTAGGGCCTTCCCCTTTATGCAAAAGGGGTTTGCGGCCGTCATCAAGGCAATTGAAGCTGGCAAGCCGTGCCCGTCTTTGGAGGAATGTAAACCTCTATCGCTGGCATTGCCAATGGATAACAAGGACTGGAAGGAGGTGCACCTTACTTTCTCGGTTGGGAAGTTAGACGCCGACATTGCAGGACAGCAGTTCGGCGAAAACCTTCCCAAGTTGTCGGAATTCCTTCTTCGGAGGGAATTGGACACAAAGGAGCGCCTGGCAGCCTCGATGTCTCTCCAGACCAACATGGAGACGATGGCTAGCGACCCCAAGATGCCAGAGATGTTCATGGTTATGGCCAAAATCCATCTGGCCACAGTAACCAAGGACCTCTATTGCTTTGTGAAAGCAAGGAGAGCCTGTAGGGAGTTTGTGTTTGCCTCGGCCACAGTGAGGCACGAACCCAAGAGGCTAATTTCATCTAACATCTGGGGTAAGGATCTCTTTCCCAAGGACGTGGTCAAAGAGATCGTGGACAAGGCTGCCACTGAGAACCGCAATCTTCTCCTGAAGTGGGGCCTGTCCCTTAAGAGGAAGTCTTCTCCGGATGAGGGCCCTCAGCCGAAAGGAAAGGCGAAGAAGTCTAGGTTTTCCTCCCGTCCAGCCAAGTCCTTTAAACAGCAAAGACCACAGCAGCAACAGCCAGCTTTGCCTCCGGTTCCACAACTGGTAGCCCAGACCCCGACCACCTTCCAATGGGTTCCCCAAGCAATGTCATCAGCTTCCCCTGCATTCAATCCCGTGTTCGAGGGACAGTCGACCACGTTTCGTGCAAGACCCAGAGGAGCAGCTAGAGGGTCATCAAGACGCCCCTCTAGGGGACGAGGATTCAGAGGTGGTCGCGGCCAGGGAGGCAAGACTGCAGGACAGTCAAAGTGAAGTGTCGCCGGTAGGTGGGAGACTTCAGTATTTCCGGGATCGCTGGACCTTCGATCCCTGGGCCCACAGCCTTCTCAAAAATGGACTGGGTTGGAGTTGGTACAGTACTCCGCCCCTGTGCCCTCAATTTTTCCAACACTCCACCCCCGTTTTGGAGGAGTACATCCAAGATCTGTTGGAGAAAAAGGTGATCAGGAGGGTAAAGTCCATCAAGTTCCAAGGGAGGCTGTTTTGTGTTCCCAAGAAAGACTCGGGGAAACTCAGAGTCATTCTGGACTTGTCACCACTCAACAAGTTCATAGTGAACCACAAGTTCAAAATGCTAACGTTACAACACATAAGGGCCTTACTGCCCAAGAGGGCATATACCGTCTCCATCGACTTGTCAGACGCATATTGGCACGTTCCAATAAGTCGTCGTCTCTCCCCCTACCTAGGATTCAAGCTACAACAAAAACTTTACGCTTTCAGGGCGATGCCCTTCGGACTAAACATAGCCCCAAGGATCGTTACGAAGCTTGCGAGCGCAGCTCTCAAACAGTTACGCCTAAAAGGGTTCCAGGTAGTAGCCTACCTGGACGATTGGTTGGTGTGGGCAGCATCCAGAGCAGAATGCTTGCAAGCTTCCCTACAAGTGATTCAGTTCCTGGAATATCTAGGCTTCATGATCAACAGAAAGAAGTCTCGTCTTTCTCCAGCTCAGAGGTTCCAGTGGTTGGGAATTCACTGGGATTTAGTGTCACACCGTCTTTCCATCCCGATGTCAAAGAGGAAGGAAATAGCAGAGTCTGTCAGGAGACTTCTAGGTTCCGAGAGGATATCAAGACGCGAACAAGAGAGGGTTTTGGGCTCTCTTCAGTTTGCATCAGTAACAGACCCTGTGCTAAGAGCACAGCTAAAAGATGCAGCGGGAGTATGGAGAACCTTTGCATCGAAAGAGCGAAGGGACGTAAAGAGACCGGTCCCACTTCGGCTACGTTCTCTTCTCAGACCGTGGTCTCAAGCCAGTCGTCTAAAGAGGTCTCTACCTCTTCAGCCACCCCCCCCGTCAGTGACAATCCACACAGACGCCTCAAAGGTAGGGTGGGGGGGTCACTCCCATCGGAAAAAAGTGCAAGGAATCTGGTCCAAGCTATTTGGGACCTTTCACATAAACTTTCTAGAAGCTATGGCAGTACTTCTGACCCTGAAGAAAGTATCCCCACGTCACTCGATCCACGTAAGGTTGGTACTGGACAGCGAGGTGGTTGTGAAATGTCTGAATCGGCGGGGATCGAGATCCCCACCTCTCAACCAGGTGATGTTAGCCATATTCCGACTGGCGGAGAAGAAGAAGTGGCACCTGTCAGCAGTTCACCTTCAAGGAGTCCGGAATGTGACCGCGGACGCTCTATCCAGGGTAACACCGATAGAGACAGAATGGTCCCTAGACGCAGGATCATTCTCTTTCATCTTGAGTCAAGTCCCAGAACTGCAGATAGACCTCTTCGCGACGAAGGACAACAAGAAGCTGCCGAAATATGTGTCCCCATATGTGGACCCCGCGGCGGAAGCAATAGATGCGATGTCCCTCGATTGGAACAGATGGTCCAGGATCTACCTGTTTCCCCCTCACAATCTGATGTTGAGGGTCCTCAACAAACTGAGATCCTTCAAGGGAGTAGCAGCAATAGTGGCCCACAAGTGGCCGAACAGTGTATGGTTCCCTCTGGCTCTGGAACTACGACTGAAGTTCCTACCGCTCCCGGACCCAGTTCTGTCCCAGCAAGTCCAGAAGTCGACTGTCTTCGCTTCATTACAGAAGACCCGAACCCTGCAGCTCATGATTTTCTCTCCCTAGCGGTGAAGAAACGGTTCGGAATCTCGAAAGATAGTATCGACTTCCTGGAAGAATACAAGTGTAAGTCTACTAGGAGGCAGTACGAATCTGCATGGAAGAAATGGGTAGCCTTTGTCAAGGATAAGAACCCGCACGAGATCTCTACGGAGTTCTGCCTATCCTTCTTCATTCACCTCCACGGACAGGGGCTGGCGGCGAACACAATTTCTACATGTAAGTCAGCTCTAACAAGACCCATTCTATATGCCTTCCAGGTAGACCTCGCTAACGAAATGTTTAATAAGATCCCAAAGGCCTGTGCTAGGCTTAGACCATCAGCTCCTCCAAAGCCTATTTCATGGTCATTAGACAAAGTCCTTCATTTTGCCTCATTACTAGATAATGAGGAATGTGCGTTGAAGGACCTGACTCAAAAAGTGATCTTCCTTTTTGCCCTTGCTTCTGGGGCCAGAGTTAGTGAGATTGTGGCCCTCTCGAGAGAGGAGGGCCGAGTTCAGTTCCTGGATGGGGGAGAACTGAACCTGTTTCCGGACCCTACGTTTCTCGCTAAGAACGAGTTGCCCACCAACAGGTGGGGTCCCTGGAGAATCTGCCCTCTGAAAGAAGATGCATCTCTATGTCCCGTAGAATGCCTTAAGGTCTATCTTCGTAGAACTTCAGACTTCCATGGGGGCCAACTATTCAGAGGAGAAACATCGGGCTCGAATTTATCCTTAAATCAACTTAGGGCGAAAATTACATATTTTATTCGCAGAGCGGATCCTGACAGTTCACCCGCAGGTCATGATCCGAGGAAAGTTGCTTCATCTTTAAACTTCTTTAATTTTATGGATTTTGAACACCTTCGTTCATACACTGGCTGGAAGTCTTCCAGGGTATTCTTTCGCCACTATGCTAAGCAAGTGGAGCAGCTAAAGAGGTCTGTGGTAGCAGTTGGTTGCGTCGTTAACCCTGCTGTTTAACTCTGCGAGGAACAGGGGAATCATTTGGGACTTGGATTCCTGGGTGAATAGTTAGTTATATATGTTGATATAACTGGTAGTGTAGGCTCTCAGAGCCCACAGTGACTGTTCCAACGTGATGGTGATGGTAACATAAGTACAGACAGGGTGCCAAGCGTTTGCCAACGCTATTGTCAGCAAAGTAGTAACATGGACGTTAAGTTTGATACCGGGGTATGTGTAAGTGACACATATATTTTCTTTCAGATAATCATTCATCCATGCACTACAGTACTTGTGAAAATTGTTGGTCATCCACCTAGCATATGTACATATTTATGGTGACCATATCTATTTATTGTTTCTCAATAAACTTGTTCTCGGGAACCTTGCGTCTCCTTCACCTATATTTTTTGATTTCATATTGTTTTTTGAGCATTTAGCCTATGTATATTAATCGGGGATATCTATAATAGCCTATTCCTTAATGCAAAGCCTGGATTATACTGGTTTATACTTTCCTTAGCAATAAGGACTCCACCCCTTTCTGAGGACGGTGGTAGTAGCAAGTTTAATCCTACGCAGATATAACCTTTTGTCTATTCTTACTTCGACCAGGGTGCTGGTCGGGACTTTTTCTTTTGGATACGGTAGTCCCGTAAGACTTCGCTTCATATAGAGTGAGACCACTATATGGTACTGGCTAGCGAGTGATTCATACATAGGTATATGTACTCTTCGTTCGTTTCTAGAGTCTAGTAGGACTCCTCCCTGTAGGGGGCAGGAAGCACTCTCATGGCTTATGATTAGTGAAAAGATGTATAACGGTAACATCTTAGGTCTGTCAGTCGAGTTGACTAAGAAACATTCTTGAGGAGTACGGCACGTATTGAGAATCCACAGATACAGTAATGCTCTGGTATACTTCCATCAGGACGACATGGCTTGAGCCCAAAAAACGGATTTTGAGCGAAGCGAAAAATCTATTTTTGGGTAAGATAGCCATGTCGTCCTGATGGACCCGCCCTGCTCCTTTTCAAAATAAATATGAGTTGAAAAGGATAGTAGGACCCCTCCCTACATACAGTATCTGTAGCACCTCGTGTATCGCTACAAGGAATACAGATGGCGCCGTGAGCGGCGCAGGGCACGCTTTCGAAACGGGGAGGAGGGATGCCTTATGAACGGCTCCCCCCTTTCTTATCGTTTTCGTTTTCTTGCCATTTTACCCCTACGAAGTGTTAACTCTATTCGGGGTATAGATTGCTATGAGGCGTGTCAAGAATACGTCCACTGATATTTACGATATCCCTAAGGTCTTTTTTAGGGATACTCGCTCCAGGAGTTAGAATTCTGGGTACCTGAAGGTAAATTCTCTGGGAATATCGCTGTAGTTGTAATATACCCTAGGAAGCTGCCTTTAAGGAACTTCCATCAGGACGACATGGCTATCTTACCCAAAAATAGATTTTTCGCTTCGCTCAAAATCCGTTTTTTATTAATAAAATAAATTTTTGAATATACTTACCCGGTGATTATATATTAAAGGACCCTCCCTTCCTCCCCAATAGAGACCCAGTGGACCGAGGAGAAAATTGAGTTCTGTGTTTACATTGAGTACTGAGTACACCTGCTCGACAGATGGCGCTGTTGAAGTACACCCCCTACCTGCATAGCGATCGCTGGCGGATTTTGAACGTAGAGTTTTTCTGTCGGGCAGCAGAGCTGCAGCTTATATAATCACCGGGTAAGTATATTCATAAATTTATTTTATTAATAAAAATAACATATTCATTATCTCTATTGTTTTAATTTTGGTACATGGTCCCGTATGCATACAGTCTGAGATAATGGAAAGCTAAGAGATGCAAATTTATTCATTTCTCAGAATATATTAAGGAAAATTTATAATGAGCTAGTGACCAACCCTGTAAGGAAACAATGCACAGTCATCTGAATGTAAGTCATTTGAATAGGGACCAGATGATATGTCATACCATTAGACAAGAAATAATTGGTTTCTACTTGCACCTAAATAAGAAATAATTGGTTTCTACTAGCTCCTAAATAAGAAATAAGTGGTTTCTACTAGTGTGTAAATAAGAAATAAGTGGTTTCTACTATTGTCTAGATGAGAAATAAGTGGTTTCTACTATTGTCTAAATAAGAAATAAGTGATTTCTATTAGCTCCTACTTCGGAGAGTAGATGGATATAAGGATCAGGTAAACCAACCCTATTTTCTACCTTGTGATTCCAATGTAAAAAAAGGCTCTGTTAGTCTTTGATGATTGCAGTACAGATAAGCAAGGGTTGTGCAGTAGAACATTCTAAAGTAGATAAGAGTGCAAAGCTCCAAGAGAAGATCTTGACTCTTGTCTTGCGCTGTGCACCATCAGAACCCTTACTGACTGATGCACTAGAACAGCTATTCAAAACTTGAGGAATTAGGCAAGAGTTCGAAACTGTTCTGGGAATCAAATTTCATTTGGCCAAATAACCACCGGACTAACTTCTTGCTTGTGAAAACTAAAGAAACCAAGATCATATTATGAAGCTCATTATCTAAACCAGCAAATATATTAAGGGCGTAGTCTATTTGAGTTCTGGTTCGGCATTCTTAACATAATCCCTCTATAATTAGCTAGCCTAATGATTTTGGAGTTTAGCCTTAACTAAAAGTTAGTTTTTTTCAAGTTTGGAACTTTCTTATACAATGGGGATGTTAGATTAAGTTGTCCATATGCTCCAAGCCAGTAACACTTGAGCAGATAAAATTATTCAAAGATTACCTTTCAAATTCAACTATTCTCAACTCTATGAATAACATTTCATTCAGGACAAATTGCACTAATGCTTTAATTGTCATGCACTCCTGATTTTAACATTTGGCTGGACGAGTAATATTTCTTTCAAGACAAATTACACTAATGCTCAAATTGTTATGCACTCCTGTATTTTAAGATTTTACTGCAACAGTAAACCAAATTATATAACTGATGGAGGCTAAATTCTTCCTTTATAAACTAATATAAGGTAGTGAATAATTTTCTCCTTTATTATAAATTCTCTTTTATTTATACTCACAACACATTAAGGAGAATCAACTAATCAGATTTGTATTAATATCATAGAAATGTATGCTTTACAGGTTGCATTTGTATACACAAAAACACACATCAAATATAAAGACAACTTTCCACAATGTACTGCTTAAAACTAGGAAGTCTTATAGATTGCTTTATGAGCCAAAGTTTTCACACTAACCAAAATGGCGTAAGAAACTTTCCTCGTACAGTACATACAAAAATACTTTATCTATAACATTACTGAATTGTTGAGGATAATGTGTCTTGGTGACATCTAGAGGTAACATGAAACAAAAAAAAAAAAAAAAGCATCAGAACTTGCCTTAAGCAACTTATTAGGATAGCTTTACTAAATAAGTAATGTATCCTTATCGGTTGGTTCTCACTGTTAGTTAGCAATACTTTACCCTTTTGTTATGACAATGCAGTATATCATGCAGGGTGGCCTTGTTGGCGTAATTCAATTGCTGCCTTCTTTCTCTACAGATGTTTTATTTTTAGACATTTAGTGCTTTAGTATTTTCTTAAATATTCTTAAACTTTTGCAATGCAAGTATTCCAAAATTTTCTAATTGGCGCCTTTTTAAAGGGTACATAGCCACCTAACTCTGAGCCTCCAGTGTATTGAGTCAACTGTCGTTCGAAACAAGATTTAGCAGAAAGATTACTAAAATTCACTGAAAAATTCTTTTTAGAAAATTCTCTTCCCATACTACCAAAACTATAAAATATTCACACTATTATTATTGCTAATAAGTGGTTGATCGTGAAAGTCTATACCTCCCCTACTTCATCTTTGAATGATATCTCGAACAATTCGGGGTTTGAAGCTCTTAGTCGTATTCCAGCTGTATCAGAAAAAGAGAAAGAATATGTAAAATGATAATATTAAAACTTATTCTTCTGTGGATTCCCCTCAACTAAATGCAAAGCAAAATTAGTAAAGGTGTATACAAAGTGTGAATGATTTAATATGTATGACGTCACAGCAGTCCGCTCTTAATTGCTGAACTTCAAAAAGGTAAAGTAACTACATTCCTTAAAATAAAACAACCACACCTTCATAAGCAGGTAGACTACTTTCACCGACATATATATCCATTCCAGAAGAAATCCACAATTAATAGTTGAATAAATTATAAAACTCAAGGAAAATATTTGAACCATTGCTGGGTTAGACTCCAAATAACCACTATTAAATGGTTGATAATGACCACCTTGTAAACATCTAAATGAATTTTCTACTTAAGTACTCAGTTACTTATTTCAAGAAACCGGACGAAGGGAAAATGTTACTTTAGGTGAATACTTGTAAAATATCAAATCTTTTCAGGAAACACCCAACTGAAGTTTCCTACTAGAGTAAGAAAAAAAAAAGTGTTGAGTATACCGCGATGGTAGAGACTGAAATAGGTTAACTTTAACCACCATATTTCCCCTTGGTGGGAAAAAGGGATGACCTCTTTAAGGGAAGAAAACAAGAAATTTTTCAGTTTTTGGGGGGTAAGATTGATCTTGAGTTAGCTTTGTGGACAAAGAAATATGAACATCAGGAGAGGATCATAGGAGTAAGCAATTCATCATTTTTGTTGTAACATACAGTGCTTTCTAGCTTTGGAAAGTTGGAATAATTTTCTTCATGCTTTTTGGTCTGAGTGTCCTTCAAATAGGGAATAGAAGGATGACCCTGACAAGTTGAATTACAGACAAGAAATTTAGTGTAATTTTACACTTACCATAAATAGAAATTATTGGTGATTTGTAAGGTTTGAATAAATGTAAGAATATAAATTTTAGGGGATTTTAGCAAAGAGGGGAACAGCTAAAGTTCTTGTCAATGAAGGTGGAAGTGATAAGTGATTATGGTTTTTTATGGGGACGAAGATGTTAGGGTTACAATAAAGGTCACTGAAGTATCAAAGAAAGTGCAATATGCAAGGTTAAGATGGTACAGCCATCTGATAAGAAGAGGAGAGCAACATGTGGTAATAGAAGTGGGGATGGATGGAACACGGAAAGGAAGCCCTAAGAGCAGGTGGAAGGATTGCATTGGACATGATATCAGAGAGAGGGATACAGGAGGAAAGGACACAGGACAGATACAGTACAGAAGGGATAAAGCTTGGAGAGATATGAGGATGAATTCCATTATATAGCAGGGTTGAGTGATTTCAGTCTTTAGGAAAAGTTGCTAGATACTTCCCTGTAAAATTATACATGATCCTGATCTTCAGACTACTGTATTATTATTATTACTGTCTAAGCTACAACTATAGTTGGAAAAGCAGGATGCTATAAGCCTGAGGGCTCCAACAGGGAAAATATTCCAGTGAGAAAAGGAAACAGATAGAATAGTGTGCTTGAGTGAACCCTCAAGCAGGAGAACTTTAACCAAGTCAATGGTATAGAGGCTATGGCACTACCCAAGACTTGAGAACAATGGTTTGATTTTGGAGTGTCCTCTTAGAAGAGCTGCTTATATTGCTAAAGAGTCTTCTACCTTTACCAGTGGTAAGTAGTCGCTGAATAATTACAGTGCAGTAGTTAATCCCCTGAGTGAATAAGAATTTTGGCTACCTTAGTGTTGTCAGGTGTACTATGAGGAAAGAGAAGAATGTGTACAGAATAGGCCAGACTATTCAGTATATGGGTAGGCAAAGGAAAATTGAGCTATAGCTAGAGAGGGATCCAATGTGGTACTATTTGTCCAGTCAAAGGATCCAATAACTCTTGCGGTAGTATCTCAACAGATGGCTGATGCCTTCCTTCATGATTTCATTACTCTAGGATATTAATCTCCTGGTATATTTACTCGGACATTACCTTGTATATTACTAGTTATTTTTTTTTTTATATGTTTCAAATAGAACCATGAAAAGGTAGTTCCCTTCAGCATAAGTAAAAGTCATGTTTATATGATATGATGGTTATCTTTGATCAAGGCATATTATTTTTTATATATTTTTTTATGAAACTGCATCATTTTGTACTGTATACTTTGTGTTTTATGTGAAAAAAAAAAAAACATTGAAATATACAGTGTATATTAGATTTCCATGATTTTTTATTTGGCCTATGACTAGCACTCTGTTGAACACTATCATTTCTTAAGAAGCTATTATTTTTATTAGGCAAGTTGCAACCCTACAGTATTAGGAAATGCAAAGGGCTACAGGCCCAATGTCCCCAAACACTGAAAGTGGCTGTGAAAAATACATGGATTAACTATTTAGAGTGATATTTTTTTAAAGCATATACTGTACTGAATTAAATGAGTAAAACAAATATAGAAAAATCTTATACAATTAGAACTGGTCAAGTGTGCAATAGAAGACAAATGATAAAAATAGAGTTGTAAATTTTGGTTCTCGCCAGTCAACTTTCAAGTTTAAAAAATTATTCTCGACAGTCAGAAGTTTTGTTCAGACATGGCAATAGCACATTAGCCTTATGGCATCATCTGTGCTGCTGGTAAGCTACGCTACAACTATAAATTTCTCGTTTCGTATTTCAGTACTGTAACTTCCTAGCTACTGCATGTGATGAAATATGTGATAACGATAAAACATGAATGGTTTGTTTACATGTTAAAATGAATTACAGTAGTTTACTGAAGTTTATTTCATGTTATTACTGAATGTTAGAAACTGTCCACCATCAAATTTCTCTATCTCATAAGAAACGGATTCCTCCAAAAAGGTTAATATACTAAACAAACTATGAGTAATGCCAGGATAGAATATACATTTCTCTCTCCAGTTGTTGAATAGTAAATACATGTACGTTATAACAGGGACTACTATTTGATGATGAAAGTTTTAATCTGTGGTTATAAGACAAAGTGGTGCAATGCAATCTATTTCTTGGTTTAGTTACAGTATATAGGAATAAAGATCAACAAAATTACAAGTTTCAAATTATGGTTATATAGTTGCATATTGCAATCTTTCTTTCTAATATATGCTGCATACACTCACATGTATATGAACTATCCTAGAAATATACATTGCATTTCCAGAAAACACATAGTTGTGAAGAATTTTCTTCACTCTTCTTCTTTCAATCGTATTTTTAGCTCTCTTCTACTAATACTATAGCTATCCCTTAAACATTCTCTCCTACATCTAGTTTTCTTTAACGAAACATAGGAAGGACTAACCTAAACTTGTTGACAGTGACGCATGCCATGCTTGTGACGTCACAGCGTAGATACGCACAAAAGAGGGCCTTAGTCGTAACCCCGGCGTATGTTGGTTCTTTTCTTAAACTACGTGGGTTGAGATTAAATTCCTAAACTAAATTTTAAATATAAATTTCAATACTGCTGAATTAATGCATCTTATATTTCTCAATACCAATTAAGGTTTGTTAATTTTAAGATGTATGCCCATCGCACCAGTCCATTGCTAATTAATCATTTTAAATATTAATTTTTAGCAAGCCAGAATAGGTAGGATTGCTGTATATATAACCTCCCTCAGAGCAGCAAGATTTATCCGAGTATTTAGTACAAAATCCTGCCTCCTCTGCACTCCTTGCAACAATATATTGCCCTGTCCTGAAGTCCCGATATGGCAACCCCAATGGATTACCGTGCGCATCAAGCTCCTCACCTGTCTGGAAAGGTGAAGCCAGGTGATCTCTTCGACCGTGGAGTTGAGTCATTCAACGAGAAGCTGCCCTGGCTTGCGGACCTGCCTGGTCATTGAACCCGTGCACTTCTGGCTCACCCCCCTCGCACTCTCTCTCCCAAAACTCGACTCACAAAAGGTTGCTGCCGGTCGGAGAGATTGAGAAGAAGAGGACCCTGATGTACCTAGTTGCAGCCACAGTGAGAATTCTTGGGGTGAGCCAGGCAAGAGGGCAACGTGCCAATTAGTGCGACAACCAGGTCAACAGCCACCACGGGCATAGGACTAACCCTTAAAGGATTCCAGGTACTACATCAATGGCCATTTAGTTTTCCCCCATTTTTTATTAGCTTAGACTAATTTTAACTTTATAGGGAACCTGGCTAATTACAATATTCGGACTGTGTGCGGTGGGATTGTGTGTATATATATTTTTTCTATACAATTTTTGCCTTTTGAGACTAACACAGTCTCTGGGTCACATGGGCCACGTGTCCGACCCCATTTCGATTTTTTATTATTGCAGACCACGTGTCTAACTAACTAATTTCCATCATTTTGAATTGCTTTCAATTTGCATTTCTTTTATGATATTTTTGTCTTTGTTAAGATGTCCGTTTCTTTCATGTAAATTTGTGAATAAATCAATATTAGGTTAATTAAACCTCTTTAGTATTTTTGCTCCCTCATTTATTTTAATGTGTGAAATGAATAATTGATCACGGGACAAAGTACCCAATATTTAAAGAGAAACCTAAGTAAGTATAGGTGGTAACAGCGAGGAACTTTGCATTAATATATTTGCTTCGAAGGTAAAGATCCTTATCTTTAAACTTTTAAACTACTTTACATCACTGCTCCCATTTTGGATTTTGTCTGATTACATTAACGTAAAATAACTGTCCAGCATTTCATTGGGGTAGCTGGGACGGAGCCGGAACAGAGCCTGAGAATGAGAGGACTATAGACCTGACAAAGCTAGAGTAGGCCATAAATTATTGTTAATCCTACGTGTGGAGTTCTTCGGCCTCTGGACAGTAAAATTTCCCCCTTTTGTATTTAAAGAGTGATGGTTAGTGAATTGTGACAGTAAAGTATTAGCAGGGTGTCTGTGCCCCGAGAGTAAGTGCTCATATCCTCCCCTGTTGAACTTTATGTAACTGTTATAAGGAGACTTTCCCGGAATAAGTTCCCACTCAGAACACACCATAAAAAATTCTCCACACGAGTGGATGCTGTTCAGTAGTCAACTGTTCTTGGTAAGAATTCTATCCTCAACTATAAACTCCATAACAAATAATAATCACATTCCTTGCCATTTTTAGATATACCAAAATCTTTATCAACTTCTGCATCAATAAGAAAATATATGCACTTAAGATAACTTTTGTCAGTGAGTTTACAGAATGTAACATGGGAGAATGTATCCCAATAATACCAACTGAATGCACCCTTTGCTAGCAACACCGATAGGGTCTTCTCTTGATTGAAATTTACATGGATAGCTTCTGTCTAATGTATGTCATTATATTTTAATATATCTCTATCTCTTGTCATGATCACTCTCAGCATCAAATGGTATTGTGTCAGTATCTTTATCATTATTATCATTAGGATAGTTCATCAGCAAACCAATTGCTTTTGTCTCCAGTCTCGAAGTCAAAACTATTCCCGATCCTCTTAGCACCACAAGTCAGTGGCGAGGAGGTTGGGCATATATATGAACATCAGGCAAGTATAGAAATGGCACACTCTATTTTTAAAGTTCTGTCTATTTTTACGAACCTCCTCTGATATTCATATTGCTGACTCCCATACTCTGATGAAGGTGGGTTGCCTGTGAAGGAAGAAGATAGGTCATTTATAGTTTTTGAAATAATAAAATTAATATTCTAGACTTACTTGTAATCAGTTACGTTTTTTGTTCCTATCCCTTTCATCCCCAGCACCTTTGTCTAACAGGGTGAAATTCTACAACACCTAACCCTCCTTTTGTTAAACAAGGTCTCAATGATAGTGTCTGTACTGGGTTCAGCAGACATGCTGAGATGAGGCACATTCAGATCCAAAGGTGGAAACATCCCATGGGTAATTAATTGGCCATAGCAACCTGGTATGGGTGAACATTGGACAGATTGTATTGTCAATTAGTCATTCATAACCTATTGTTGCCATATATATCAATCACTTATGATTTTTTGGAGTATGATCCATAGAAATGTAGACATCAACTATTGATGATAATCATCTACCAGCAGCATGAGTTGGATAGACTTTTTACAAGTAATTACTAAAAAATATTACTTCAACAATAAAATTTGTTATTTCTATACTCACCTGATGTAAATGTGGCTTCTCTCTCGAAGCTTGATTTTATCAACGTTTATCACTAAAGCTTTAAAATATTTCCCATTTTCTTTCCTTTCAGTAGACTAAAGCCTCCTCCAAATTAATGAGACAATCTAGCACTTAATAGCAATAAATCAAAGGCTTTTGTTTTCAGTCTCTAAGTCGAAACTATTCCCGATACTCTTCAACACCACAAGTCAGTGGAGAGGAGGGTGGGCATGTAAATGAACATCAGGCAAGTATAGAAATGGAAAATTTTATTTTAAAAATTCGGTTTATTTCTATGAAGCTCCTCTGAGGTTCATATTGCTGACTCCTACACTCTGATGGAGGTGGGTTGCCAGTGAAGGAGAGAGATAGATCATTTATAGTGATAAAATTAACATTCTAGACTTGCCTGTATTCTAGTTTATAGGTAACAAACAATCTCAAGATACATTTTAAAATACGGAATTCAAGATTGATTCTCTTAGATATTACCTGATCCTCTAATTACCTATTTGTTCCATCTCTAATACAAACTCTTTCGCTCTTGATTAGGGAATATACTTTCAGCAAAGCTGAAGAGTAACCATAAAGGGATTTTGACGTAGGAAAAATCTATTTTTTGGTGGGATAGCCATGAAAGTACCCATCGGCTGCTTCCTACTGTATGATATTTTTGCGAGCGATATTACAAGAGAATTAACGTCAGGTATCACAGGGTTCCAACCCCCGGAACAACTATCCGAAGATATTGTGTATAATCGGGGACGTATCCTAAGATAACCATAGATATCTGCACCCCCAATAGACTTTACCCAGTCTAATCCACTAAGGGGAAGGATAAGTGAGGAGCCATTACATATCCTCTCACCTTACGGTGCCCCCATACGTCTCTGGCGCCTTATCCCACATCACAGCGGAACTACTGTGAAAAAAGGAGCATCCTACGAGGAATTGGGGAGGGACGTAGTAACGGGTGGGCCATTAGGACGATATGGCTATCTCACTCAAAAATTAATTTTTCCAATGTCAAAATCCCTTTTTTTGGGCTCGAGCCATGTCGTCCTGATGGAAGTGTACCAGAGAATTACCTATTACTCGGTAGGAGGCCTTGAAGAAAGGTCCCAATACCGAAATGCGCTAACCGGATTATTCCGTCAAAGCATAGGTATCAAACTCAACCTTTATTCCCAAACAATAATGAAGCTGTATTGATAAGTATGATGGCCTGTTAAGGAGGCAGAACAGGTCTATATCAACACCTCCCACAATGGGGAAGACATCCAATTTTTATGGTGAGATGTCAAACAGCTAAAACTGTAGTGGGCTCAGTGATTAAACGTATGGAATAAATACTCATCAGAGATTATTAGTTAAACCTGTTCAGGAAGGATAAAAATCAATAGGAACACTAATTTTATTGCCACTAAAAATTAAATTAGGGCTAGAAATAAAAGGCATGCAAAATATCACAATTGTTTATTTACAAAAATCAGAGCAAAGAGTAATAAATATTTTTTGGGCTCAAGCCATGTCGTCCTGATGGAAGCTTCCTATAGACAGCTTTCTAAGGGATATTTGGCTACAGTGATACTCCCAGAGAATTGACCATAGGTCTCCAGAATTCTAACTCCTGGCACGAGTATCCTTAAAATTTTCCTTAAGGATATCGCATAATATCAGGGGACGTATATCTTGATACGACACATGGTAATCTTAACCCCGAATAGAGTTTTCGCTCTGAGGGGGAAGAGTGGCGAAATTGAAGGGGTGCCATTATCAATGTTACCCTTCCTCCCCTACTATTACAGGGTCCAAAGTGGTGGCTCATTCCTATTTCAGTAGCGTTTTCGCACAGTGTTTCTCCCTGCTTATCTAGTGTCCAAGATCGCTATTTTCGAGGATTTATTATGCATTCTCCAGCATCTTCTGCCTCTGGAAAGTTGAGTATTTAATCTTTACTGTGTATAATTTGGAGCTCCCTTCTCACAGTGAAATTAGCATAAATTTAATGTGTTTATCGAAGCATAGCCGGTCACCGGAGGTGCCATTTTGGACGCTGTCGTTCGTCATGCTTGCTTTATTTAGTCAGCAGAACGACATTCCCGGTATTTAGCTTTAATGAATTACTGTATAGCTATTTAGGCAAAAATTATACTAGTGAAGATAAGATCATGCACATAATTTTCCTCTTCCTAAATGTGTCGATCGTATACGTTAGAGTCTCGGTGATATAGGTAGCTGAGATCTCGCCCTGCGCTAGGCTAACCTAGCCTACGCGCTTTAGTATACTTTCATACATTATCCCCGTTTACTCTCTCGTATCGTTATATCAATTCAACAGGAGATAGTATATCTCCTAGAATTAATTATATAATTCGATACTCGTCTCCTTCGGAGATTTAAGGGTAAACCCTCCTTCCCTCTGAGTGCCGCCATTAAGCGACAACCCTATCTTGGTCTTGCGATATAGTAGTACACTCCGGCTTGACTAGGCTAGTGTTTTCTGTCTTTCTCCCCTTGCCGGTGAGTATCCCGGCTTGGTTTTACGACAGTAACTCAGAGTATTCGGTCTTTATGCCGACAGCTTGGCTGCCGGGTGAGTAGTCACTCCCCTGCCGGCTTACAGTTGTAGGCATAAGAAGCCTAGCTTCACTAGGCCGTATCTGAAGTGGTAGTACGATGCCGCCACCTTCTCCCTTGCGTTCTAGAAGACAAGTCTTGTTTTGGCAGACCCTGGGTTGAAGAATCGACATTCGTCTGCCACCCAGGATGGCGCCGATATTGAAACAAGGTTTTAAATTGTGTTTGGAAATGGCCGGCAACCCTGCCGCCTTCTCCCGACACAACATACAAGACCCTTTCCCTGCCCCTCTCTGTCCTTTAGCGATAGCCTAGCCATCGCATGTCTGTGGCCGGTGTCCTACAATCTCCCCGCTTGCCGGTTAGAACGTGGCGCCGGCCGGGCTCCTACATAGGCGGCTTCATAGCCGCTCCGACTTTCCCCTACGGACGCAAGGCTCCGGGAAAGGTTGTGCCGGCCATGACAGCTGCCGGTGGGAGACCCTTTGTCTTTGAGTGTTCTTCAGTCCTCCCTTGGACTGTCATCCACATCCCTGAAACCGGCAGTATTCGGCAGCAGATCTTGTGGCTGGATGGAAGCTAGATTGATTCATTCCCCCCTTCCATTTGAACCCTCATTCTGGAGGAAGGCAGTAGGAATAATAATACCTACACCCTTATTTATTGTACTAAACTACATTTTTGGGCTCAAGCCATGTCGTCCTGATGGGAGGTTCCTATAGGTAGCTTTCTGAGGGATATTTGGCTACAGTGATATTCCCAGAGAATTAACCGTTAGGTCTCCAGAATTCTAACTCCTGGCGCGAATATCCTTAAAATTTCTCCTAAGGATATTGCATAATCAGGGAACGTATATATTGATACGACATATGGCGATCTTCACCCCGAATAGCGTTTTTGCTTTGAGGGGGAAAGTGGCAGAAAGAAGGGGAGCCAATATCAAGGTACCCTTCCTCCCGTACTACTATAGAGTATCTAGATGGCGCTGTAAACAATAGCGCGCTATTCCTATTGTTGTAGCGGTTTCGCACGGTGGTTTTCCCTGTTGCTCTTTCGTTTACGCTCTAGTTTTTAGATTTTTCATGCAATCTCCAGCCTCTTCTGCCTCTGGAAAGTTGAGTATTTGATCTTTACAATGTATTTTTTTAGCTCCTGCCTTACAGTGAAATTAGATTGATTTTAAGTGTTGTAGCTTCGCCTTCACCGGAGGCGCCATGGGCGCTTTCGTTCATAACGCATGTGTTATTTAGTCAGTCTGAACGACCTTCCAGGTTTTAATAGTATGAATATTTACGAAGCTATTCAGTTAAAATTTTCTAGGAAGTTATATATTATGTCTATTGTATTCTTTAGAGTTTCGGCGATTTAGGTAACCAAACCTCGCCCGCGCTAGGCTTCCTAGCCTACGTGCTTTAGTTTACCTTCATGCATGATATAGAACAACATTCCTAGTGGTATAGCATTTAAATATAGAGCTATTTAGGCAATTTATACTTGTAAAGATACATTGATTGCATATATTTCCTCTTCCACATCGATCGCATACGATAGAGCTTTGGCGATTAACGGATTTTGAGCGTAGCGAAAAATCTATTTTTGGGTGAAAGAGCCATGTCGTCCTGATGGAAGTTCCTTCGTTGGTAGCTTCCTAAGTTATATGTGACTACAGTGATATATCCCAGAGAATTTACCGAAGGTACCCAGAATTCTAACTCCTGGAGCGAGTATCCCTTAAATCTCTCCAAGGGATATCGCGTAAGGACGTATCTTGACACGTCTCATAGCTATTTACACCCCAAATAGCCTTTCGTTACGAGAGGGAATGTAGCAAGAAAAAATAGGAGAGTCTTAGAGAGGTAAACACTCGACTCTCCTAATGTACTGTTAAATAGTTCGGGCTTCCGCCACTATGCGGCGCCACCAACCATTCTTCCGTAGCTTTTAAAGTATTTATTACAGATACAGTACCATAGGGAGGGATAAACACCCTTTAACCAAAGGAGGGTGGGTCCATCAGGACGACATGGCTCTTTTACCCAAAAATAGATTTTTCGCTACGCTCAAAATCCGTTTTTTGGGCTTAGGCCATGTCGTGCTGATGGAAGTTTACCAGAGCAATAATGTATCTGTGGATTTAATTGTGCCATTATCTCGAGTTGACTATTTCCTAATTGGACATAAAGACCAAAGACACTTGATGTTACCGCAATACATCAATCAACTGAGCACGTCATGTGCCAGTTCTTCCTGCCCCCTACAGGGAAAGTCTGTATAGACTCTAGGAAAAAACCCGAGGATTGTGAGTTCAAGGGACAATTTAGCAAACAGAAGTATATTGTGTCATATATACGTAAAGAGTAGTTTGTATCAGGTACTGAATAGAGTACTGTACCTCCCAAGTCTGCCAATCAGACAAGTTTATGTTCACGTAGGAATCATAATACAGTAACAAACATAGTACAACCAAACTTATCTGTTTGCATAACAAGGGATCTTGTCCCTCAAGATCTCAAGAGGATCAAGGATGCTCTGAATATAATCAAATAATCTTACAGTGAGATAGACGCAAAGATTCCTTCCATAGTTTATTAACAAGAAACACAGAAGTTATGATTAAATCATATATTTTATGCTATACATAGACATAAAAAGCATAATGGTAATAACAAAAAAAGTAGGTTTTGTCTACCAGAAAAACATTGCCACTCTATGAAATAGGAAATTTCAATAAATGTTATTACTAAAAACATCACGCATAAATATGCTGGCACACATGTCAAATATTATGCTTAAGTTCACTAAGCTGAGTAAGACAGTATATAATGTCCATATCGACACTAAATATCATGATATACCGAAGTCTATCATGTACACCCTTCACTAACAGTCCCAATTAGTGCACTCTCCTTTGCAGTAATCAAACTACAGGCTTTATTACACAGCCTGCAGCCACCACATGAAGTTTTATTTCTTGCAGTTGCCTCGCATGGTGCTTGAAAAAATACTCTGGAGGACTTCCAATCAGTATAAGCACGCAGATTATCAAACGACATAGTTTGGAAAAAATTGAGAGACGAGGCAACCTTTCTCGGATCATGACCTGCGGGTGTACTATCAGGATCCGCTCTGCGAATAAAGTAAGTGATTTTTGCCCTTATCTGTTTCAAAGATAATGTCGAACCAGAAGTCTCTCCCCTAAAAGGTTGGCCTCCCCTAAAGTCTGAAGTTCTACGAAGATAGACCTTTAAGCATTCCACTGAACAGAGAGATGCTTCTTCCTTCAGAAGGCAGATTCTCCAGGGGCCCCATCTCTTAGTGGGTAGCTCATTCTTGGCGAGAAACATCGGATCCGGAAAGAGATTTAGTTCACCATTTGGTGTAAACTGTATGTGGCCGTCATCCCTCGAGAGGGCCACTATTTCACTAACTCTGGCTTCTGAGGCTAGTGCAAATAAAAATACTACTTTCTGAGTCAAGTCTTTTTAGCGAACAATCTTCATTGTTCAAGGTCGAAGCCAGATGAAGCACCTTATCCAAGGACCATGAAATAGCCCTATGAGGGGCTGCAGGTCGAAGTTTAGCACAGGCTATCGGAATCTTATTGAAGATTTCATTAGAAAAGTCCACTTGGAAGGCATAAAGAATCGGTCTAGCCAAGGCAGATTCGCATGTCGTAATCGTATTAGCCGCTAGTCCTTGTCCGTGAAGATGGATGAAGAAGGACAAGCAGAAATCCGTAGAAATCTCTTAAGGTTACTTCACCTTAACAAAGGCCACCCATTTCTTCCAGGAAGATTCGTATTGTCTTCTCGTTGACTTTGACTTGTACTCTTCTAAGAAGTTAATACTGTCTGCCGAAATCCCGAACCTTTTCTTGACCGCTAGGGTGAGAAAATCATGAGATGAAGGTTCTGGGTTTTCTCTGATGAAGCGTAGACAGTCGATTTCTGTACTAGCTGAGTCAGAACTGGTTCCGGCAACGGGATCAGCTTCAGGCGTAGTTCTGTTATCAACGGAAACCATACACTGCCTGGCCACTTGTGGGCCACTATCGCTGCCCATCCCCGAAAGGATCTCAGTTTGTCGAGTGCTTCCAACAGAAGGTTGGTTGGTGGGAACAGGCAAATCCTGGACCACCTGTTCCAATCCGGGGACATTGCGTCCGTAGCTTCCGCTAGAGGATCCTCATACGGGGCTACATACCGGGCCAACTTCTTGTTGTCGCTCGTTGCGAAGAGATCTACTTGCAATCCCGGGACTATGTTCAATATGAACGAGAATGATCCTGCGTCTAGGGACCATTCGAACTCTATCGGGCTGAACCTGGATAGAGCGTCCACTGTCACATTGTGGAATCCTTGAAGGTGGATTGCTGATAAGTGCCATTTCATCTTCTTGGACAGATATAAGATTGCTAGTATCACATGATTTAGCTGAGGTGATCTCGAACCATGTCGATTTATGCATCTCATAACCACTTCGCTGTCTAGAACCAGACGAATGTGGATAGAGCGGCGAAGTTTCAGTTTCTTCTGGGAAAGAAACACTGCCATGGCTTCCAGGTAATTGATGTGGAAGGACTTGAAAAGGGGGAACCAAGTTCCCTGTACCTTTCGATGATGAGAATTACCCCCCCCCCCATCCTTCCTTTGAGGTATCCGTGTGGACAGTGACTGCAGGAGGGGGTGGTTGCAAGGGTACTTTTCCTCTTAAGCTCTTCACTTCCGACCATGGCTTGAGAATTGATCATAGACGACTTGGTAGTGGTCTTAGTAGATCTCTTCGCTCGTTGTAAGCGAATTTCCTCCAGATCCCTGATGCATCTTTTTAGTCGTGCTCTCAAAAGTGGGTCCGTCAAAGGGGTAAATTGGAGAGATCCCAACACTCCCTCCTGTTGACTTCTTGATATTCTTCGGGATTGAAGAAGATTTTTGACGGCCCCTGCTATCTCCTTTCTCTTTGCCATCGGCAACGAGAAGCAATGTGACTGTAAGTCCCAGTGAACTCCCAGCCACTGGAACTTTTGAGCTGGAGACAGCCGAGACTTTTTCAAGTTTATCTTGAACCCTAGATACTCTAGGAACTGGATCACCTTTATGGAGGCTTACACGCATTCCTCCTTGGATGCTGCCCACACCAGCCAGTCGTCCAGGTAAGCCATTACCTGAACACCCTTGAGGCGTAGTCGTCGAGTAACTGCGTTCGCAAGCTTAGTAAATATTCTCGGTGCGATGTTCAAACCAAAGGGCATGGCTCTGAAGACATATCTTTCCTGGAGCTTGAACCCTAAGTAGGGGGAAACCTGACGGTTGATTGGTACATACCAGTACGCATCCGTCATGTCTATGGAGACTGTGTATGCCCTTTTGGGCAGAAGGGTCCTTATGTGCTGAAGCATCAGCATTCTGAACTTGTAGTTCACAATGAACTTGTTGAGTGGAGATAAGTCCAGAATGACTCTGAGCTTTTCCGAATCCTTTTTCGGAACACAGAATAGCCTTCCTTGAAACTTGATGGACTTTGCTTTCCGTATTACTTTCTTGTCCAGTAATTCTTGAACATATTCTTCCAAAACTGGGGTTGAAGGTTGGAAGAAATGAGGAAAGCTTGGTGGAGTCGGGTTCCAACTCCACCCTAGTCCCATCTTGATCAGGCTGTGGGCCCAAGGATCGAAGGTCCACCGATCCTGAAAATGGAGAAGTCTCCCTCCTACTGGCAGCATCTCACTTTGAGTGCTGTTTGGAGGGATTACCTCCTTGGCCACGTCCAACCTTGTAGCCTCTTCCTCTGAAGGGGCGTCTAGAGGAACCTCGAAAGGATCCTTGAGACTTTGGCTTAAAAGAAGCCGATTGCCTTTCAAAGGTTGGGATGAAAACTGGCAACTGTGTCGCCAGTGTTTGGGGCACCAGTTGAAAGGTGGTGGTAGGTTGTGCCACTGTGTGGGACGCCGTGGTCACAGGAAGCTGTCGGTGTTGCTGTCTTGGTTGAGAGGGCAACCGAGGTCGTTTAGACTTGTTCTTCGGCTGGGGACCTCCTTCAGCCGAAGATTTCCTCTTTGAGGATAAGCCCCACTTGGAGAGCAGATGTATCTACGACCTCTTTGACCACATCACTAGGAAAGAGGTCTTTTCCCCAGATATTAGAAGCTATGAGCTTCCTGGGTTCGTGTTTTACGGAGGCGGAAGCAAACACGAACTCTCTACAAGCCGTCCTGGCTCTGACAAAGTTGTACAGGTCCTTAGTTACTGTAGCCAAGTGAGCCTTGGCAAAGACCACATACATGTCTGGGGATCGGGAATGCTAGCCATTGTTTCTAGCCCTGTTTGGAGAGACATAGACGCAGCCAGGCGTTCTTTAGTCTCGTGTTCTCTTTTCAAGAGAAACTCTGACAGCTTTGGGAGGTCCTCGTTGAACTGACGTCCAGCGATATCGGCCTCCAGCTTCCCGACTGAGAAGGTAACATGAACGTCCTTCCAGTCTTTATCATCTGAAGGGAAAGCAAGGGAGAAACGCTTGCATTCTTCTAGCGTGGGACAGGGTTTTCCTGCCCTTGCCGCCTTCAGGGCTGCTTTAAGCCCTTTATCCATAAAGGGAAAAGCACGTTGAGGGTCAGCAATAAATGATGGGTATTTCTCGCTCAAAGCCGGCACCTTTGAGCTAGTGAATGCCCCCTCTTTTAGGTTTGACACAAGCATAGCTTGTGCCTTAGCGAGCTCAAAGACAATTACTTCTTTGGGCTCCGTCTCTTCTTTGGCTACCGGTTCATTTTTGAGTCGGACATAACAGTCCGGGTAGACCCCTCTGCTGGGCCAAAACTCAATCTCCTCCACTGGGACGGAACCCAGTTTCTCCGAGAGGAAGATCCTGCCTGCTGACATAGGCATATGTTCCGCATACCTCCACGGGTTAACGTCGGAGAATGCAGGAAGGTCCTTA